>NC_091984.1:164199220-164514220 GCF_044704955.1 Pristiophorus japonicus
GAGAGAGAGAGGGAGGGGGAGAGAGAGAGAGGGAGGGGGAGAGAGGGAGGGGGAGGGAGGGAGAGAGAGGCAGGGGGGGAGGGGGGGGGGGAGGGAGGGAGAGGGAGAGAGAGAGGGGGGCGTCGGGTCGGGGAACAGGAGCGTGGGTCGGGTCTCGGGTCGGAGCGGGTGTCGGGTCGGGGCGGAGGGGGGAGCGGGTCTCGGGTCGGGGCGGGGGGGGGGAGCGAGTGTCGGGTCTGGTCGGGCGGGGAGCAGGAGCTGGCCATGGGAGGAGCCTCATTCACGCAGCCCCAGTGAGGCCATTGGGCCAGGGCTAGGGGCTGCGTGCTTCGGGCCCCTCCCACACAGTTCGGCGCCTGGAGCTACTGCACTTGCATGCCGACTGTAGCGCGCATGTGCAGAGGTCCCGGCACTGTTTTCGGTGCCGGGACCCTGCTCCGCCCCCCCACAGCTCGTGCTGGCTGCGCCAAGGGCCAGAGGACCTGTAAGTAGGTGGAGAATACCGAGGATTTTTTTAGGCGCCGTTTTAGGCGCGAACAACGGGCGCCCAGCTTGGAGGGGCGCCCGTTTTTTTTCTTGTGGAAACTTGGGCCCTTTGTGACCAGATTATGTTGATTTATGAAGCTGTCAAGCAACCAGAAAATATCCTCAATGTTGTTCTGGTAATCAGTGCTTGGCAAAACGAAATCAGTGACTGGCAAAACTAAATGTCCTCTTGTATTACATCTTCGCAAATGTACCGCATATACTCCAGAAGGTAAGCTGAGCCTCCTTATCTGTGGATTAGTCCAGCTGCAGAGCAAAGTAGTGGCTGCTTATGACACGGTCCACTAATTGAGTCAGAAAATCATAAGCCATGTCATTCATTGATGTCACATTGTTTGCTAATGGCACTAAGTGAATTAATTTTTTGGCCTTCTCTCCAAGCATCGTGCTACAATGGATTAGTTCCTCTGCAATGGTGTGAGATTTTCCTGACTTCGCAACTCTGTAACTCACTAAGTATGTGGCTTCAGGGGCCTTATTGTCATCAGCAGCAGCACAGTGCAGAACTGTCTTGCTCACCATTAGCTGCGCTTATGTCCGCTTGAAAATGTTGGCAGTTTGTCCCGGTGTTGTTCAAGTTTTGTTTCCAAGGGCCCAAGTTTCAAGCCGCGCCTAGTTTCGAGCAGAGCCGGTCCTCTGGCCCTCGGCGCAGCGCAGCACGAGCTGTAGGGGGCGGAGCCAGGTCCCTGCGCTGAAAACAGTGCCGGGACCTCTGCACATGCGCGCTAGAGTGGGCGAGCATGTGCAGTAGCTCCAGGCGCCCAAAACTGTGTGGGAGGGGCCGAAGCACGCAGCCCCTAGCCCTGTCCAAATGGCCTCACTGGGGCTGCGTGAATAAGGCTCCTCCCACGCCCACCTTCTGCTTCCTCCCGACCCGACTCGACTCCCGCTTCCCGCCTCCGGACCGGACCCAACACCGACCCGACTCCCGCCCCCACCCCCCGCCCCTGGACCGGACCTGACCCCGACACCGACCCGACTCCCGCTTTCCTCCCCCGCCCCCGGACTGGACCCGACCTGACCTCCCTCCCCCCGACCTGACCTCCTTCCCCCCGAACCGAACCGACCTCCATTCCACCATCCCCCCGACCCGACCCGCGATCCCGACCCGACTCAACGCCACCTACCTGTAAATCTGGTGCTGGGGGCGGGCCCTGCCCGAAGTCTCGGGCCCGGCCGGGCCCAGCCCATTCAGCCTCCCTCCCCCTTCTCCTTCCCCCCCCCCATCTCCTTTATCCCCCCATCTCCTTTCCCCCCCATCTCCTTTCCCCCCCATCTCCTTTCCCCCCCATCTCCTTTCCCCCCCATCTCCTTTCCCCCCCATCTCCTTTCCCCCCCCATCTCCTTTCCCCCCCCATCTCCTTTCCCCCCCATCTCCTTTCCCCCCCATCTCCTTCCCCCCATCTCCTTCCCCCCATCTCCTTTTCCCCCCATCTCCTTCCCCCCATCTCCTTTCCCCCCCATCTCCTTTCCTCCCCCATCTCCTTTCCCCTCCCATCTCCTTTTCCCCCCCATCTCCTTTCCCTCCCCCCCATCCCATCTCCTTTCCCTCCCCCCCACCCCATCTCCTTTCCCCCCCCCTCCACCTTCTCTCCCTTCTCTCCCTCTGCTCCCCCCCTCTCTCCCTCTACCCCCCCTCCTCCCCCTCCCCTCGCTGTCAGAAACACAGACACTGACAGACAGCGAATGAGAGACACACACCGACAGACAGACAGACAGAGAGATAGAGACACTGACAGAGACACACTGCGGGTGAGGGGGGGGGGCATCCCGGTGCTGCAGTCGGTAAGTAGAAAATGTTTTATTTATTGATTTGTTAAAAAATTATTTCTTATTAATTTTTTTGGATTGATTTATTGGTTGATTTATTGATGTTTTTATCATTTATTATTGATGATGGCTCTTTATTTGTAAAACTGAAGTGTTTAATGTTTGTAAACTTCCCTTTAAACCCCCCCCCCCCCCCCCATTCCCTACGCTTGATTTGTAACCTACGCCTGATTTTCTAAAGTATAGACAAGGTTTTTTCGAGCGTACAAAAATCTTTACTTACTCCATTCTAAGTTAGTTTGGAGTAAGTTTTCACTGACGAAACTTTGAAAACAGGCGTAAGTGGCCGGACACGCCCCCTTTGAAAAAAAATTCTGTTCCAAAGTGCAACTGTTCTAACTGACTAGAACTGGAGCAAACTAAATGGCGAGAATTCCGATTTCTAAGATACTCCGTTCTATACCAGTTGCTCCTAAAAATCAGGAGCAAATCATGGCGAAACTTGGGGCCCAAGTGTCTACGTAGAAGAGATGGCTTTAGGCTGTTATTCGGCAAGACTTCACATAACACACTGCGGCTGAAGGTATTTACAAGCTCCAGTCCAAGTAAATCCCATTTTGATGTACTTTTCGTCATATTTATGTCTCTTTGATATAGATCCTGTTTTGTGCTTGGTGCCAACATTTCACTTCACAGGTTGAGATTCGCCTGTTGAGTCAGTAGTCATTGTCTAACCAGCGATTTCAGCATGTGCATTGGTACTGGCAAGACAAATTTTATTACGTCGCTTCTCGTCACTGATACTTTGTGTGTTCTTCTTAACACTATCTATCTTGAGCCATCTGTCCATTTTTCACTGTTCCGTCCCGGCAGATATAGTTGTAGTGCGACGTATACAACCCAAAAAAATCCAACTTGGTTTTGAGCTCAGTTAGGCTGGACAGCTGCTGGACAACTAAAACCACGCTTTAGTATACGGTGATTGGAGGTGAGGGCTCTGTGCATTGTCGTCTCATTGGTACATCTTGAAGTAAATTAATTACTTTATATAATAAATTCCCCCAGAGTTTTAAAGCTTCATCTGAGTAGCCTATTTTCTCAGATTTTTTCTCCCTAAATTGGCCTGGGTTTTTATCTGGTTTTTGCCTCTCCCAGGAGATCACATGGCTCCAGTTGGGGTGGAGTGTAGATGTTTTTAGTATAAGGGGTGTTGCAGTGGTGTGGGGCGGACTGGTTGGGCTGCGTAATCTTTGCCTTTCCGTTATTGTTCATGGGTTTGTATGTAACCTTTAGAGCTGCTGACCAAGGGCCGTGCGGCTCTTTGTCGGCCGCGCAGACACGATGGGCCGAAATGGCCTCCTTCTGTGCTGTAAATTTCTATGTTTCTGTGTTCTATTATAAAAGTGCAATAAATAAAGAAATAAAATAATTAATAAATCAAATCCATCATTAGACAATTTCTCCCGCGTAGCCCCCAGAGATGTCTTGTGTACCCCCAGGCACACATACTTCAGTTTGGGAATCCCTGCACTAGAGTATGGCACACAACACAATTAAATGATTTATGATTGCATCGTAGTTGGTGAGCACGATTAAAGACTTTTGGAAAGGCTTTAGCTCAACTATAACCTTACACTTAAGAATGTAATGCAACAGGCAAGGTAAAGTAACGAGAAACCAGATAGATTAGAAAGTAAAGTTGCTTTTATATTTAAATTTTGATTCTGAGAGCCTGGCATCCAGCTTCCTGTGTTTATGCTTTTAAACGCATAGTCTGCCAACAGTAGGCTCATAAACACAGCTAAAACTTGGTCTCACGGTCTTCAGGGTGGTTATGGAAGATTGATTGAATGGTATAAATGTTTTTCTTAATGTAAAGATATACCAGTGGTATTATGAAGACTTTAAAACTGCCTTGATGCAATTTACAATTTGCATTCTGGGAGACTAGCATTCGTTAACTAGTTCCCAGAGCTGATGCTGCTCAATCTTGCTCCTTTATCCTAGTAATTAAATGAAAAACTACGACTCTGGGATATGAGAGCTGGGAATGCTACTTAAGCAATGGGAGCCAGATCACAGATGGTGGTCTAGCAGAATCCAAATGAGAGTACATCAATAAAAAAGATGCTTATCACAGACTCAGGTGTTGAGTAATAATCAAGTGCTTGTTAATAACTGATACAGGTGCTCTTACAATTTGGACTCTGCCTCAGGTCTCAGGGGAGCAAGATCCGTGCACCACTCCCTGTGTTTATATGGCTGAAACTTCCTCCCTTATCCTGATAACAGAATTGTGGCCTGAATATTAGTGGGTCTAGGATTCTGCCTACCCTCCCACCTGGGGCTTAACATGTAGTTTTGAGTGAAATTTTAGAAAAAAGGGAGAGTGGCTGGGAGAAGCAGATTTTACAAAAATAACGAAATGCTGGCCCACAATTCGCTGCAATAATGAAATTGGCGACAAGCGCCATAAGTTAGACCATTGTGCTCCCCAATACTCCAGTGGTGAATTAGTGCTACAATTTGCTGGAAAATAATTAGGTTCCGCCGTAGCAAGCATAGCAGCAGATCAGGAGTGGTACAGCCACTGGCCATTGTACTTTCCATCACTGCAGAGACGGATCATATTTTCGAATGATAGATCAAAAGAAATGTTTTGAAAATAAGTAATTGACTTGTAAAGAAAAATAGATGAGATAACTAATGGCAATGGATTTCACATATTTTCTTTTAACTTGTACATTTCACTAATCAACATTGCATGCATCAATATCTCTCACCAGGATATTTACTTTGGGATTTGTCAATGGTAAAGATTTTAGATTGCTTTATTGTGTTGCTTGAATGTTCATTTCTTACAAATGTTGCCTTTCTCCTTCCTGGTTTCTCGACCCTCGCATTCAACTTATAGATGCCAATAGTTGGCAATAATGAAAATCAAAGTACATTTTGGTTAAAAACATTTTTAAATGACATTAAATGGTAATCTGCTGCATTCGAAATTAATCACACTTGGCAATTTAGGTGCTCACTGAGCAATAGAGCAAAACCATCGAAAGATGTATAGTGGGGATGAAATAATTACAAGAGTTGGAACAGATGATTGAATGATTTGTGATGTATTTACAATCTCTACCCACAAGAATCCCCGGAATGGATTAATTTGAATCAAAAAATGAAAATCAAAAGAGGTTTCTCTTATTAATTAGGTGCCCCAAACTTATTGCACAGAACTTATTGTCACAATCAATGTCCTGATCAGCAAACACATTTTAGAATGTAATTTAAATTTAATCAACGGATGCATCCTTTAATCATGCTGCTGCCAGGCCCCTTAGACCATTATTTTTCAGCCTAAGCCACAGTGGCGCAATGACATGAAAAAGGCAATCGCCATTGATTTTAATGGGTGGGAGGTTGGAGATAGGATGATGAAATTCTTCGCGAGGTTAATTGTGGGGTGGCACAAGTCCTGGCCTAAGTCGTGTGTGCCATAAGTTCCTGGAAAATCTGCATTACAATAATGGTGTACGCCTTGTTGCTCCATTAACACCGCGTAAGTTTTCAGGAAATTCCTGCCAGTTATCATTTGTTAGTGTCAAACTTTATTTAGCTCCATGTCTATTGCTTTTTAGACAGTTAACCGAACAAAAGCCCCCCAGCCCTAAATAAAAGTGGTCCATGTTTTCTACATTACAACAGTGTTTCATTACTTGTAAAGTGCTTTTGAACATTGAGTGATGCTATATAAATGCACATTTTCCTTTTTTGCTTTTTAAAGCAACATTCACGTTTTAGAGACACTAATTTTATAACAGAAATATTATGTAATATAAGTAACTTCTGTTGTAAGTTATGATAGTTTGCTTTCTCCAGCAGCATTTTTTCAGTACCTCACTCAAACAGCATAAGGTTGATACAACAACATGATGTGCCACGAAGAGATAGCACGCAGGTTCATCAACTTGGCGAGGTTATTTTGAGGGGCAGAAAATTGACTTCCAGATAGATCAGGCACTTTTACAGGTGAAAAACAAAATGATGATGTGACATAGGGCTGACTCTCTGCCACAAATTGTTCAGAGATATGGTTAACGTGCAAACATACGTTTGGGCCTCAGCTATTTACAATCTATATCAATGACTTAGATGAAGGGACTGAGTATATCGTATCCAAGTTTTCTGATAATACAAAGTTAGGTGGGAAAGTAAGCTGTGAGGAGGATGCAAAGAGGCTGCAGAGAGAGATATAGACAGGTTGACTGAGTGGGCAAGAACATGACAAATGGAATACAATGTGGGGAAGTATGAAGTTATCCACTTTGGTAGGAAAAACAAAAAGCAGAATCTTTTTTGATCGGCGAGAGACTAGGAGATGCTGCATTCAGAGGGACCCGGGTGTCCTTGTACATGAATCACAGAAAATTAACAGCAAGCAAACGGTATAGGAAAGTAAATGGTTATGTTAGCTTTTGTTTCAAAGGGATTAGAGTAGAAGAGTAAAAAGTCTTACTACAATTATACAGGGCATTGGTGAGGTCACACCTGACGTATTGTGTACAGTCCTAGTCTCCTGACCCAAGGAAAGACATATTTGCATCAAAGGTTCAATAGACTGGTTCTTGGGATGAGGGGATTGCCCTATGAGGAGAGATTGAGTAGACTAGGCCTATATTCCCTAGAGTTTATAAAAATGAGAGGTGATCTAATTGAAACATATAAACTTTTTAAGGGGCTTGACAGGGTTAATACTGAAAAGATGTTTCCCCTGGCTGGGGAATCTAGAACACGGGGGTCACAGTCTCAGAATAAGGGATCGGCCATTTAGGACTAAGATGAGGAGAAATTTCTTCACTCAAAGGGTTGTGAATCTTTAGAATTCTCTACCCCAGAGAGCTGTGGATGCTCAATCATTGACTATATTCAAAGCAGAGGTCAATAAATTTTGGAGAATGAAGGGATATGTAGGACCATGGAGTTGAGGTAGAAGATCAGCCGTGATCTTGTTGACTGGCGGAGCATGCTAGAAGGGCCAAATGGCCTACTCCAGCTCCTATTATGTTCTTATGAAAAGACGAGTCGGAAAAGACTAGCCAGTCCATTTAATCTTGTCCCAAACAGTCATGCCACAACTAAGCATCATAACACTCACTGTTTCCTCCTATCAGCAGACGATTAATCTCCTGGAAAAGACAAAATAAAGATAAAAATCTGGAAAACTCTTCAACTTCTGTAGGAAATCAAAATTAGATGGGGAGATCACAGCGATCATAAGGTACATACCCAACATCCCATCTACCGTTTGTTTGCAGTGATATTAGCCACAGAGCTCATTCTTGAACTGTTTCAGCGGCTCTGAACTCTCTGCATAAGTCAGCAATATGTTGCAAGCATTAATAACCTTACACGCATGACCATTTGTTTTCCCTAATAATCTGTCCACACAGTCAAGCCCCCTCGTCATTTTAAATATCTCCATTAAATCACCCTGAAGTCTACACTTTTCTATTGTAAAAGAAAATCCAGCTCTCTAATCGTATTGTGGTATTAAAGAGCTTTTAAACTAGGTTTTCCATCAATTACCAATCTAAGCTTGGTATAGTGAGACAAAATTGAAGGATCATTCTTGGGTGACAGTCATACACCTCCAATGGCAATTTCAACTTGGGATTGTTTGTTTGGGCACAGTTGGTGTGTAACATGTGGGGATTGCCTGAACGTGGCAGAACAGAAATTATAAACTACCTTTTAAAAAAAGGTTTAATTGTGAAAAGTATTGTGTGAGTATGTGTGTGTATATATATATATATGTGTGTGTATGTGTATGTATGAATAAAATGTTATGTATATATATGTAATGTATATAAAAAGCAAAAACCCGCCCTTTCATGTTATCATTTTCAGTAGTGCTCCCACATTACTAATTAGGGTATCATCTAGTACTCTAGTTAGACTGTAATTCCTTGTGATTATTTTGACTCTGTGCACCGAACCATTTAATCTAATGTGAAACACTAGAAATTTATTTGCAATAAAAACAGAAAATGCTGGAAATACTCAGCAGGTCAGGCAGTATCTGTGCAGAGAGAAACAAAGTTAATGTTTCAGGTCGATGAAAGGTCTGCAGAAAGTGCCTTTTACGACCTCAGGATGTCACAAAGTGTTTTACAGCTAATTAAGTACTTTTGAAATGTCACTGTTTTAATGTAAAAAAATACAGCAGCCAACGTGTGTACAGCAAGGTCCCACAAACATCAATGTGTTAATGAGCAGATCATCAGTTTTAGTGATGTTGGTTGAGGGTTAAATATTGGCCAGGATATTGAGAGATCGCTCCCGCTCATCTTTGAATAGTGCCATAAACCCTGAACCTTCTGATTCAGAGTCGAGAGTACAGTACTACCACTGAGCCAAAGCTGACACTAATTCATTGATGATTCAGACTGCAGTGCCCGATGACTTCAGAGTCTTAAGCTTCAGTTTTCAAATAACCTTATAAAATACTGATTTATATTTAATATGACAAATATATGAAGAAAATATGCTTTAAAGAACTTATTTTAACCTTTTCAAAGAATGTTCAGAGCTGCTGTGCAACACAGTCTGTCAAACCCTTCAAATGTTCTTGTCAGATAGTAAGATTGAGAGGAATTGTCTGCAAGGTGAAGGTGCAATTGATCTTCACTAATTGATGAAAGCTTCATTACTTGATATCTGTGTAGGTTGGGAATGCTCATTAAAGATGGTGCTGTTGCTCAGCACGTTCAAATTCCAATTGGGTACTTGACCCCTAAAGATCTCCATGTGATGAGTTTCTAGTCTCGGTCATACATTGTAGAATGGCACACCAAGTTTAGGTATTTTCAAACTGGGAAGGAGACATATTCAAAGAGGAAAGTCTTTTTGGGCTCCTTTCACATGCTGGTTAGAGAGTTGGCAGAGCATGAGGCCCTATTTGCTGGGAATGGTACATATGGGGGGTGGGGGGGGGAGAGACTATGGGTGCAGAAAATAAATATCATACCGAGAAATGTATGTGCCCCAAGCTTGAAGTAAAGCTATAAACAACCTACTTATGTAAAAAATAGATTCTGTGGTGCGACAATGAGAAAAGTGGATTCTCCATATATAAGATAAGAGGGAAATGTGCTGGCAGAAGGCAAGGTTTTGTAGCATCTGTGGTCAGCCTGGTTCATATAACTGAGTGAGTGAATAATCATGCACCACGCTTTGTAATAACTGAGAGTCCCATCAGCTGAGCTTTGCTGCCTCCTTTCTAATCACAAGATAATTTATAGATGAGGATGATGATTTCACCTATCTTATTTCATTCATGCAGAGAACCTTAAAATATCATTGCAGCATCCAATTATTTTGTCCAATTCGTCTGTTATTTTTGATCTTCTCTGATTATACCTTGTATCTTAGTTTGGTGTCCATTGAACCAATTTACATTGAGTTGCTGAATCTAAGTTATTGATCAAAATAAGAAACAGTAGTAGTCTTGGCATCAATCCCTGGGCACCGCACTTGGTACTTTCCTCCTCCGATCCTGGCATATCTCCTCTAACAAGTACCTATTTTTAGAAAGAACAGCACAGAACCTGGCCCTTCGGCCAGTGTTTGTGATCCACACAAGCCTCCTCCTACTCTATTTACTTCATCTCACCCTGTTGACATATCCTACTATTCCTTTCTCCCCCATATATTTATCTAGCTTCTGCGTAAATGCATATGTGCCATTCATCTCAACCACGCCATGTAGTAGCAAGTTTCAGATTTGAAAACCAATTTGGGTAAAGAAGTTGCTCCTGATTTATTGGATTTGTTAGTGACTATCTTATATTTATAGTCCCTAGTTTTGGACTCTCCACAAGTAGAAACATCTCCTTTGTCTACCCTATCGAACTCTTTCATAATTTTAAAGACCTCGATCGGGTCTCCTCTCAGTCTCTTTTCTAGAGAAAAGAGCCCAACCTGTTCAGTCTTTCCTGGTAGTTGTGTTTTCTACTCTTTAGCCAATTCGAGGCTAGTCTTGGCCTATTCACAGAACCCTTTCATGATTTTAAAAACCTCTACTCCATTTCATCTTTGCTTTGTATGTTCCACTGGAAATTGTCCCAGTATCTCGAGCCTCTCTTAATAACTACAGTTTCCGATCCTGCTATCATTCTGGTGAATCTGTGCTTTATGGTCTTTATGGCTTTAATGCCTCTCTGACTGGATTCCCAAAACTGCAAGCAGTACTCTTGTGGCCTAAACCAACAACTTTACTTTTAACTGATAGACAATGGGCTCAATTTTCCCCAGTGATTTGCAGCGTTTTTTTGGCCCGCGCTGCTTTTTTTGGCCTAAATTTAAAAATCCAAGTTTCCCCAATCTTTGTGCGCCAGCGTAACTCACTTAGTTACGATTTTTTTAGGTTAGGTTTTTTTTTGCATCATAGGGGGCGTAACCTGTTTGCCAATTTAAATTTCTCCTAGGACGGCGTATGTGACCACTCCCGACAAACCTTCTGGACACTTAAGAGAAACCAGCGCACATTAAAAAATCAGCGCAGAAATACGCCATTGTTTTTATGTGGAGTTTTGGAGGGAGTCAAGAACGCATAAATATCCAGAATCAACCTTAAATTTTTAACACTTAAAAGGCAAGAAATGGAAGTTTAATGGAATTCTTACATTTTTCATTTTTTTAAAACTGACACGCCACCACTAAACGTCTCCAAACCAGGCTTGAGGGTCGGAGCGTCGGCCGGCAGAATCGGTCCCTTGCCCACGGGGCTTGGCGTGAAAAGAAGCCCGGGAAGAGGGGGGGGTGCTTTGGAAGGCATGAGAATCCTACAACACGCATCAAATGAAGCCTGGGGGCGGGAGGAGTCCCCCGATCATTGCGCCTGCTCAGACCTGGGTGTGGTCCATACTAGGGCGTGATCTTGGGGAGAGAGAACAAAGAACCTTGTCCTGCTTGTCATTTTGAGCTTCTTGCAAATGTAGAATTTAATCATGGGGGCAATACTGACAATGCCATACCTTGTGCAAGCCTTCTGCATGATGGTGCTATGGAGGAGATAATTGATTCAACCTCAGAGCACGTAGGGTGATGGGCAGGAGGCCTATCCACATCGGGTATATCGAGATAGGTGTTCGTACCTGCACCCGAGTGATGCAGATTGTGTCACAAGGCTGCGTTTCCGCAAAGAAGTTGTAACTGAGATCTGTGTGTTAGTAAAAGCAGACCTGCAACCTAGAAGCATCAGGAGGACTGCTTTGTCAGTTTATTGAAGGTTACAGCTGCACTTTCATTCTATGCATCTGGATTGTTCCAGGCTACAACTGGGGATGTGTGTGCCATCACTCAACATGCAACACATATCTGCATTCGGCAGGTGACTGCTGCATTATATGCCCGGAGGAATGACGACATAAAGTTTCCCATGACTACCTAGGCAATGTGTGAAAGGGCTGTGGGCTTCTCCAGGATTGCTGGCTTATCAAAGGTACAGGGCTGCATCGCCTTGCGAGCACCTTAGGAGGATTACGAGATGTACAGGAACAGAAAAGGCTTCCACTCCATTAATGTGCAGCTCATGTGTGACGACATGTATCGCATCATGTCAGTTGATGCAAGATACCCTGGGAACACCCATGATGCGTTCATCCTACGCGAGAGCGTTATATCTGCCATGTTTCAGCAGCAGCTAGAAGGCCAGAGCTGGCTGCTGGGAGATAAAGGGTATGGCCTTGCCACCTGGCTCATGACGCCGCTAGGCGTAACCCGGACAGAAGCTGACATTGCGACGCACAGCATAATAGAGAGGACCATTGGCATCTTGAAACAGCATTTCCGATGCTTGGACCATTCCAGAGGCTACTTGCAATACTCCTGAGATTGTCGGTCACTTCACTGTTGTGTGCTGCATGCTGCATAACTTAGCCACCACGAAGCAGCAGAAGCTGGTAGTAGAAGACCCACCTGAGGTGAGAGTGGCTGATGATGAGGAAGATGCAGATGACGAGCAGGAGGACGAGGAAGCCATGCAACTACCTGAACCCGGAGCACGAAGGCGGAGGAGGGCAGGCCATCGTGCCCCTTTAATGATTGCTCGAGCCTTGTGCCAGCAGCTCATCCATGAACGCTTTGCTGCCTGAAGGCTCAGTGGCAACTATTCCACATGGACCATGTTTACTGTTTGGAAATGTTCTGTAATGTTGTGTTGTGTTAATGGAAGAAACGGTGGAAATGATTCTTGTTTATTTCAAAAGTTCTGTTAATGGAACAAATAATGGAAATGATTCAGTTATAATATAAAATATATTTTATTCAAAAGTTTAACAAGCATTTGTTTGTACTTAACATTAATAAACATATTCTTGTATCAAACTTTAAAGTTTTCAATTAAGATCACTTACAAACTCGCTAAGATCGTTTAAAAACTTTAAGATCACTTACAAACTTGCAAACTTGTAAATTTACCTAACTTACAAAAAACTTTTAATTTGAGAACAGTTACAACAGTAACAATAACAATAACAACAGCAGCAAAGAAAGGCAGCACCCATCTCTCCTCCACCTTAGAAATGCTGCGCTTGGTCTTGGTGACTCCACCCCTGCCCGCAGGCGACAGCGCAGCTTTTCTCGGGTTGGTACCAAGCTTATTCTTTCGAACATCTCGGGTAATGCGCGCTTCTTGAGGGGCGGGGGGGGAGCAGGCGGTAATGTGGAGGGCCCGGCTTTGGCCTCTTCAGAGGCTGGTCTGGGGATTGGAGTGGGAGAATATAAGAACATAACTTAAGAAATAGGAGCAGGAGTAAGCCCCTTGGCCCCTCGAGCCTGCTCCACTATTCAATAAGATCGTGGCTGATCTGATCATGGACTCAGCTCCACTTCCCTGCCCGCTCCCCATGGGCTCAAATTTCCCTAGGAGTTGATCTGTTTTTTTTGAAGTAAGTAGCTTTTTTTGGAGTAACTTAAAAATCACAAATTTCCCCATTTAACTTGCTCCAGTGTAAGTCAGTTCAATAGGTTTTTTTCTAGTTCAGATTTTTCTCTCCAAAAGGGGCTGTGACCAGAAACTTACGCCTCTTTTAGCCATAGAAGCAAATTTAGCCAGCTAAAAGTTATTCCAAACTAACTTAGGCCAGTGTATGTGGCCACTTTTGTAGGCGCAGAAAAACTTTACCTACATTTAAGAAATCAGCGCAGGTAGCCAGAGATAGGGTTGGGGGGGAAGCTGAGTTAGAGGATTCTAAAGCACCAAACACCTTCACAATATCAGCACAACAGCTGCACAACATCATCAAAAATAAATGAAAGATAAATCAGCTACTGAAAATAGAGCAGTCCCACCTTGCCGACTGCAGAACGCACCGGCTAACTCTCCCACCAGGGCTAGGGGCGGCAGGCACGCATGACTGTAGGGGTGATGGATTTTTACCTTTTACAGTTGTCCCTAAATGTTGTGTGGTCCGAATGGAACATGATTCGGTCTTAATGCAAAATATCTTTTATTGATATTTTACAATGCACTTCAACAACAACAACAGCAAAGAAAGGCTGCACCATCCCTTACCCATATCTCGGGGAAAGCACTTCCTCATAGAGTTGGTGGGTGGGGGGGGGGTTGGGGGCCCGGCTTGGGTCTCACCGGTGTCTAGTGCGTGGATTGAGTGGGAATGGCATTTGAGTATCTGGCCTTTGTATCCTTATTATAGAAGCTAACTCCCTCATGGCATCTGTCATCGTTTACACACCCTCTCAAATGCCCGCCCTCAGTTCCCATCTCAGAGCTGATATTTCTCCCGACAGTGTCGCTACCTCATCACGCACCCCACTGATAGTCACCATGAGTGATCTTATAAGGGCATTGGTCTCCTCACCCAATGACAGAATCTGATTAACATCTGCTGAAGGCTGCATCTCAGGAGAGACTGGTCGGCTTCTCCTTCCCCTCGCCGTGGGTCTGCCTAGTGGCACCCCTTCAGTGCGAGGCACAGGCTGGGACAGTGGGGCACTGGGTGTTCCAACATGCATTTCACCACCGCCACTGGGACCCACAACCTCGGAAGGTGTGAAACCATGGAATGTTATCGAGGAGCTCATGGAGGTTTCTGGCAGTGTGATGCCCTGTACTACGGACTGATCCATATCGCGATCAGCATTCTCCTATAAACACATTTCCATGGACCCCTCCTCCCTCCACCCGCCTTGGTCTGGAGCGCATGCATCTGGATCTTCTGGTGGATCTTCAGGATGTTGAGTGTCTTCTTCTGCAAAATACAACAGAACAGTCAAATGGTTAGCAGAACAGGAGGGGACAGGATGGGTGGCATAAGTAGTCTGACACGTAGCAGGCCAGTCAGCAGGTTGGCTTGAAGGGCGACGATGCATTTTAATGACTCACCCTCACCCTCACGTGTGGGTCCAGCTCGTGCAGAGCTGATTCTTTTTCTGCAGGTGCGACTCACCCTCTGTTCCAGGTGTGATAGTTGGTGCAGATTTGACGGCCCTCCTCCTGTTTTAAGTCTTTCCCTTTTGTTGTGGACCAATTTCTTCTGCAAACTTTCTCACCGCCCAACTGAATTTGAAATTCAACCATATTATGGTCACTCATTCCTAGAGGATGTTTTACTACGAGATCATTTATTAATCCTGCCTCATTACACAATACGAGATCTAAGATAGCCTGCTCCCTGGTTGGTTCCGCAACGTATTGTTAACATAGAAACATAGAAAATAGGTGCAGGAGTAGGCCATTCGGCCCTTCGAGCCTGCACCACCATTCAATATGATCATGGCTGATCATGCAATTTCAGTACCCCATTCCTGCTTTCTCTCCATACCCATTGATCCCTTTAGCCGTAAGGGCCACATCTAACTCCCTTTTGAATAGATCTAATGAACTGGTCTCAACAACTTTCTGTGGTAGAGAATTCCACAGGTTTACAATTCTCTGAATGAAGAAGTTTCTCCTCATCTTGGTCCTAAATGGCTTACCCCTTATCCTTAGACTGTGACCCCTATCCCGGATACACTCTATGAGCTCCTCCTCAAGGCTACCCTGGCCAATTTGCTTTGTCCAATCAATATGAAGGTTAAAATCACCCATGATTATTGCCTTTCCTTTATTACAAGCCTCCATTATTTCTTGATATATACTCCATCCAACAGTGTAGCTACTGTTGAGGGGCCGATAGACTACACCCACCAGTGACTTTTTCCCTTTATTATTCCTTATCTCCAGGGTGGCAGTTGATTCAGTCAATGGGCGCGGGGTCTGTGCGTGTTCCCTTATTGCAGCAGCTAACTCCGACATTCCCTCCCTCATGTCCCATGACAGTGTGTCAACTACCTGCAACATTCCCTCTCATATTCGTTGACAGTGTCTCAGCTACCTGTGACATGCCCCTCCCTCATGTTGAGCAACAGTGTGTCAACTACCTGAAACATTCCCTCCCTCATGTTCACTGACAGCGCATCAGCTACCTGCGACATTCCCTTCCTCACGTGCACCAACATTATTTCGGCTGACTGAGACATTCCCTCCCTCATGTTCTCGGACAGTGTTCCCATTTCTCGTGAGAGTGCTGTTACTTCTCCCGACAGTAATGGTACCTCATCACCCATCCCACTGATGGTGTCCAGGAGTGATCAGGTAAGGTCAATGCTCTCCCCACTCATTGCCATCACCTGAACCACATCTGTTAGATCCTGCACCTCAGTAGTGCGCTGTCAAACTCTCCTTCCCCTCCTCACCCTGGGTGTGGCTCGCTGCATCCCACTGGGACCCGCAGCCTTGAACTGTGGGGCCCTGTGTGTGCCTTGTTGCATCCCACTGGAACCCGCAGCCTGGGATCGTGGGGTCCTGGGTGTGCCTCGCTGCACCCCACTGGAATCCCCAGCCTTGGACAGTGGGAAACCATGGAATGTCCCACCAGCACTCAAACCACTCAAGGAAGGGGCTGGCACCTCAATGGACGGCACCTGCACCTCCACCAGAGTGAGTACATCAGTGGGGGATTCATCCATCCCCTTCCCCTTACCCCCATGCTCTTGGACTGGAAGGTGGGATTGGAAGATGTTCTCCTCTTCATGCTCGTCCTCATCTGAATCTTCTACATCGTCAGGGTTGGCCTCAAGTTCTGCAAAATATAACACAACAGACAAATGGTTAACAGCAGAGGAGGGGGCAGGGTGGGTGGCATGAGTAGGCTCACACAGCACAGGCAGCAGGCTGATTTGAAGGACCACGATGAATGATAGCACATTGTATCAACCGAAGCATAGCTGAGGGAGACATCCCCATGAACCGAAGTATGGCTAACCCGTGCAGTACTGAACATTTAGCAAAGCCAGACTCTGGAATTTGCAGGACTTACCCTCTCCCTCGAGTGTGGGCCCAGCTTGTGCAGCGGTGGTTGCTTTTCTCCAGGTAGAACCCATCAAAGCAGCGACCCTCTCTTCCAAGGGTATCAGTGGGTGCAGATTTGCCGGGCCTCCTCCTATTTGAGTTCTTTCTCGTTTGTTGTGTACCACTTTCCTCTGCAAAGATGAAATCATAACTTTTTAGAGAGGGTGTCTTTCTGCTGGGTGGGAATATACAGATGGTCACATTTACAATTGCAATTCCATTGAATAAATGAAAATATTACTTACACTGACTACTTGACCGAGGTCCTGCCACCACTTCTTGCACTGGCCTCCAGACCTCGGGGTGGTCACCATTGTACAGTAATCTTGTGCAAGTTGGTTCCAGCGTTTCTTCATTTCTTTTGGTGGAACAACTTTTATGTGACCTCTGCTGGTGTCCAGCTCGTGCCATCTGCCCTCAATCACAGTACCTCCACTTCATCCGTAAGAAAGTCTTGGCCTTGCACGCATTGCATCTTGTATTGCAGCTCCGATTTTTCCAATGAGAATTAAAGTTCTCACACACAACTGGCTCTTTAAAAATGACCGACTGCAAACCTGGAGCTGTACTGGGCATGCGCGCCCATAGGAACCACATCAAAAATGTCCCTTTTTTTGTGCGTGCACAGAAGTGCAGCATCGTTTTTTTCGGCGCAGACATTTGGTTCCACATCCCGAGGTTACAGGACAGGCTGCGTGACGCCAATTAAAAAAAATAGAACGGGGAAACTTGCTACTTTTTTTTGAGTAGTTGGGGCCAAGAAAAATGTGCGTAACTCTGGCAATATGCAAAAAAACGGGATGAGGAAAATTGAGCCCTTTATGTGGAACTTTGTCTTTTATAAGTGTACCATGTCATAGAGCTTTCCACAATCTAATTGGGTTGTTACTTCCTTAAAGAAGTCAAAGAGTTTGGTCAAACAGGACCTCGCCTTGTGAATCATTGTTGACTGCTGTTTTAACTGACTAATGATAAAATGTTTGTAGGTGGGAAAAATGAAGATACTTTTATCGAACTTGATGTAGATTTCTTTTAAATACAAATGAGATAATGCGAGACATAGATTTATTTATTTCTTCATGTGCATGATTTGTGAGCAATGCCATAGGAACTGAAACACTGCATAAATAAAACCTCATTGAATTGACTTCCAGATTGTTTTTTAAATCTCTCGTCCTGGGTTCAGAATATTCTGTGATATCAGAATAAATCTCCAAAAACCAATAAGTAGGTATTTGGGACGACACAGTTAGCTCTCCATAACCAGCTGGAGAATAAGCAACAGATAAGTGTCCCAGATGGATAGTAAAACCAACCAAGACTTCTAATAAATAGAAGATGATTTTCTTAACAAAAATCACTTCAAAAGAAACCTTAGTCAAGAGTAGGGAAGAGCCTTTCTGCTAAATCTCATTAGCTTCCTCTCAGGATGAGATCCACATTGTGATAAACCAATGGGATTTGTCACTATGAAATTGGTAGTGAGCATGCATCATAATTATTTTTGATATTGATCTCTGTTTAAGTAAAGGACTCCTAGCATGTGCAATTACAGTTTATGCAACAAGTCTGTTGGAATTACCAACAGTACAATTTCCTCTAACTATTGTAATCACTGGAAAGTGATATAAAGTATTTATACCCGAGTACATTGTAATTCAATGGTTAAAATTACTTAAATGAGAATATCTTGTATATTTATTTTTAAAAATCGGTACGCTGGGCAGAATTGCGACTGAATGCACTTTCAAGTCTGCAAATCCTCAATACTTTACAAGTGTGATTCTTAGTAGTGAGATTGTTGCAGTAAATAGCAATGGAACGTAAAGAACACAAGCCGTATAGTTTTTTTGATTGGTCAGTCAGTTGTCATCAGAAACTGGACACAGATACATGAGACCCCGTCACATTCACAGCCAGGCTGGACACAGATACACGAGACCCCATCACATTCATAGCCAGGCTGGACACAGATACACGAGACCCCATCACATTCATAGCCAGGCTGGACACAGATACATGAGACCCCGTCACATTCACAGCCAGGCTGGACACAGATACACGAGAACCCAGCCAGGTTAACTAAAGAAGCTAAAAGACTCTGTCACTGTACATAGGCTATTTCTCATTACTTTAGCCCTGGCCATTCTGTCTTTCAACAGATAATATCCTACTTGCACTCTGTTCAAAAAATAGAAATCCTCTGCCTCTGTGCTTTCATTGTGGCTCAGCTCTTCATCATAGGCAGTCCCTCGGAGTCGAGGATGACTTGCTTCTGCATTAGAAATGAGTTCTCAGGAGACTGAAGAGTCCAATGCGGTACCTACAGTCTCTGTCACAGGTGGGGCCAACGGTGGTTGAAGGAACAGGTGAATGGGGTGCCTGGGTTGCCATGCACTCCTTCCGCTGTTGGCGCTTGGCTTCAGCTTGCTCTCGGCGAAGAGACTTGAGGTATTCAGCGCCTTCCCAGATGCTTTTCCTCCACTTTGGGCGGTCTTGGGCCAGGGATTCCCAGGTGTCTCTGGGGATGTTACATTTTTTCAAGGAAGCTTTGAGGGTGTCCTTGAAGAGTTTCCTCTGCCCACCTGGGGCTCGCTTGCCATGTTGGAACTCTGAGTAGAGCGCTTGCTTTGGGAGTCTCATGTCAGGCATGCGGATGATATGGCCTGTCCAGTAGAGCTGATCGAGCGTGGTCAGTGCTTCGATGCTGGGATTTTGGCCTGAGCGAGGACACTGAAGTTGGTATGCCTATCCTGCCAATGGATTTTCAGGATCTTGTGGAGGCAGCGTTGGTAGTATTTCTTCAGTGTTTTGAGGTGCCTGCTGTATCTTAGCACCACAATGACTGTGCACTAACCTCATATACTATCCTTTCCGTATCCATTAATATGTCCCTCCTCCTCAAGTGGTTTCCATAGACTGTTAGAAATACTTTCAGCTGGAGCAATACCTCTCTTCACTTTCATTCATTCTCCCTTGCCAGGCATGTAATACTTAAGTGTGTAAACTCGTACTTCATTTTGTCCTTTCCCATCACTGCCCACTTTTGTTGTTTTGTCCTTGTCCTTCTGTGTTCATCATCCTAGATGCAAATCTTGTTTTCTGCGAAGCTAGTACTGAGTCCTAGCTTTTTTCAAGCAGCTACTTCTATCACTGTGATGGAAAAAATCAAGGATTCAGTGAGAATGGCAACATCATATGCATATTCTAGGCCCTGGTTTCACATTTACACTTTTAGACTGACCACCTTCGTTATGAGCTGTGTGTGCACAGAGCTGTGAGTATCTGCTAAATGAAGTGGCTTGCTATACGCAGTAGCGTGCTAAAAAGAGTGGTAATGGACATTTGGTGAGAGTGGGAAGTCGGTGCAGAGGGGGAAGGAAGTGATAAGTGTTTTAAACCAAGGGACAACAGTAAATATATTTATAATCAGAGTAATTGATTAAATCAAAAGGGATAAAATTAAAATTAACTAAGTAGAGGATACCAACATTAAAGGGAACCAAACTGCATTAAATAAAAAATCTGATATACATAAATAATAAACGGAAAGTAAGATAATACCAAAATAAAAACATATCTATATCATAAGTAGATAGACTTATAAGCAAATTGCTGGGCCAGCTGAGACCCGTTGCCTGCAATTCCTGTGTCATGTGGGAACTCCAGGCTGCTTCATGTGTTCTGGATAACCACGTGTGGAGGAAGTGCCTCCAGTTGCTCGAACACAAGTTCAGGGTTTCTGAGCTTGAGCAGCTGGAGTCACTGCAGGGCATATGGGAGGCTGAGAATTTCCTGCAGCACACGTCATCCTGCAGCTACAGAGAGTTCAGCAGGACAATAAATGGGTGGCCATCCGGCAGGGTATGAAGAGACAGACTGCAGAAATCCACTGGGAGTGTGGCACTCTCAAACCGGTTTCAGTGCTGAGCGTCATGTCACCTTGGGGAAAGTGCAGTCTAGAGCAAAGTCCCTCAAATATGGAACCATTCTTGTAAATCTTTTCTGCACCCTCTCTAAAGCCTTCACATCCTTCCTAAAATGCGGTGCCTAGAATTGGACACAATACTCCGGTTGAGGCCAAACCAGTGTTTTATAAAGGTTCATCATAATTTCCTAGCTTTTGTGCTCTATGTCCCTACTTATAAATCCCAAGATCCCGTATGCTTTTTTAACCGCTTTCTCAACCTGCCCTGCCATCTTCAACGATTTGTGCACGTATATCCCCAGGTGTCTCTGTTCCTGCACCCCCTTTAGGATTGTACCCTTTAGTTTATATTGCCTCTCCCCGTTCTTCCAACCAAAGTGTATCACTTTGCACTTTTCTGCATTAAATTTCATCTGCCACGTGACCATCCATTTCTCCAGCCTATCTATGTCTTCTTGAAGTCCATCACTATTCTCCCCACTGTTCACTCTACTTCCAAGTTTTGTGTCATCTGCAAATTTTGAAATTGTGCCCTGAACACCCAAGTCCAAGTCATTAATATATATCAAGAAAAGCAGTGGTCTTAGTACCTAGGGAACACCATTGTATACCTTCCTCCCGCCCAAAAAACAACCATTCACCACTACTCTCTGATTCCTGTCAGTTAGCCATTTTTGAAACCTTGCTGCCACTGTCCCTTTTATTCCATGGGCTTCAACTTTGCTGGTAAGCCTATTATGTGGCTCTTTATCAAACACCTTTTAGAAATCCATGTACACCACATCAACCACATTGCCCTCATCAACCCTCTCTGTTACCTCATCAAAAAACTCAAATCAAGTTCATTAAACACGATTTGCATTTAACATCCGTACTGGCTTTCCTTAATTAATCCATACTTGTCCAAGTGACTATTAATTTTGTCCCTGAGTATTGTTTCTAAAAGATTCCCCATTACCGAGGTTAAACTCACCTGTAATTGCTGGATTTATCCTTGCACCTTTTTTTGAACAAGGGTGTAACATTTGCAATTCTCCAGTCTTCTGGCAGCAGTCCTGTATCCAAGGAGGATTGGAAGATTATGGCCAGTGCCTCCACAATTTCCACCTTTATTTCCTCAGCATTGCATCCAGTCCTGGTGACTTATCTACTTTAAGTGCAGCCAGCCTTTCTAGTACCTCATCAATTTTTTATTCCATCTAGTATCTCAACTACCTCCTCTTTCACTATGACTTTGGCAGCATCTTCTTCCTTGGTAAAGACAGATGCAAAGTATTCATTTCTTACCACAGCCATGCCCCCTGCCTCCATGCATAGGTCTCCATTTTGGTCCCTAATCGGCCCATCACTCCTCTTACTACTCATTTACTATTTATATGCCTAAGACTTTTGGATTCTCTTTTATGTTCGATGTCAATCTGTTCTCATATTCTCTCTTTGCCTCTCTGGATTACTCCTAGTGCCACGTGCTTGTGAATGAAGAAATAGTAGGATAAGACAGCTGAACACGTGGCTGGAGAAATAGTGCAGGAAGGACTACTTCAGATTCCTGGGGCATTGGGACCAGTTCTGGGGCAGGAGGGACCGGTTCAAGGCAGATGGGTTGCACCTCAACAGAGCTGGGTCCAATGTTCTTGCGGAAAAGTTAACTAGTGCTATGGGGGAGGGTTTAAACTCATTTGGCAGCAGGATGAAATTTTCCACATGGGCGATTTTTGGCACAGTTGAAGAGGTACGTCCGATTTTTTTTTTTGTGGCCCGACCAAGCCAGAAAAAAAAGTTCCAAGTTTCGCCGGAATTATCTTTGAATTTGGCGCGGCGCACATTGGCCTTAAGCTCTGTGGGTGGAGCTTAAGGCCTGCGCCAAAAACTGATGTTGCCAGAGGGACGTTCTGAAGGGCTGATGCTGGGAATGGAAACTGACCACGGGCTGAGGCTGGAAACTGCTGACTAAGGGCTGAGGCTGGACTGGAAACGGAAAATGACGCGCTGCCATCCCGCGCCAAATGGCCTCCCGCCCCCGGTGCCACTGCCATCCTGGCCGAAAGGACCCCGCACCCGCCCCATGTCTTCAGGTCGGTTGAAACAATGGCATCTTCTCTCTGCCGATTTTGTCTGCTCTACACTGATTTCCTTAAGTGTCGGGAAGCTTTTTCAGAAGGGAAACATCTCCTTCCATCAAGTGTCACTCTTGAAAACGTCAACCTGAAACTATCAGTTATATAAAGTATTGCATAATGTATTGGTGTATATTTAAGGAAGTGTTCAAACGATAATCCTTTCCTAATAGATGTAAAATGACTGTCTTGAAGAAAATTGTATTTCTCAGGGGGAGTTAAACTGTTTTTAACTTGGCCTTTCTCTTGAAGTCTATCCTGTCCGTGAGAGATCACGCTCCAGGCATCACGTTGCAGACATCACACTCTAACACTCCCATGTATCATGCTGTATTTCAGATGCAAATCGATCTTAAAATGCTGGTTGAAACTGACAACCACATTCCAAGCTGCAAAGTGCCCTGGCCAAACAACTGAGCCTGTATGCCCTTAAAGGGACATGGCAATAGATAGGCGTTTCTGCGGCTACAACCGAGACTCCAGGATGGTATGTTGCCTCCCTGGTGCAAGGGTCAAGGATGTCTCGGAGCGGGTGCAGGACATTCTGAAAAGGGAGGGTGAACAGCCAGTTGTCGTGGTGCACATTGGTACCAACGATATATGTAAAAAAAGGGATAAGGTCCTACGAGACGTATTTAAGGAGCTAGGAGCTAAATTAAAACATAGGACCTCAAAAGTAGTAATCTCGGGATTGCTACCAGTGCCATGTGCTAGTCAGAGTAGGAATCGCAGGATAGCTTAGAAGAATACGTGGCTTGAACAGTGGTGCAGCAGGGAGGGATTCAAATTCCTGGGGCATTGGAACCGGTTCTGGGGGAGGTGGGACCAGTACAAACCGGACGGTCTGCACCTGGGCAGGACTGGAACCAATGTCCTAGGGGGAGTGTTTGCTAGTGCTGTTGGGAGGAGTTAAACTAATATGGCAGGGGGATGGGAACCAATGCAGGGAGACAGAGGGAAACAAAATGGAGACAGAAGCAAAAGACAGAAAAGAGATGAGTAAAAGTGGAGGGCAGAGAAACCCAAGGCAAAAAACAAAAAGGGCCACTGTACAGCTGAATTCTAAAGGGTCAAAGTGTAATAAAAAGACAAGCATGAAAGCTCGGTGCCTCAATGCGTGGAGTATTCGGAACCCAGGAGAGGGCTCTGAGCTAGTGAGAGTGGGTGAGAGCTGAGATGAACAGGACCCCAAGAAAGAATGCAAAAGGCAGGAGGCAACAGAGCAGAGTAGCACTGGGGTAAGTGTAAACCACAAGGTGATAGGAAGGGACAATATGTATGAATATAAAGGCACTGCAGGAGGGGTCAAAACTAAAAATCATGGTTTAAAAACTAGTATTAAAACACTCTACCTAAACGCACGCAGCATTCAAAATAAAGTAAATGAGTTGACGGCACAAATCATTACAAATGGGTATGATTTGGTGGCCATTACAGAAACGTGGTTGCAGGATGGCCAAGACTGGGAAGTAAAAATACAGGGGTATCTGACAATTCGGAAAGATAGACAAGAAGGGAAAGGAGGTGGGGTAGCTCTGTTAATAAAGGATGATATCAGGGCAGTTGTGAGAGACGATATTGGCTCTAATGATCAAAATGTTGAATCATTGTGGGTGGAGATTAGAAATAGTAAGGGGAAAAAGTCACTGGTGGGCGTAGTTTATAGGCCCCCAAATAATAACTTCACGATGGGGCGGACAATAATCAAGGGAATAATGGAGGCATGTGAAAAAGGAACGGCAGTAATCATGGGGGATTTTAATCTACATATCGATTGGTCAAGTCAAATCGCACGGGGTAGCCTTGAGGAGGAATTCATAGAATGCATACGGGATTGTTTCTTAGAACAGTATGTTACAGAACCTACAAGGGAGCAAGCTATCTTAGATCTGGTCCTGTGTAATGAGACAGGAATAATAAACGATCTCCTCGTAAAAGATCCTCTCGGAATGAGTGATCACAGTATGGTTGAATTTGTAATACAGATTGAGGGTGAGGAAGTAGTGTCTCAAACGAGCGTACTATGCTTAAACAAAGGGGACTACAGTGGGATGAGGTTAGAGTTGGCTAAAGTAGACTGGAAACACAAACTAAATGGTGGCACAATTGAAGAACAGTGGAGGACTTTTAAGGAGCTTTTTCATAGTGCTCAACAAAAATATATTCCAGTGAAAAAGAAGGGCAGTAAGAGAAGGGATAACCAGCCGTGGATAAACAAGGAAATAAAGGAGAGTATCACGTTAAAAACCAATGCGTATAAGGTGGCCAAGGTTAGTGGGAAACTATAAGATTGGGAAAATTTTAAACGACAGCAAAGAATGACTAAGAAAGCAATAAAGAAAGGAAAGATAGATTACGAAAGTAAACTTGCGCAAAGCATAAAACCAGATAGTAAAAGCTTTTACCGATATATAAAACGGAAAAGAGTGACTAAAGTAAATGTTGGTCCCTTAGAAGATGAGAAGGGGGATTTAATAATGGGAAATGTGGAAATGGTTGAGACCTTAAACAATTATTTTGCTTCGGTCTTCACAGTGGAAGACACAAAAACCATGCCAAAAATTGCTGGTCACAGGAATGTGGGAAGGGAGGACCTTGAGATAATCACTATCACTAGAGGGGTAGTGCTGGACAGGCTAATGGACTCAAGGTAGACAAGTCCCCTGGTCCTGATGAAATGCATCCCAGGGTATTAAAAGAGATGGCGGAAGTTATAGCAGATGCATTCGTTATAATCTACCAAAATTCTCTGGACCCTGGGGAGATACCAGCGGTTTGGAAAGCAGCTAATGTAACGCCTCTGTTTAAAAAAGGGGGCAGACAAAAGGCAGGTAATATAGGCCGGTTAGTTTAACATCTGTAGTGGGGAAAATGCTTGAAGCTATCATTAAGGAAGAAATAGCGTGACATCTAGATAGGAATAGTGCAATCAAACAGACGCAACATGGATTCATGAAGGGGAAATCATGTTTAACTAATTTACTGGAATTCTTT
Organism: Pristiophorus japonicus; assembly: GCF_044704955.1. Taxonomy (NCBI): domain Eukaryota; kingdom Metazoa; phylum Chordata; class Chondrichthyes; family Pristiophoridae; genus Pristiophorus; species Pristiophorus japonicus. The sequence goes on from NC_091984.1 coordinate 164,224,989, forward strand.
GAGGATATATAATGAGCATGGTGGATAGAGGTGTACCGATGGATGTGGCATTCAATAAGGTGCCACACAAAAGGTTACTGCAGAAGATAAAGGTACGCGGAGTCAGAGGAAATGTATTAGCATGGATCGAGAATTGGCTGGCTAACAGAAAGCAGAGAGTCGGGATAAATGGGTCCTTTTCGGGTTGGAAATCGGTGGTTAGTGGTGTGCCACAGGGATCGGTGCTGGGACCACAACTGTTTACAATATACATAGATGACCTGGAAGAGGGGGCAGAGTAGTGTAACATAATTTGCAGATGGCACAAAGCGGGTTGTGTATAGGACACGGAGAGGCTGCAAAGAGATTTAGATAGGTTAAGCGAATGGGCTAAGGTTTGGCAGATGGAATACAATGTCGGAAAGTGTGAGGTCATCCACCTTGGGGAAAAAAACAGTAAAAGGGAATATTATGTGAATGGAGAGAAATTACAACATGCTGCGGTGCAGAGGGACCTGGGGGTCCTTGTGCACGGGGTCCTTGTGCATGAATCCCAAAAAGTTTGTTTGCAGGTGCAGCAGGTAATCAGGAAGGCGAATGGAATGTTGGCCTTCATTGCGAGAGGGATGGAGTACAAAAGCAGGGAGGTCCTGCTGCAACTGTACAGAGTATTGGTGAGGCCGCACCTGGAGTACTGCGTGCAGTTTTGGTCACATTACTTAAGGAAGGATATACTAGCTTTGGAGCGGGTACAGAGACGATTCACTAGGCTGATTCCGGAGATGAGGGGGTTACCTTATGATGATAGATTGAGTAGACTGGGTCTTTACGCGTTGGAATTCAGAAGGATGAGGGGTGATCTTATAGAAACATTTAAAATAATGAAAGGGATAGACAAGATAGAGGCAGAGAGGTTGTTTCCACTGGTCGGGGAGACTAGAACTAGGGGGCACAGCCTCAAAATACGGGGGAGCCAATTTAAAACCGAGTTGAGAAGGAATTTCTTCTCCCAGAGGGTTGTGAATCTGTGGAATTCTCTGTCCAAGGAAGTAGTTGAGGCTAGCTCATTGAATGTATTCAAATCACAGATAGATAGATTTTTAACCAATAAGGGAATTAAGGCTTATGGGGAGCGGGCGGGTAAATGGAGCTGAGTCCACGGCCAGATCAGCCATGATCTTGTTGAATGGCGGAGCAGGCTCGAGGGGCTAGATGGCCTACTCCTGTTCCTAATTCTTATGTTCTTATGGCACCACTTTTGCAAATTATATATGAATGATGGGCAGAAAAAGATCAGCTGGTCCATCAAGCCTGCACCACACTCATAGTGGTCTATTCCCTATCCCCCACCCCCCGCCCCCCGCTCCCAATCGCCATGTAACCTGCTGGGAGAGGTGTAAGAATATAGTTATGTTTTTACATTATTCTAATTCAGAAAAATGTCATAACAGCTAATGTAGGAAGAGTTGGTTTAAACTGTGCGCTCTCAAATTCTATCTTTGCCCCTCAGTGACACTGATAACTTTTGAGAAGGATGCATTTTGGGGACAAAGACATTGTACTCTGAGGATCGGCACATGTAGATGATTAATCATCATCATCATCATAGGCAGTCCCTCAGAATTGAGGAAGACTAGCTTCCACTCCCAAAGTGAGTCCTCTGGTGACTGAACAGTCTGATACGAGAGCAACAGACCCTGTCACAGCTGGGACAGACGTTCGTCGTGGGAAGGGGTGGGTAGGGCTGATTTGCCATGCGCTCCTTCCGCTGTCTGCGCTTGACCTCTTCATACTCTTTGCGTGGAGACTCGAAGAGCTCAACGCCCTCCAGGATGCACTTTCTCCACCTCGGGCGGTCTTCGGCCAGGGTCTCCCAGGTGTCAGTGGTGATGTCGCACTTTACCAGGGAGGCTTTGAGGGTGTCCTTGTAATGCTTCCGCTGCCCACCTTTGGCTCGTTTATTATGACGTAACTCCGCATAAAGCATTTGCTTAGGGAGTCTCATATCTGGCATGCGAACTATGTGGCCTGCCCAGCGAAGCTGATCGAGTGTGGTCAGTGCTTCAATACTGGGGATGTTAGCCTGGACGAGGACACTGATGTTGGTGCGCCTGTCCTCCCAGGGGATCCGCAGGATCTTGCGGAGACATCGTTGGTGATACATCTCCAGCGACTTGAGGTGCCTTCTATACATAATAAATAAGCAAGCTCGTTGGCATTAATGATATATTAGGAAGCTAAAAGGGTTGTTAGGTTACCACAGCAGGGGAGAGTGTAAAGTAAGGAAGTTACTGCAGTATAAATAAAGGAATAGGTTCATTTCACTATAGAAGTTGCAAGAGATAAGACATCAAAGGCTTATGCAATAAAGGCTATAGTTAATGTACCAAGTCCTAATTGTCCACTGTAAGATTCCAAAATTCGTGGAAACCCCCCCCCCCAAGTGTTTGGACTCACTGAAAAGGAAATTCGATTTGGGACTATTAAACAGAAAGTTTGGGATCCTAAAATGCCCATGGAAGAAATCTATGAGTTTTAACCAAGTTTGGGATTTTTAAAAGGTGCATGTTGTGTCTGTGAGAAAAGGGCTGCAAGAAAAGGGGTGGGTTCAACCTCTGAAAAGCCAGTTTGAATATTGGAGCTAATCAAATTGTCTGGGGAATTGTTTACCCTCAAAACCTGCCCCCTAGAAGACATTTACATTTCAATAATCAATCCAAGGAAGTACAGTTTCAGTCAAAGCACAAAACCCATCCAACACATGCATAATGCTAATCACCTTTCCGGCCTGCATAGAAAGCTCGAACCCAGGCAGACAATTCGATACCAGAAACTAACTTTAACAATTGCGACTCGAAACCAAAGGATAATTTCAACAATTAACAAGAGCTCGGCAGCTCAGAAAAGTCTATCAACGCCAGATTAAAAACACTTAATCAAGTTTCAGTTAGCTGGGCAGCAAAACTTAAACAAAAGAAACGTTAGATTTGGCGCAAAGATTAAGGAGCCTCTCAGAGTATAAACTGAGGGCCTATCGTACCAGAAAGACACAGAAGAGGAAACTCTCTATTCTGACCAAGCACTTCGGAACAACAAGATCAAGAGCACACAGCAAGAAAACACAGGAAGAAACATCACGACATCGGAGAAAGGAACTCGCCCCAACTGGCTTTCAATATGCAGCAGAGATCTGCTACCATGTCCGGGGTTCGGCAAGGCAAAACAGCTATAACCAAAGAACCCTGAAACCGTGAAACAGCCCTAGCTGTCAAAGGAAAGGATTTGGTGAGCATTAATCCCTGGAGCCCTAGAGTTTGACCTAGTTAGAGAGTAAGTGGGAGGTGCGAGATATTTCTGTTGTGTTTATTATCTGTAATAAAGTATTCCCCATTGTTTAGAACCCTTTTGTAAGATTTTACAGTTTTATTGGAGTGCATTTGTGTTATTTGTTTTCTTAAATAAAATCCATACCTTCTTTGTACAAAACAGTTGTCTGCTGCACTTTCTCACACCCTGATTAATAAATCCAAGCTCGAGAACCAGGGAGTGGGAGTGACTTGTAACCGCTCTGGGTCAGGAAGGCAAGCTGACAGACCCACCATCCCCTACAGAATGACAAGCCAGGTAGCAGCTTGGTCAAAAGGGGGTGCTGCAGTAGACACTGTTTTTGAGGAAAGAAGCAAAATGGAAGAGAGGATTTCCTCTTACATATTCAAGAAAATCAATATAACAAAGAATCTATTGCGCGCCGAGCGTCCTGTGGATGCTGCAGCCAAATGGACTGAGAGTAAGGACCATAAGCACTCTGGAGAAAGCAATATGGTTCGTCTGCCTACACTGACAGGTCCAGCAATTGGACAAGAAAGTCAAGTCGCTGGAGGTAGAACTCAGGGAGTCCGAGGAACAGTCGAGTGCCAGAGCTATCATGGGGAGAGAGATTATTTGAGGAGTTAGGCAAGCAAAACAAGGGAAACTACGGTTAGTGGAAACACATAGAAATCGCCAGGATTACCTTCAGTGCCAGGTCACCGAAGTGAAGGGTCAAGAACTGGTGTTGCGGGAAGAAAACGCCCGCCTCACCAGGATAATTAAAGAGCAGGAGGAGAAGTTGAGGGATGTACAGGCCACTTATAAGGTAGCAAGCAGCAGAGGGTTCGAGACTGGAGACCACGGTCCCTGCCAAAAGCAAATTGAGAGTCTGAACCTTGCTCTTTCCAAGGCCAAAGGCATGTTCTGCCTAATAAACCGGAGTATGGCTCGGGCAGACCTGGAAGAGCAGGGGGAAACCGTTCGACCAGTACCTGTGGCGCCGGGGCTTAGCTCGGTCTGGCAGCAGGAGGGGCGAACAGTTTGCGGGACAGACGGGGACGGTGTACCACCATCTGTGGCGTCGGGTTGTAATTTGGCTTGGCAGCAGGGAGAGGTGGGAGCGACACCAGTACGACAAGGGCCGTGACCGGGGCTGATGTGCCCGGTACACCAGCAGAAGTATGGTGCGCCCACTCTCGGTGGGGCAGCAGAGCCCCTCGAAAGTAACTTTGTGGTCCCCCACAGCACCCAGCAGCTTAGAACCATGGTAGCCCACCTGGACAAGCTCACCCATAAAGGGGATCCTTTGTTTCACTTTATGTAAGTAGTCCAAGTGGCAGGCATCAATGGGTGTAACGACTCCGAAATGGCAAAAATGCTCCTATTCTCCCTAGACAGTAGAGTATGCCAGTGTCTCTTCTGTGGAAAGCAAGAGGGCGCAGAGTACTTACGCTACTGTCAAGGAAGAAGTCTTGAAAGTTATTGTCCTAAATGATGGGAGTCCCTTCCCCCGAGTGGAGAAGACGATGCAACAGGCAGGGGTAACCCACAAGCTTTTGCGGTGGGACTCTCGACTGGGATCACTTGACCCGGGATGAGAGGGCCCACTGGTTCCAGAGCCTGGTGGCAAACAGTTTCCCATGGGTGAACGCCAAAGCCGAGCTGTGGTTCGATCCTAGGGATTCCAACCCCACCGAGGAGTCAGTGATTAGGCAACTAACCCTGGCTTTTAGGAGCAGCCAAGGGACAGAGGAGAACCCACCCAAGGGGAGGGAAATGAGTTGAGGCCCCACCAAGCAAAGAGGGAATGGCGCCAGGAAGGGGGTATCTCTTCTGACACCAAGCATAACTGCTTTGGGTATGGGAAAAGTGGGCATTAGAGAAAGGATTGTAGGAACCCTTGGAAGGATTGTATCAGGGAGGGAAACACAAAATATGATAAAACACTGCAGAAAAACCGCAGTCACCTGGTGAGGTCCAGTTTAGATTCCACCTGCTGTAAAAACGCAAAGGTCAAGTGTTGTTTCTGGCCTGCATAGAAAGCTCGGACCCAGGCAGACAACTCGACACCAGAAACTAACTTTAACAATTGCGACTCGAAACCAAAGGATAATTTCAACAATTAACAAGAGCTCGACAGCTCAGAAAAGTCTATCAACGCCAGATTAAAAACACTTAATCAAGTTTCAGTTAGCTGGGCAGCAAAACTTAAACAAAAGAAACGTTAGATTTGACGCAAAGATTAAGGAGCCTCTCAGAGTATAAACTGAAGGCCTATCGTACCAGAAAGACACAGAAGAGGAAACTCTCTATTCTGACCAAGCACTTCGGAACAACAAGATCGAGAGCACACGGCAAGAAAACGCAGGAAGAAACATCACGACATCGGAGAAAGGAACTCGCCCCAACTGGCTTTCAATACGCAGCAGAGGTCTTCTACCACATCCAGGGTATGGCTAGGCAAACCGACTATAACCAAAGAACCCTGAAACCGCGAAACAGCCCTAGCTGTCAAAGGAAAGGATCTGGTAAGCATTAATCCCTGGAGCCCTAGAGTTTGACCTAGTTAGAGAGGAGGTGGGAGGTATTTCTGTTGTATTTATTACCTGTAATAAAGTATTCCCCATTGTTTAGAACCCTTTTGTAAGATTTTACAGTTTTATTGGAGTGCATTTTTATTATTTGTTTTCTTGAATAAAATCCATACCACCTTTGTACAAAACAGTTGTCTGCTGCACTTTATCACACCCTGATTAATAAATCCAAGTTCGAGAACCAGGGAGTGGGAGTGACTTTTGCTCTGGGTCAGGAAGGCAAGCTGACAGACCCACCACCCCCTACACCACCAATCTGTTCAATTATCTAAGGGTCATAAAACACCCAGTACAGTTAAGTCCAGCAAGAACTAGACAATGAAAGAAAATGGTGTAAAATGACATATAATGATTCACTTAGACGGAACTTTGGCTACCTTCAAGGCGAGACAGTGGTGGGTTAGGGTGGGTTACACCACGTTACTCTTAACAGTCAGTCCCTGACAGAGGCACATTAAGGCCAAACAGTTCTTACAAATAAGAGATAATCTAGTCCAAGGTGCGTTATTCAAGCAATAGGTTGGACTAATGGGGTATGACGTTTTCCGAAGGATCAACTTAGCCACAATTAGGTGTTGATGTGATGTGTTTAATGCTTTAGTCCTTTGTGTTTAATGCTTCCCAGTTGGACTAATGGGGTATGATGTTTTCTGAAGGATCAACTTAGCCACAATTAGGTGTTGATGTGTCTGCCTCAGCCGGGAGCCTACACTTGCTTATTTATAAAAAGAGAAACAACTGTCCTCACTCAGCAGATATAAGGCAAAATATTATCGCAGGAGGTTTTAGGCCATTTTAAGTGATGTGTTTAATGCTTTAGTCCTTTGTGTTTAATGCTTCCCACTCCCTGTCTCTGGCTGTGCCTGCACTGAACTTAACTCTAGGTAAGATTTTTCAGAACTTACAAAAGTGGACACTTACTCCATTCTAAGTTAGTTTGGAGTAACTTTTCGCAGTTCAAACTTGCAAAACAGACCTAAGTGGCTGGACACATCCCCTTTTGAAAAATAAAACCTCAACTAAAACGAAACTAAACTAACTCACTAGAACTGGAGCAAACTAAATGCCGAGAATTGAGATTCCTAAGATACTCCAAACTAAACTAGTTGCTCCAAAAAAATAGGAGCAACTCCACCCGAAACTTGGGCCCAATTGAGTGGAGAAACGAGGTGCACTAAAGACTGGGAGAGATGAATGGCACCAGAGTAAAGAGTAGTTCAGAAATAGGGATCAGAAAGGAGACAAAAGCGAGACAGCTTAAGATGGGTTGGAGTGCATGTGTGTAAATGCACATAGCTTGGTAAATGAAGTTGGTGAGCGGCAGGCACAAGTCACCACATGGGACTAGGTTATAGTAGCAATAACTGAGACCTGGCTCAATGAAGGGGAGGATTGGGAACTTAATATTAATGGCTACAAGTTCAGGAAAGATGGGGAAGGAAAAAAAGGAAGTGGTAATATTGATCAAAGAAACTATTAGAGTGTTGGAGAGGAATAATGTTGAAGGGTCAAAGACAGAATCTATTTGGTTATAATTAAGGAACAATAGATGAGCTATTATGCTACTGGGTGTATAATATAGGCCACCAAATAATGGGGAGGAGAAAGAGGGGCAAATTGCAGGAAAATGCGAGAATTAGCGGCTAATGTAAAAGGGTGATTTTCAGTGATTAGGGTCATTGGAGAATCAATTGACTGTAATTAAAAACTGTTGAATAATAAAGCTGTCTCCATTCCAATAAGTTGCTAAGAAATGCAATATTTTAAAATAAACCCGTACCTTGTTAAAGTAAACTGAATTTAATTTTTGTATTAATTAGGTCATTAGCAACTCATTACGAGAATTTAACAATTCAGTTAAACTGATCTTCCTCTGTCTGTGCCTGTGTGGTGTGGAACTAGAAGATTCCAAATTCATTCCCTGGAATGTGCTGAGTTAGTCCATTTCAGCCAGGTTACAGTGGGAATGCTGAACTCAGTTTTTCTGGATCTATAATTTTTTAAATATATGTAATGGTAACAGTGTATCTTGGATGTTAGAACATAAGAACATAAAAAATAGGAGCAGGAGTAGGCCATATGGCCCCTCGAGCCTGCTCCGCCATTTAATAAGATGATGGTTGATCTGATCATGGACTCAGCTCCACCTCCCTGCCTGCAGAACTGGCCCTATTGCATGGACTAACTGTTAGACACCCCACCCAATATTCAGTTCCTTTGAAGTCAATGGAACTGAATATCACATGCAGCGTGTATTGGGCAGCAGATGTAATACTGCCCATTTTGCGCCACCGAAGAAGACTAATTTCTACCCCTATAATTATGAAGAGTTTTGGAACAATTTGAAGTATGGAATTGATAGCTTAGTTTAAAATCAAACAAAGCACTCCATTCTGAGCTCTTAATGGTGACTTTCCGGGATAACATTTTTAGTTTGAAAGGTTTTGTTTGATTTTTGTTGTAAATGGTTTTACAAAAGTAACTTGACAACAAGAACTTGCATTTCTATCGCACCTTTAACGTAGTAAAATGTCCCAAGGCGCTTCACAGGAGCATTATCAAACAAAATTTGGTACCGAGCCACGTGAGATATTAGAGCAGATGATCAAAAGTTTGATCAAGGAGGTAGGCTTTAAGGAGCATCTTAAAAGTGGAGCGAGAGGTAGAGGGGCGGAGAAGTTTAGGGAGGGAATTACAGAGTTTAGGAGCTAGGCAGCTGAAAGCACAGCCGCCAATGGTGGAGCGAGTAAAAATAGGGGATCAACTATTGGCCAGAATTGGAGGAGCGCAGACATCTCAGAATTTGTAGGGCTGGAGGAGTTTGCAGAGATAGGAAGAGTCGAGGCCACTGAGGTACTTTAAAACAAGGGTGAGTATTTTAAAATTGAGGCATTGCTGGACCAGGAGTCAATGTAGGTGAGTGAGCACAGGGGTGATGGGTGAACATTATTTGCTACGAATCAGGACTCGGGCAGCAGAGTTTTGGATGAGTTCCAGTTTATGAAGGATGGAGGATTGGAAGCGGTCAGGAGAACAGTGGAATAATCAAGTCTACAGATAACTCTTTGCTGAAGAGTTAGGTGCAATTGTTCTGAGTGCTGAAGTCAATACTTCATACTATAGACTGCATTAGACCCGTATTATAAATGATATAATTTCTGCATATAGATAAATGTGAGGTTATCCACTTTGGTGGCAAAAACACAAAGGCAGAATATTATCTGAATGGTGGCAGATTAGGAAAAGGGGAGGTGCAACGAGACCTGGGTGTCATGGTACATCAGTCATTGAAAGTTGGCATGCAGGTACTGCAGGCAGTGAAGAAGGCAAATGGTATGTTGGCCTTCATAGCTAGGGATTTGAGTATAGGAGCAGGGAAGTCTTACTGCAGTTGTACAGGGTCTTGGTGAAGCCACACCTGGAATATTGTATTCAGTTTTGGTCTCCTAATCTGAGGAAGGATGTTCTTGCTATTGAGGGAGTGCAGCGAAGGTTCACCAGACTGATTCCCGGGATGGCAGGACTGTAATATGAGGAGACTGGATCGACTGGGCCTGTATTCACTGGAGTTTAGAAGGATGAGAGGGGATCTCATAGAAACATATAAAATTCTGACGGGAGTGGACAGGTTAGATGCAGGAAGAATTTTCCTGATGTTGGGGAAATCCAGAACCAGGGGACACAGTCTAAGGATAAGGGGTAAGCCATTTAGGACTGAGATGAGGAGAAACTTCTTCACTCAAGAGAGTTGTTAACCTCTGGAATTCCCTACCGCAGAGAGTTGTTGATGCCAGTTCATTGGATATATTCAAGAGGGAGTTAGATATGGTCCTTACAGCTAAAGGGATCAATGGGTTTGGAGAGAACGCAGGAAAGGGGTACTGAGGTGAATGATCAGCCATGATCTTATTGAATGGTGGTGCAGGCTCGAGGGGTCAAATGGTCGGCTCCTGCACCTATTTTCTATGTTTCTATGTTTCACTCTTTAAACTTAACAGCTGTGCTTCTTCCAATTATAAGCTACAGAAAATGATCTACAGCATAGCAAACATTGCCGTCGGATTTTCACTGCCACCCATGAAGAGCTGTCCTAAACTAATCAATGTATACGGTTCCTTTTATTGACATTAGTACACAACCTTAATTTTAACTGAAATCATGCAAAAAGAATTGCTGTGTTGCAGAATTCCAAGTACTGGATAATTTTAATTTGTTTTGAGCAAAAAGCAGGAATAGACTGTACCAGCGGTCGCTCTGTGATGGTGAGGATTGGTGTCTGGTAGAGTGCACCACGTGTCTGTTAAGTTTTTTTTGGAAGTGCTACATGTTCTTTCAGTGTAGATCTTGTAGGTAGCAATGTCAATAGCAAACTGACAAATCACTGAACCTATGTACATGACATTTTTAATGATCAGTTTACATGAAATGGAATTATTAAAGTTGACTGAAGTTTAGTCTGCAATTACTTCTTGAAACTTAGCTAACTCAGTTGATGCATTATTAGCAAATCCTTGTAGAAGGACCCGTTGCTCCATTTGCAATGTCATTATTATCATTCCAGCTATAGCCATAGAATCACCTCTAATGGCTTCTCTTCCTGCTCCTGGTGTCCCCCCAAGGTTCTATCCTTGGTCCCAATGTTCCCTCTAATTTTTATTTGGGTGCTCGGCCCCTTCACAGTTTCGCACATGCATGGAATTTAACATGAGAAAAGCCTGCCCGAGCTGTGCGGGACCGGCTGACAGCTGCACAGCTTAGAGGGAACATTGCTTGGTCCCCTCCTATTCCTCAACTACATGCTGCCCCTTGGTGACATAATCCCACGACACAGTGTGGATTTTCACATGTACACTGATACCCAACTCTACACCTCTCAACCCCTCCACCATCTCTAAATATCAGACCACTTGTCTGACATCCTGCACTGGATGAGCAGAAATTTTCTCCAATTATATATTTGGAAGACAAAGCCATTGTTTTCGGTTCACACCACAAACTCGGTTCTGCCACCGATTCTATCCCTCTTCCTGCCAACTGCCTGAGGCTGACCCAGACTGTTCGCAACCTTGGTGTTATATTTGATTAAGGGAGAGCTTCCTATCTCATCCACGCCATCGCTAAGATCGCCCACTTCATCTCCATAACATTGTCCTTGCTTTTTCTTATCTGTTGCTGAATCCTTCATGAATGCCTTTGTTACCTCCAGACTTGATTATTCCAACCCACTCCTTGCCGGTCTCTCTAATTCTACACTTCGTAAACTTGAAGTCAACCAAACTCTGCTGCCCATGTCCTAACTCGCACCAAGTCCTGCTCGCCATCTCCATTGTGCTCACTGACCTACATTGGCTCCCAGTTAAGCAACGCCTCAATTTAAAAATTCTCATCCTTGTTTTCAAATCCCTCCAAGGCCTCGCCCCTCCCTATCTCTGTAATTTCTGCGAGCACAATAATCCTCCAATATTTCTATGCTTCCCCCAATTCTGGCCACTTGAACATCCCTGATTTTAATCGCTCCACAATTGATGGCCGTGCCTTCAGCTGCCTAGGTCCTATTCGCTGGAATTCCCTCCCTAAACCCTTCCGCCTCTTTACCTCTCTTTCCTCCTTTAAGATGCTCCTTAAAACCTACCTTCTTTGGTCAACTGCCAATGGCTCGGTGTCAATTTTTTTTGTGATAACGCTCCTGTGAAGTGCCTTGGGATTTTTTGCTACGTTAAAATATATATTTCTTTGTAATTTACTTTAATGTTAAGACTATAGCTCATTTGTTCCTTGTTTTTTTTAAGGCAATGTCTTGATGGCTCGGTTGGCACAGAGTGCGTGCCTAAGCCATACAGATTGGAAGATTCCTGGTTTGTGCTGAGTTAACTGATTGTGGCTGTAGGTCGAAGGAATGTAATAATTGGCCTGAGAGCCCAAGGTCAGAGAAGAGAAAATCGGTCCGCATTCCTGCTCCTTATAGCTATCTAGAGACTCCTGCTGCAAAGTATGCATATGGATGTTGGATGAGGGAAACTCTGATGACCTCAACTCATGTTGAATAAATTGCTGTCTAGATTCATACATGAAGATGACCACTTGGGTGAGGTACCAGAAGATGTCTGACATCCATAGAACCTTACCATGGCATGAATTGCCATTTTTAGGAGAGGAAGTGAAGACATTCAATGCAAACAATATTTTTGCAAAATACAGCAATAGTATTGTACAATGATTTTAACCCAGGGAAAAAAATTACATTACATATATTCCAGGTGAATTTTAACCCAGGAAAGGATGTGTGTGTTTTAGTAACTATTTCTATTGCTGTAGTGTGACATATGCCATTTTTCATGTCACATTTTTACTCCCTTGTGGTTTGTGATCCAAATCAACGTATAAGAACATAACATAAGAATTAAGAGCAAGAGAAGGCCATACGGCCCTTCGTATCAAAATTAAGGTGCTAACAGAAGAGGTACTTTCTAATGGGGAAGGAAATTACCATTTTTAAAGATAGCTAGGGTTTGTTTATAATTATAATTATGTCTAAAGCTTTGGTTGTCTTTTTTAAATCACATCTTTGCTCTTGCTGCTTATGGCCTGATCTAACATATTACATACATCGGATATACGACACAGAAACAGGCCATTTGGCCCAACCAGTCCATGCCAGCGTTTATGCTCCACTCGAGCCTCCTCCCGTCTTTCCGCATCTAAATCTATCAGCATAACCCTCTATTCCCTTCTCCCTCATATGCTTGTCTAGCCTCCCCTTAAATGCATCGATACTATTCACTTCAACCACTCCCTGTGGCAGCGAGTTCCACATTTTCACCACTCTTTGGGTAAAGAAGTTTCTTCTGAATTCCCTATTGGATTTCTTGGTGACTATCTTATATTGACGGCCTCTAGTTATGCTCTTCCTCACAAGTGGAAACATTCTCTCTGAATCCACTCCAACAAAACCTTTCATAATTTTGAAGACCTCGATTAGGTCACCCTCAGCCTTTTTTTCAAGAGAAAAGAGATCCAGCCTGTTAATCCTTTCCTGATATATATACCCTCGCATTTCTGGTATCATCCCAGTAAATCTTCTCTGCACTCTTTCTAGTGCCTCTATATCCTTTTTATAATATCCTTTTTTAATCTCCAACCTGCACTCACTGTGTTGGGTGGGTGATGTAATCTCCAGCCTGCACTCATTCACAGTCTTAGGTGGGTAGTGTAATCTCCAGCTCGCATTCATTGTGTTGGGTGGGTGGTGTAATATCCAGCCTACACGCACTGAGGCCGAAATTTACCTCCACCCAAAATGGTTCGCATCTTCCACTCCTGAAGTGTTTTTATCCATGCGTCGGATGAGGTCACTTCTTTCGGTAAATTCAGCTCTTTGTTGCTTTTTTTTGAAGCGGACCGGAAGTCGGTCATAATGGGGGCCGAAGTGGAGGCGGGATGGAGTCTATCAGTCAGCAGCGGAGCAGAGATGACATCATGACGGAGTGTGTCACCACACTTTCCCCTTCACTTAAAGGGAAGAGCCTTCAGCATTTTGAAACTTCGGTCCACTGAGCCACCAGGGATGGTTTCGGCCGGGCCAGCAGTCTGGCACCCAAGAGGGGGTGCTAGGCTGTATGTTGGTGTCCCGGCTGAACCTGACCTGGCAGTCGGCTGACAGAAAAAAAAACATGGCGGCAGTGCGCTCCCCCCGTCCCCCGTCCCCCGTCCCCCGGCGAAGGGCCGCTGCGCTGCCATGGCTCACAGACTGAAAGGAAGGTGCACTGACAGAAAAAGCTGTCATAGAAACAGAAAATAGGTGCAGGAGTAGGCCATTCAGCCCTTCTAGCCTGCACCGCCATTCAATGAGTTCATGGCTGAACATGCAACTTCAGTACCCCATTCCTGCTTTCTCGCCATACCCCTTGATCCCCCTAGTAGTAAGGACTTCATCTAATTCCCTTTTGAATATATTTAGTGAATTGGCCTCAACTACTTTCTGTGGTAGAGAATTCCACAGGTTCACCACTCTCTGGGTGAAGAAGTTTCTCCTCATCTCGGTCCTAAATGGCTTACCCCTTATCCTTAGACTGTGACCCCTGGTTCTGGACTTCCCCAACATTGGGAACATTCTTCCTGCATCTAACCTGTCTAAACCCGTCAGAATTTTAAACGTTTCTATGAGGTCCCTCTCATTCTTCTGAATTCCAGTGAATACAAGCCCAGTTGATCCAGTCTTTCTTGATAGGTCAGTCCCACCATCCCGGGAATCAGTCTGGTGAATCTTCGCTGCACTCCCTCAATAGCAAGAATGTCCTTCCTCAAGTTAGGAGACCAAAACTGTACACAATACTCCAGGTGTGTCAGGGGCACCGCTTGGCAGATTAAAGATTTTTGGAACTAAGTTTTACGGGAGGTGTGGGAGATTGGTAGTGCTCCCTTTGATGATGCACTTAGGACGGTTGGCAGCAGCGAGTCGGCAGTGGGGACCACCAGAAAAATCCTCGAGCTAAATTTCACTGGCGGCGGCCATTGGACCGGAAGTCAGCCGCCGCTAGACTCTGCCACCTGGCCTCCGCTTTCTGGCGGTAAGAGGCCTTTTTGGGGAGCTGAATTTTGGCCCCACTGTGTTCTGTGGGTGGTGTAATATCCACCCTGCATTCACTGTAGTTGTGTGGCTGGTGTAATCTCCAGCTCATTCATTGTGTTGGGTGGTGTAATCTCCAGCTCGCATTCTGTCACTATGTTGGGCGAGTATTGTAATCGCCAGCCCGCATTCATTGTGTTGGGTGGGTGGTGGTGTAATCGCCAGCTCACATTCTGCCTCTTTGTTGGGCGGGTAGGGTAATCTCTAGCTTTATAACACACATATTTACCTGTTCTCGTGAAAGGGCAATTTTCAGAGGATAAGTGACACTTTAATCCTAAGAGTGTGAATAGTAGCAATGTTATTTCTATTTCTGTGCTGATTTCACATCTGTCGCTGTGCAGTGGAATGTACTGCAACATTTTTAGGCTGTCTGCTCGGGTAGCACCTTCTGGGAACAGCTGCATAATGGGCTTAGTATAATGCAGAACTGCACCCATGAATCTCTAACCAGCAATACCATAATCACAGCGCTGACGAACTTTTGGCGGCATCCGAAACGGAAGTGGACGCTCCATAGACCCTCGTGGTTGACAGTGTCAAAGGCCGTGCCCCGTAGGGGATGAAACCCGCACTGTGACTCTGGGAGGAGCTCCTTGGCCACAGGAAGAAGACGGTTGAAGAGGACTCTAGCGACAACTTTCCCAGTGGCTGATAGCAGGGAGATTCCTCTGTAGTTGCCGCAGTCGGACTTGTCTCCTTTTTTAAAGATGGTCACGATCACAGCATCTCTCAGATCTCCCGGCATGCTCTCCTCCCTCCATATGAGAGAGATGAGGTCATGTATTCACGCCAATATCCTTGACCAGGCCAACATCCCCAGCATTGAAGCATTGACCACACTTGATCAGCTCCGCTGGGCAGGCCACATTGTCCACATGCCAGACACAAGACTCCCAAAGCAAGTGCTCTACTCGGAACTCCTTCACGGCAAACGAGCCAAAGGTGGGCAGAGGAAACATTACATGGATACCCTCAAAGCCTCCCTGATAAAGTGCAACATCTCCATCGACACCTCGGAGACCCTAGCCAAAGACTGCCCTAAGTGGAGGAAGAGCATCCGGGAGGGCGCTGAGCACCTCGACTCTCGTCACAGAGAGCATGCAGAAATCAAGCGCAGGCAGCGGAAAGAGCGTGCGGCAAACCTGTCCCACCCTCCCTTACCCTCAACGACTATCTGTCTCACCTGTGAAAGGGACTGTGGCTCTCGTATTGGACTGTTCAGCCACCTAAGGACTCATTTTAAGAGTGGAAGCAAGACTTCCTCGATTCCGAGGGACTGCCTATGATGATGATGAATCACAGTGTACCACAGAGAGATATCAAAAGACAAGTTATTGTCTTAATAGTATTTTGGGTGAGTGGTGCGGGAGAGGGTGATCCAACAGAGGTGAGAAATAAAGTATAATATAAAGCATTTGATATTTGTAGATAATTATGTTGATTTTATCTGGTAAATTGCCTGTCTTGAAATCTGCATGAGATACTTTAATGGTTAAATTGAACAATGTTAGATACTTAAAAGTTATGGTGAGTATGTAGACACTAAAGATTTTGTTTATTGGTTGAACGTTGCCTCTTATTAATTTGTAGTCGGTGCCATTGTCCTGATATCAAGACCAGAGATTTGAGAGTGCTGTTGATTCAGAACATCAGCTACTTTATTGGAGTCCTTGGAGCAGACCTGCTTCTTCTGCAGCATCATTTAAAAGGATATTAAAACAAAAATTCAATCACCACACAGTTCAGAACAAGTTCAAAATATTCAAAATAAAAAGTTTTTATGAATGGTGGAAATCTGAAATTAAATCGAAAATACTGGAAATGCACAGCAGAGTTATACAGACAGAAAACACAGATACCGAATAATTTGCTTTTTATTTCCAGCATTTTCTGCTCACTATTATTTGAATAGCTTGTGATAATATTTCAGAAACTAGAGCCAGTTCAAAGTGTCTATAACTTTTTTAAAACTGAAATCATGTAAAATCATTGATTAAAAACAGAATAATTAATGCTGTTCTTAGTTGAGTTATTCAAGATAGTTCACTCAAATACATACATACTATTTACAGTAATGAAACAGGCCATTTGGCCCAACAAGTCTATGTCGGTGTTTATGCTCCATATGAGCCTTCTCCCACCTTACTTCATCTAACCCTATTAGCATGTTCTTCTATACCTGTCTCCCCCATCTGTTTATCTAGCTTCCCCTATACTATTTGCCTTAACCCATGTGGTAGACTCTACATTCTAACCACTCTCTGGGTAAAGAAGTTTGTTCTGAATTCCCTTTTGGATTTATTAGTGACAATCTTATATTTATGGCCCCTAATTTTAGACTCTGTTATAACTAGATACATCCTTATTCATAATGCTTGATCATTTTAATTATTAAGTTTTTATAGTGTTTCCTTTTTGTGTATTTAGCTCATTGTAAACTGATGTGTTAAATCAACATAGCAATTGGAATTTAACCAAAAATGTCACCTTTCGTCGATCACAATGGTGGAGGTCAACATGGTGGAGACAAAATTAGGGGTACTAACGGAATGGAAAATTTTCAATTGGAATACTTAGAAGTAAGTGGGCGAACACTTGGTTTTAAAGAAAAGTAGTGCAGCAGTGTTTGGGTGACTTATAAACTCTTAGCTCTTGGTCTCATTATATCACATGATCATAAGAAGTGGAGTTCTGAGCTTTTCTGTTTAACAGAATCTGCTAAGCTCCAAAAATCTGATGCTACCATTGAAATATGCATTGAAAGGAAAAATTAATGGGTGTTCAGACAGACAAAACTAGACTTCAAAACAATTCAGTAAACACTCTGACTGATAATGACTCCACATAATTCAGATGTTATCTTTTTAAATTCCCTGGCCAAGAAGCACAGTACAACTGGAGTACACGAATACTACAGATTTGAGGGGAGCAATCTGCTCTGCAACATTTGTACTGTGTTTGGTATGAGTCCAGCATGCACTGTGAAGCAGTCGTCTGATGTCCCACTGCAGTGATGTTTACCTGTTTTGTACTTCCCAATTCTCTAGATACACTCTACAGCAACACGCCGCCAACCTATTCCTATGATGCAGATCGGGTTGAAGAACAAAGACGGAACCAGGATACCATGCCATACATAGATGACTCGCCTTCCTCGTCACCTCAGCTCAGCTCCAAAAGTCGGGGCAGCAGGGACACTGTATCATCTGGGTCCTTGGAATCAACTAAATCGGTGAGTTGATCTACTGTGAAACAGTAAGACCCGATACAATGCACATGGAAGAATGAAAGGATGTGAAGAGATTAATCCTAATTGTACTTTGCAATAATATGTTGTTACCACATAAGTTGATGAGTAGGGCAGCTTACCTTTGCACTGCTTTAGAATGGATCAAAGGCAATTGAGGTCAATAATTAAATGTTCATTACCACTGCACACTGTTGTGTAACCATTTAAAGCAGAGTAAAGCTGCATTTTCAGCATGTTCAAAGCAAAATACCATACCACATGAAATTTATGTGGCTAGAGTAGTAATTTCGAATTCATGACAGATGAAAATGAATTGGTTTCAGAATATCTTTTTCCATTCAGTTGTACACACAATAATTTCTTGCTTTTCCAAACTCATCAAAAGGGACAAATATTGTACAATAGTCAGTGATAAATCTGTCTTTTTTTATGCTGCTGGTTATATTTTAATTATACACACAGAAATGGAATTTGTTTTTGTGTCACTGTCTTCATGATAGATTTGACTTGATACCTACTGTGAAAAGCTGAACATGGGCCTGTTGAGTTTGTTTTAAGATCGGTTGTGCTATAAAATGTCTTTATTCTGTCAAAAGGAAGTGAATATTGTTGCACTAAATGCAGAAAGCCATTCTATAGATTTTTAAAATAATCTGGTTGCGTTTGTCTTGGACTGGTGTTTGTTGCTTAGTGTACAGGGTTTCATGCAGTAAAGTGTGATAGCCATGTTAAATTAAATCCATTTTAAATGGATTCGACTACTAAATGAATTTTATTGCTGATTATGTAACTATGCCAATATGAAATGGATTAAATTGTGGACATATTTGTTCAAGTATGCAGTTGCAAAATAGGGAATTGGTGTAGGATGTCTGTGCAAGAGGGTGTTTTTCTGATACCAACTGTAGGATTCAGGCTGTACTCTTAATTATGTCTGTGCCATCTATTCATCTTTCAATTAACCCTCAGATCTTCCCATTGCAAATCATCATCATCATAGGCAGTCCCTCGAAATCGAGGAAGATTTGCTTCCACTCTAAAAGTGAGTTCTCAGGTGGCTGTACAGTCCAATGCGGGAATTACAGTCTTTGTCACAGGTGGGACAGACAGTGGTTGAAGGAAAGGGTGGGTGGGGAGCCTGGTTTGCCGCATGCTCCTTCCGCAGTCTGCGCTTGATTTCTGCATGCTCTCGGCGACGAGACCCGGAGGTGCTCAGTGCCCTCCCGGATGCTCTTCCTCCACTTTGGGCGGTCTTGGGCCAGGGATTCCCAGGTGTCGGTGGGGATGTTGGACTTTATCGATGAGGCTTTGAGGTGTCCTTGAAACGTTTCCTCTGCCCACCTGGGGCTCGCTTGCCGTGTTGGAGTTCCGAGTAGAGCACTTGCTTAGGGAGTCTTGTGTTGGGCATGCAGACGATGTGGCCCACCCAATGGTGCTCAGTGCTTCGATGCTGGGGATGGTGGCCTGAGCGAGAACACTGATGTTGGTGCGTCTATCCTCCCAGTGGATTTGCAGGATCTTGCGGAGGCAGCGCCGGTGGTACTTCTCCAGTGTTTTGAGATGTCTGCTATATAGCCATATAGGGCGGGTATCACTACTGCCCTGTCGACCATAAGCTTGGTGCCAGATTTGAGGTCCTGGTCTTCAAACACTCTCTTCCTCATGCAACCGAAGGCTGCACTGGCACACTGAAGGCAGTGTTGGACCTCGTCATCGCTATCTGCCCTCGCTGATAGTAGGCTCCCAAGGTATAGAAAATGGTCCATGTTGTCGAAGGCTGCGCCGTGGCTTTTGATAACCGGGGGGCAGTGCTGTGTGGCGGGGTCAGATTGGTGGAGGATCTTTGTCTTACGGATGTTTAGTGTAAGGCCCATTGCAAATAGGTAGCTCATGTTGGACCCAAGGGCTCCAGGCCTGAAATGATTGGGAACTGTCCGAGATGGAAGAAATCTGTGAATTGAACCACAAAACTAGAGAGATGTTTTGGAATTTAAAAGATTTTGTTTATTTCAAAGATGTGCTACAAAATTGTAGCTATTTGTGTGAGGGGAGCAGTGATACATATATTAATTGTTTGCAGCTAATTCATTTGTATTAATACTGTTGAACCCAGCATCTGCTGTAGTGTAAACCACTCAAATGTGAGTTCAGTATTCATTCCAGTGTGAAGCAGCGCATCTTAGCTTGTAGGTTTCAAGCTTAAATGAACTCAAACAATGTGGTATAAACTGTTGTCACAGTGACATAAGCACACAGGATAGAGCTAGCATACACAAAATAATGGAAGGAGCTACATAACAGTGGGAACTTCTCTCTTTCCAATTTCTTCCCTTTCCTCTGCTCCTCTAGGTCTAGTCCAGGGACATTGAAGCCAAATGCACCACCTAGCTGTTGCTCCAGCAGTGATCAACTAACTCAGCAACAGGTGACGACCAGACAATTATAGAGGAGGAAGGCCATTCAGCCCATCTTCTTTCATCTATCCAGAAAAACCCTAAACTGCTCCCTTGCTATTGTAGCGTTCAGTTGTTTGTTAAATAATTCCAGTTTTTCACTTGCACTGTTCCATCCAGGAGTCTATTGATTTGTTGATCACTCTTTGTGAAGAACTCCCTGATGCCAATCCTACATTTTCCTTTTGCTATATTCACCCTGTGTACCCTTGTCCTACTTCACTGATTTAGCTTAAAGTCATTTTCTGGATTTACCGTTTCCAAATCATTTTGTCAGGCACATCCTTTCAAGGTTGAAAAACTCAAAAAAACATCTAAGGATCAGCCACCTGGTTCTTCTCAGTGCTTGAATGTCTCTCTTGTTTCTTGGTGACTTGAACTGGACTTAATAATTTAGGTGTGGCCTGACTAGAGCACTACACAGTTTTATTCCAGTTTTCTCTGACGTGTTTTAGTTACATAGTTCAACATTCTATTGGGATTAGTTGGATACGTTGAGCAATTAGTCTACTGAAACTCCTCGGCCTCTTTCAACTTCATCCATAGCTATTTCAACACCATTCATGGAGAACATGTCACCTATTTGTCTTCTCCATTGCTTTACAGTTGTCTGAAAATTTAACAAATGTGGAACTTAAAAAATAGCTTTTCATATGGAACTTTGTCAGTTATCTTTTAGAAGTCTAGGCATATCAGGACTTTTCAGTCAGTTTTGATTGTCATTTCTTCAGTCATCAAGGTGGTTGGTGAGGCAGAATCTTCACCATTCTGAATGCAGATTATTATTTGTACAGATAATCTTCAAATTTACTCCCGATTATTTTACATAAAATTGAAGTTTAATGGCTCCATAGTTGCACTGGCTTGAGCACTGGGTCATAAAGTAGTCATGCATTGCATTTTCCAACCTTAACTCTAAACCACTTGGGTTTTTCTGATTTATATTAGAATGATTAAAGTTATCTATTAGAGTAACTTACCTATTTGCACAAACCTTTCCTGTCTCTACATAAAGCACCCTCTTAAATAGTCCCCATTAAACCATTATTTTTTCTCACCCTGTTTGTTTTCCCGGTATGGTCCTCATCTCCACTCCCTTAAGTCCAAGGGATGCAAACTTGACCGTTTATGGCGGACAACTGGTAAAGTCATTCATCGCCAGATTTGGCTGCACCACGTAAAACACTATAGGGTCCTCTCCTCCTCTGCCTAAACTGCTCACTATTCCAGGATCATCCTGGAATGCAAAGATAATCCCCGACTTTTCTCCACTACAAACCGTCTTCTTAAGCCTCTCTCCTCTGCCTCCTCCACCCTCACTCCCAACTACAAGTGAGAGGAGCTTGTATACTTCTTTGTCATTAAGATTGAGACCATCTGTTAAGCTGTCCCTGCCACTTTCCTGCTTTCCCCTAGCTCACCAAGCTAAACTTCCTCTAAGGTATACCCTGCCCTAGCCCTGAACTCGCATCTTTCTATAGTTTCTCTCCTAACTCCCTTTCCGAGCTCATCTTGTCCATGAGACCCACCTCCTGCTTCCTCGACCCTATTCCCACCAAACTTCTGACCACCCAACTATTGTAAACGGTTCTCCTCCCGTTCCCCTTCAAATCTGCTGTCATCACCCAACTCCTCAAAAAACTCACCCTTCACCCCACTGTCATTGCAATCTACAATTCCCTTTCCTCAAATCCTTGAACGTGCTGTCGCTTCCCAAATCCGTGTCCATTTTTCTCAGACCTCGATGTTTGAAGCCCTCTAAACAGGTTTCCACACCTGCCGCAGTACTGAAAAGGCACTTATTAAAGGTACAAATGACATTACCTGTGACTGTGACCATGGTAAACTATCTCTCCTCATCCTTCTCGATCTGTCTGCAGCCTTTGACATGGTTGACTACACCATCCTCCTCCAACGCCTCTCCTTTGTCATCCAACTGGGTGCGACCACACTCGCCTGGTTCCATTCTTACCTATTCAGTAATAGCCAGAGAACGCCTTCTCCTCCAGCTCCCGCACTGTTACCTCTGCAGTCCCCTTAGGATTGATCCTTGGCCCCATTCTATTTCTCATTTCCATGCTGCCCCTCGGCGACATCATCCGAAAACACAATGTCAGGTTTCCATGTACGCTGATGACACCCAGCTCTACCTTGCCACCACCACCACCTCTCTCGACCACTCCACTGTTTCTAAATTGTCAGAATGCTTGTCTGACATCCAGTAAGGGATGAGCAAAAATTTCCATCAACTAAGTATTGGGAAGACCGAAGCCATTGTCTTGGGACTCCGCCAAAAAACTGTTGCCTTGCTACCGATTCCAACTGTCTGAGGCTGAACCAGACCATTCGCAACCTTGGTGTCATATTTGATTCTGAGATAAGCTTCCGACCACACATCCACCCCATCACCAATACTTCCACCTCTGAAACATTGCCCGACTTCGCACCTGCCTCAGCTCGTCCGCTGCTGAAATCTCCATCCATGTTTTTGTTACCGCTTAGATTTGAATATTTCAACGTTTTCCTGCCCATCTTCCACCCTCCATAAACTTGAGCTTATTCAAAACTCTGCTGCCTGTATCCGAACTCACACCAAGTCCTGTTCACCCATCATCCATTGGCTCCCGGTGGCTTTTGTCTCTTCTTTTTTCTCTCTCTCTCTTCATCCAATCTTTCTTTGCCTTTCTTTATTTATCTTTATGTACCTGATTTGACATTGAATTCACCCACTTTAATTCGTCCTCCTTCACGGTCCTTCACCATCATCATAGGCAGTCACTCGGAATCGAGGAAGACTTCCACTCTTAGGTGGCTGAATAGTCCAATACGAGAGCCACAGTCCCTGTCACAGGTGGGACAGATAGTCATTGAGGGTAAGGGAGGGTGGGACAGGTTTGCCGCACGCTCTTTCTGCTTGTCTGCGCTTGTTTTTTGCATGCTCTCATAGAAACATAGAAAATAGGTGCAGGAGTAGGCCATTCGGCCCTTCGAGCCTGCACTGCCATTCAATAAGATCATGGCTGATCATTCCCTCAGTACCCCTTTCCTGCTTTCTTTCCATACCCCTTGATCCCTACAGCCGTAAGGGCCATATCTAACTCCCTCTTGAATATATTCAATGAACTTGCATCAACAACTCTCTGAGGTAGGGAATTCCACAGGTTAACAACTCTCTTGAGTGAAGAAGTTTCTCCTCATCTCAGTCCTAAATGGCCTACCCCTTATCCTAAGACTGTGTCCCCTGGTTCTGGACTTTCCCGTCATTGGGAACATTCTTCCCGCATCTAACCTGTCCAGTCCCGTCAGAATCTTATAAGTTTCTATGAGATCCCCCCTCATCCTTCTAAACTCCAGTGTATAAAGGCCCAGTCGATCCAGTCTCTCCTCATATGTCAGTTCCGCCATCCCAGAATCAATCTGGTGAACCTTCGCTGCACTTCCTCAATAGCAAGAACGTCCTTCCTCAGATTAGGAGACCAAAACTGAACACAATATTCGAGGTGAGGCCTCACCAAGTCCCTGTACAACTGCAGTAAGACCTCCCTGCTCCTATACTCAAATCCCCGAGCTATGAAGGCCTTCTTCACCGCCTGCTGTATCTGCATGCCAACTTTCAATGACTGATGAACCATGACAACCAGGTCGCGTTGCACTTCCCCCTTTCCTAATTGCCGCCATTCAGATAATACTCTGCCTTCGTGTTTTTGCCCTCAAAGTGGATAACCTCACATTTATCCACATTATACTGCATCTGCCATGCATTGGCCCACTCACCTAACCTGTCCAAGTCACCCTGCAGCCTTTTAGCATCCTCCTCACAGCTCACACTGCCACCCAATTTAGTGTCATCTGCAAACTTGGAGATATTACACTCAATTTCTTCATCTAAATCATTGATGTATATTGTAAAGAGCTAGGGTCCCAGCACTGAGCCCTGCGGCATTCCACTAGTCACTGCCTGCCATTCTGAAAAGGACCTGTTTATCCCGACTCTCTGCTTCCTGTCTGCCAACCAGTTCTCTATCCACGTCAGTACCATGTGCTTTGATTTTGCACACCAATCCCTTGTGTGGGATCTTGTCAAAAGCCTTTTGAAAGTCCAAATACACCACATCCACTGGTTCTCCCTTGTTCACTTTACTAGTTACATCCTCAAAAAATTCCAGAAGATTTGTCAAGCATGATTTCCCTTTCATAAATCCATGCTGACTTGGACCGATCCTGTCACTGCTTTCCAAATGTGAAGCTATTTCATCTTTAATAATTGATTCCAACATTTTCCCCACTACTGATGTCAGGCTAACTGGTCTATAATTACCTGTTTTCTCTCCCTCCTTTTTTAAAAAGTGGTGATACATTAGCTACCCTCCAGTCCATAGGAACTGATCCAGAGTTGATAGACTGTTGGAAAATGATCACCAATGCATCCACTGTTTCTAGGGCCACTTCCTTAAGTACTCTGGGATGTAGACTATCAGGCCCCGGGGATTTATCGACCTTCAATCCCATCAATTTCCCTAACACAATTTCCCGCTTTATAAGGATATCCTTCAGTTCCTCCTTCTCACTAGACCCTCGGTCCCCTAGTATTTCCGGAAGGTTATTTGTGTCTTCCTTTGTGAAAACAGAACCAAAATATTTGTTTAACTGGACTGCCATTTCTTTGTTCCACATTATAAATTCACCTGAATCTGACTGCGAGGGACCTACGTTTTTTATCACTAATCTTTTTTTCTTCACATATCTATGGAAGCTTTTGCAGTCAGTTTTTATGTTTCCAGCAAGCTTCCTCTTGTAATCTATTTTCCACCTCCTAATTAAACCCTTTGTGCTCCTCTGCTGTATACAAAATTCTCCCAGTCCTCAGGTTTGCTGCTTTTTCTGGCCAATTTATATGCCTCTTCCTTGGATTTAACACTATCCTTAATTTCTCTTGTTCGCCATGGTTGAGTCACCTTCCCCGTTTTATTTTTACTCCAAACAGGGATATACAATTGTTGAAGTTCATCCTTGTGATCTTTAAATGTTTGCCATTGCCTAGCCACCGTCAACTCTTTAAGTGTCACTCACCAGTCTATTCTAGCCAATTCACGTCTCATACCATCGAAGTTACCTTTCCCCAAGTTCAGGACCCTAGTCTCTGAATTAACTGTGTCACTCTCCATCTTAATAAAGAATTCTACCATATTATGGTCACTCTTTCCCAAGGGGCCAAGCACAACAAGATTGTTAATTAGTCCTTTCTCATTACACATCACCCAGTCTAGGATGGCCAGCCCTCTAGTTGGTTCCTCGACATATTGGTCTAGAAAACCATCCCTAATACACTACAGGAAATCCTCCTCCACCTCATTGCTACCAGTTTGGTTAGCCCAGTCAATATGTAGATTAAAGTCGCCCATGATAACTGCTGTACCTTTATTGCACGCATCCCTAATTTCTTGTTTGATGCTGTCCCCATCCTCATTACTACTGTTTGGTGATCTCGGCGATGAGACTCGAGGTATTCAACGCCCTCCTGGATGCACTTCCTCCACTTAGGGCGGTCTTTGGCCAGGGACTCCCAGGTGTCAGTGGGGATGTTGCACTTTATCAGGGAGGCTTTGAGGGTATCCTTATAACGTTTCCTCTGCCCACCTTTGGCTCGTTTGCCGTGAAGGAGTTCCGAGTAGAGCGCTTGCTTTGGGAGTCTTGTGTCTGGCATGCGGACAATGTGGCCTGCCCAGCGGAGCTGATCAAGTGTGGTCAGTGCTTCAGTGCTGGGGATGTTGGCCTGATGTTGGTGCGTCTGTCCTCCCAGGGGATTTGTAGGATCTTGCAGCGGTATCGTTGGTGGTATTTCTCCAGCGACTTGAGGTGTCTACTGTACATGGTCCATGTCTCTAAGCCATATAGGAGGGCGGGTATTACTACAGCCCTATAGACCATGAACTTGGTGGCATATTTCCTTCACGGTCCTTACTCCGTTATCAGCTCGCAACTTTATGAACAAAAAATTTTAAAAGACAAATGTGCACAAACAAGTCTTAACTCATAGGACATGCTGCAAGATGCCCTGCTCCAGCAAAATCTGGGACAGTGTTTCACTGTTCACCCCTTCATACTGTTTTATAATTCTGAACATTTCTCTTTGACCCCCATAAAGTTCTTCGTTCCAGTTCCAGTTATTCAAGTTTCTCATCATAACTATTCCCTTTCATTCCCGGCACAATCCAATTGGGGATGATTTTGATGTGGAGCATAAATCAGATGGGTGATTGAAGAAATCCCAAAGCAGCTCGGCAGAGGTCCAAGCCATTTTCATGGTCGGGCCTCATTTAAATGACAGTGGCGAGCTATTAACGGTAAATGAACACTGATGGGAAGCTCACCAAAAGGGGATGAATGGCAAACTGCGCCTTCAGCAGAAACAGGGGAAAATGAGAGGAATTAATGGGAGATATTGGGAGTTGTGTGCCATTTTTATAAACATTATATATCAATGGACGCTGGGTTCCAGGCACTCTCGACCCATGAAATAGTTAGCTTGACCAGAGTGAGATTCTTTAATCTTCACAATTGAAGCCCCTGGGGTAGGTAACTAAAGCAGTCTTTTAACTCCAGTACAAATAGCAAAATTCTGCGATGCTGGAAATCTGAAATACAAATAGAAAATGCTGGAAGTACTCGAGAGGTCAGGCAGCATCTGTGGAAAGAGAAACAGTTAACGTTTCAGGTCTGCGACCCTTCATCAGAACTGGAACATTTCACAAATGTAACAGGTATTAAGCAAGTGCAGGGAAAGGTAGGGGAGGAAAGAACGAAAGAGAATGTCTGAGATAGGATGGAATGCATACAGTATACAATTAAAAGAAGTACAAGTAAATTTCTGTTTCACCTAAACCCTTCGCAACATCCTGGTCCACTCTTGCATAATCCCCAACACCCCTTCCCCTTCCTACAGCAACTTCCCATGCAAGTGTAGGAGATGCAACACTTGCCTGTTTACCTCCTCCCTTCCCACCATACAAATTGGCCCTAAACACCCTTCCAGGTGAAAAAGCGATTTACTTGTACTTCTTTCAATTTAATATCCTGTATTTGGTGCTCACGATGCGGCGTTCTCTACATTGGGGAGACCAAACACTGATTAGGTGATCGTTTTGCCGAACACCTCTGTTCAGTCCGCAAGCGTGACCCTAAGCTTCCGGTCGCTTGACATTTTAATTCGCTGCCCCAATCCCACTCAGACCTCTCTTCCTATACCTCAAGGAACAACATCTCAACTTTAAATTAGGCAATTCATGGCCTTCCGGACTCAACTTCTAGTTCCACAATTTCAGACCATAACTACTGCTCCCATTTTTTTAAGACAGCAGGTGCTGATAATGGTTCTGCTACTACCATTTACACCTCCTCTGGATCCATCTTGTTTTTATACTTGTCCCATTACCACCACCTTTTGTCATGCCCCATCATCATCCCTTTTATCATTTAAATTACTCCTCCCTTCCCCATTACAGACTTTCTCTATTATTCTTTCCTCCCCCATTTCTCTGCCTCTGTAGCTGCTTAAATTGTGGCATTTTCCAGTTCTGATGAAGGGTCACAGACCTGAAATGTTAACTCAGTTTCTCTTTCCACAGATTCTGCCTGAGCTGCTGAGTATTTCCAACATTTTCTGTTTGTATTTTTAATTGTAGTGTTCGGCTCAGAGTGAGGTATCAATTTGTTGAGTTTTCTTTTGCCTGGAAATCTAGGACTGCAGTGATGCAGCACTGCTCTTTGTAAATGTTGCTTAGCTCCTTCTGATTCACCTGCTGAGGGTTTTAGGGGCTAGAACTTCCACTTTTGTGCTTATCGCCCAAAAATGGGCATGATTTCCGGCGTGGGCGTTAAAAAAGGGTTTTCAGATCGCCGGCTTCTCGCCTATTCTCAAAACACCCAGTTTCCATATTTGAAAATGGGCGGTAGCGTTAAATTTTTTTGACCTTCTGCTGTAAAGTGTGGTCGTCCTTAGCAACGGCATGGCAACGCTCGGTTCCTGCGATTCAGGTCAAGGGTTATCATGCCATGCGCAGAAGAGGAGAGAGAGAGAAAGGGAGACCAGAGGCACTGAAGGTGTGTGTGGCTGTGGTGTGTGCTTGTCTGGCTGTTGTGGGAGGAACGACGGAGATTCACCAGTAACAAAAAGCCTACTAAGCACCAAGAACATAGTTGGCACCAAGTTTTTGTCCAACAAATAAGATAAAACATGGAAAGGATGGAGGAGGCCCTGGAGCTGGTAGCCAGGAACACTGGCTTTATAAATAGAGGCATAGAGTACAAAAGCAAGGAAGTTATGATGAACCAGTATAAAACACTGATTCGGCCTCAACTGAAGTATTGTGTCCAATTCTTAGCATCGCGCTTTAGGAAGGATATGAAGGCTTTTAGAGAGGGTGCAGAAAAGATTTACCAGAATGGTTCCAGGTATAAGGGACTTCAGTTACGTGGATGGACTGGAGAAGCTGGGGTTGTTCCCCTGAGAACAGAGAAGGTTGAGAGGAGATTTGATCGAGGTATTCAAAATCATTATGGGACTAGACAGAGTAGATAGAAAGAAACTGTTCCCATTGGCAGAAGAGTCGAGAACCAGAGGACACAGATTTAAGGTGATTGGTAGATGAACCAAAGGCGACATGAGATAAATCTTTTTTTACACAGCGAGTGGTTAGGATCTGAAATTCACTGCTTGAAAGTGTGGTGGAAGCAGATTCAATTGTGGCTTTCAAAAGGGAGTTCGATAAGTTCCTGAAGGAAAATAAATTGCAGGGCTACGGAGAAAGGGCGGGGGAGTGGGACTGGCTGAAGTGCTCTTGCAGAGAGCCGGCAACGGCTCGATGGACCAAATGACCTCCTTCTGTGCTGTAATCATTCTATGATTCTACTCTGGAGGATGAGGGCATTGTAATTCCAAAGAAGGAATTAGCAGACCTTGTTTGTAACTTAATAACCTTTCTGCAATTAAAGAAACTGAAGCTGAATGATTTCTGCAGAATGGGATTTGTATCACAAAACAAATCAATATAGGAATTCAAACTTCCCGAGTTGACTCAATGAGTAAAATCACTGCCATGTGTGGTACTGAGCCACACAAACTGGATGGTCCCAGGTTACCACCTTGAACTGTGCTGAGTTATCTGATCTTGCGCAGGGCAATTGTAGGTCACCAGAGCCTGTAATCTCCTGGTTTGCATTCATCAACTGAGCTGAGGAACATTTAATGAAGATTATAAACACACAAAAATTTGCGTACCATAGAGCAACATTATCTGTAATTAAACAGAAGATGAACATTTTCCGGGATGATCATTACAGCCTTCCATTAGTATATTAGGGAGGATTAGGAAAGTTGAATTTGTTTCTCTGGAGGTGAGGTGACTGAATTGAAATGTTCAAAATTGAGTAGAAATTGCCAAAACTGCTGCAGCAAATTGTTCATTGGTTGAACATAAGATAAGAACATAATAAATAGGAGCAGGAGTAGGTCATACGGTCCCTCGAGCCTGCTCCGCCATTTAATTCGATCATGGCTGATCCGATCATGGACTCAGGTCCACTTCCCTGCTCGTTGAGGCTGAGATAACACATGTTAAACACTCGGAAGTCAGGAGTAAGAGCAGATCGGGCAGAAATCTTTCATCTAAAAGGAAGAGCTATGGAATAAGTTACCAGGAAAAGTTATTGAAGCAGGCAGTGTAATTACATTCAAGAGGAAATTGAGATTGAAGGTGTCAATCGTGGCTCAGTAATTGCTCTCATGCCTCGGAGTCAGACGGTTATGGGTTCAAGCCCAATTCTAGAGATTTGACCACATAATCTCGGCTGACACTTCAATGCAGTACTGAGAGAGTGCTTCATTGTCGGAGATGCTGTCTTTCGGATGACGCACTCAATTTCTTTGTTTTTAAACCTACCTGTATCCCATACGTTGAATTTTGGGTGATGAATCGTTACTGCAAACAGATCACTTGTTTGAACCTTGTTTAGTTGTAACTGGTGTAGATTAACTGTTGTGATAATTAAGCATAGAGATTTCTGTCCCTACATTGTTTTTCATTAAATTTACACGTTTCCCCCACTTTGTTCTCCCAAGCCCTCTGATCCACAGTAGTGCTGCACTTTGATCACCCTGACATGTGATGTGCTCATTGTGTGCTGCATAATAGTCAATTCTTTTTCCAACCCATGATGCAGTGCTTTTCAGGATAAGCAGAGTCACTGCTTTATACCCTGTATTTACTAAGTTACATTTGTTTTTTTCTTACATGGATTATAGGATTATTTTACTGGTATTTGGAATCAAATGCCATGATTTCATCCATTTACAATTAGACCCACTAAATAAGTAAAATGTTATTTTTATTACAGGTATTACAGGGCTTTTGGTATCTCTACTGATGTTTTAAGGGTAATATCCCTTGATTCTGTTAATTTTCCCATGATAACCATAACTTGTTGACTTGATCACTTTGAGGGCTGATGACGCCTTTCCCCCTTAATGATCCCAACTTGGCTATACTTTCCACCATTTGCCCCGTCCAACGTGATGGTGGTGTAGCCCTTATCTCTAAATCACATCTTGGTCAGTCTCCCTACTCCTCCGACAACTTCTCCTCCTTTGAACATATCGCCTTGTTCTACCCCTCACGTCTCTTGTAAAATCCTTGTTCTGTATCGTCCACCCAATTTTCACACCAATCACACCAATTTTCACACCAAGATATTTTCTCACCAAGATATCTGCTTTCGTTCCTCTGTCTCTGCACTGGGCGACTTCTCATCCTCGGTGATTTCAACCTCAACTCTTCTTTTTCTCTTTCCTCTGAGTTCACTGCCCTCCTTTCCACCCTTAATCTCTCCCTCCATATAAACTCTCCTACCCATATACATGGCCACCCCTTCAATCTTGTCATCTCAAGTGGCCTCGCTAACCCCACTGTAACTATCACTGATGAGGCAATCTCGGATTATTTTCTTATATCGCTGTCTACTCATAGTCCCCTTCCCCCTCCCAACCTCACTTTGTTTTGTGTCTGTCCCTGGAAAAAACTCTCCCTCAAGTCCCTTACCACTGCACTTTCAAATTCCCAACTGTCTAGCCTTTTGGCCTCCAGTTCATCATGATATTTCTGCAGCTACTGATTTGCTTAATCACACTCTCTCCACCACCTTTGATGCTCTTGCACACTCTCACGCTAGTCGTGCTCCCTGGGTCAAAATCCTGGAACTCTCTTCCTAACAGCACTGTGGAAGTACCTTCACCACAAGGACTGCAGCAGTTCAAGACAACGGCTAACCGCCACCTTCTACATAAGAACACAAGAGCATAAGAATTAGGAGCAGGAGTAGGCCAATCGGCCCCTCGAGCCTGCTCCGCTATTCAATTAGATCATGGCTGATCTACCTCAACACTTTCCTGCACTGTCCCCATATACCTTGATTCCCTTGATATCCAAAAATCTATCAATCTCTGTCTTGAATGTGCTCAAAGACTGAGCCTCCACAGCCCTCTGAGTGAAGAAATTTCTTCTCATCTGATACCTAAATGGCCAACTCCTTATTCTGAGACTGTGACCCCTGGTTCTAGACTCCCCAGCCAGAGGAAACTTCCTCCCTACACCTACCTTGTGAAGCCCTGGAAGGATTTTGTATGTTTCATTGAGATCACCTCTCATTCTTCTAAACTCGAGAGAATATATCAACAACAACATGTATTTATATGGCACATGAACATAGTAAATCGTCCCAAGCGCTTCACAGCAGTGTTATAAGACAAAACAGATAAATTTGACACCGAGCCACAGAAGTAATTGCGGCAGATGACCAAAAGCTTGGTTAAAGAGGTAGGTTTTAAGGAGCGCGTTCAGGGAGGAAAGAGAGGTAGTGAGGTGGAGAGGTTTAGGGAGGGAGTTCCAGAACTTAGGGCCTAATCTACTCAATCTCTCCTCATAGGATAATCCCCCCATCCCAGGAATCAGTCTGGTGAACCTTCCGCATTCTCTGACCTTGTTTATCAGTCTATTATGGGGTATCTTATTGAAGGCCTTTTGAAAATCTAGATAAATTAAATCTACTGCACTACCATTTTCTACTCTCTCTTTTACTTCTTCAAAAAATTCAATGAGGTTGGTCAAGCAAGACTTTCCCTTCTGACCAATCATTATATTTTTGCTTTCTAGACGTTTTTCTATTTTCTCCTTTAGTAGGGAAGCCATTATTTTCCTACTGCCGATGTTAAGCTAACTGGTCTATAATTCCCCAGACATGTTCTATCCCCCTTCTTAAATATAGGTATTATGTTAGCTATCTGCCAGTTCTCTGGTACTACACCTTTTTGTAATTAATTATTGAATATGTGTAGTAATGCCCCTGCTATCTATTCCCTAGATTATTTAAAAATGTGTGGTTGCAATCCATCCAGACCAGGCAGGGGTTTTATCCTCTTTGAGTTTGATTAGTTAATTAATATATCCCCTCTTTTTATTTTAAATGCATTTATTTCATTACTAATCTCATCATTCAATGCCATGTCCACCTGTTCTATCTCCCTGGTAAATACTGAAGCAAAGTAATTCTTTAATATTTTTGCCATCTCTCTATTGTTACCTGTGGTATTATCCTGTCTATCCCTTAATAGCCCTATTCCCATCCCAACCTTCCCTTTTTGATTGATGTGCCTGTAAAATATTTTACTATTTTGTTTTATGTTCCTTGATAATTTCATTTCATGGTTCCTCTTTGCCATCCCAATTGTTTTTTTTTTACTTCTCTCCTAATTTTTTTGTATTCTCCCTTATTATGCTTGGGCTTTTTACATATTGGTTTCGAAAGGAGTCCTGTACACATTGTAGGAACTCCATTCCCTTATCCCCTTTACCTACCTATTCTGTCCAATTAATATCAGGGTGGTTGAAATCCCCTATGATTATTATTCTATGTTTTTTTACTTATTTCCCTAATTTGTCTGCATATTTCTTCCTCCACCTCCTTTCTACTATTAGGTGGTACACTTCTTAGTGTGATTGATCATTTATTATCTTTTATCTCTTTCCATATGGATTCTATTTTTGTCCTGCTGATAGCTGCGTCAGTTTTTTCAATTGCCATTATGTTATCTCTAATAAGTACAGCTCCCCTTTTTCCCTGCAATGTTTAATTCCCAGTCCTGATTTTTCTGTAGCCATGTCTCAATAATCCCTACTATGTCTAGTTCCTCGCAACACATGATTGCCTCCAGCTCCGCTGTTTTTATTACGAACATTGTGCACAGACAGTTTATCTAACTTTTAATAGGATTTCCTCTCACTTTATGTTTAACCACCTTTTTAGACTCCTGTTCTATGGGCTAGAGTTTCCATTATTTTTGCATGCATAACGCCCACTTAACGTCCATTTTACCGCTGAAATGAGGTGTAACACCTAGATATCGCCTATTTAGCCACAAAATAGAAACTGATGCCCATTTTTTGGACACTTATCGCCGAGCGTTACTTTCGACATGTACGTAACAGCGGGAAAAAATAATACCGTTTTTTTGGGTGGAATCATCAGAATGGGCGAAACCAACGCCCATAATATCGCCCAGCATTACTTTCGGCACATAATTAACGCCGAGATCCAATAATACCGACCGCCCACCTTTTTTTGTCATAAAGATCAAATTTGTCGAAACTAATGTCCAGTATATCGCCAAGCGTCACTTTCACCACCTCACACGCATCTCTCCCACAATATCGCTCGCCCAAAACACCGCTCTAAAAATGTGGAACTGTTCTGAACTAATCACAGCGGCGTGGGCACCATTTTTCAAATCGCAGGTCGCTTCTTTGAAAAGGCTGCTTCAACTTCGGGGGTGTTTGGATTGACTCTGGAGTTCTTCTCAGGTGAAGTGACCATCTCAAGAGACATCTTTTCAGACTGGACGATTGGGTTTTACTGTAGCTGTCTTTTAGTGTTGAAATTATTGCCTCTGATCAATCGTTATTATACTTTAATTTGAATGAGGCCAGCCATTTCTCAGCCTGCATCGATTAATACGCAGATGCTGCAGAGTGCAAATGACACAACGTCTAATGCACACCATTATGTGCCCAATCTAAGACGTGCCAGAATGAGGAGGAGGTCCAGACGATACACACCCCACACTTACAGGGAGAAGAGGTCTTACCTCGACGTGTCCGAGAACACCTGCCTTCGGAGACTGCGCTTCTACAAAGTGGTGATCACTGAAATATGCCAGCTCATTAGGGCAGATCTGCAGCCTGCCATCAGCTTCAGGACATCACTGTCCGTTGAGGTCAAGGTCACCATGGCACTGTCGTTCTATGTGTCCGGTTCCTTTTGGGCCTCCGTGGTCGACATTTCCCCTCTGTCTCACCATGCCACACATAGCTGCATGAGACAGGTCACAGAGGCCCTGTACGCGCGTAGCATGGACTTTAACAGCTTCCCCATGACCACGGAGGCTCAGACTGACACGGCTGGAGCATTCTACTACATTGCTAAGTTCCCCAAGGTGCAGGGAGCAATACAGTGTACTCACATCGCCATTTGGGCACCTTCTCAGGACCCAGAGTTTTTTCGCAACAGAAAAGGATTTCATTCCCTGAAGGTCCAACTAGTTGTCGACCACAACCAGATAATAATGGCAGTGAATGCTCAATATCCGTGCAGCTTCGATGAGGCTCACATCCTGCGTGAGAGCACTGTTTCTGACATGTTTAACGGTCAGTCACAAGAGCAATGCTGGATGCTTGGTGACAACCGATATGTCCTAGCCACCTGGCTGATGACCCCCCCTGCATGACACCCACACCGAGGTCTAGAAGCGATACAACGAGAGCCTCAGAGCCACACGCAATGTGTTTCAGAAAACAATTAATGTGCTTAAGTTGAGCTTTAGATGCCCGGAGCACTCTGGAGGGGAGCTACAATACAGCTCTGAGCAAGTAGCTCAATTCATGGCCGTGCGCTCCATGCTACACAACCTGGCATTCAGGAGCGGACAAGAATTGCCAGAAGGGACTGATGGTCCACCTCAGGAGAGAGAGGAAGAGGAGGACGAGGGGCTGGATGCTGACCTCGGGCCAGACAATCAAGCTGACTATTCAACCATGCCCACGCCCCCCTCCAGACCGCAGGAAAGGGCCCGTGGTGGCTACATAGCTGCAAGATTCTTGCGTCAGGAGCTCATAAATGAGCGATTTGCCGAAAAGAACATTGCTGTAATTGACAAAGCTGACACACTGCTTTCACACATAACACATCAATCAAATGGTCAACATGTCCAGCAACACGGAACACAAATGCAAGGTAGGAGGGTGACCCCCTCCGCCCATACATCACAACAAATTGCATACACTGAGATGGCGATATAACACAGCCATCACCTGCGGACATGCATCTCACTTTCCTTCCCCCCCCCTTCTTCTCTCCACCTCTACCCCTTCCCCTCCTCGCTCCAGTCGCCTGGCTGAGGAGCTCCTCAGGCGGTGCCTTATTGGGGGGGGATGAAGGCAGAGCCGGTGGTTGCACGGGTACGGGAGCGGGGGGGTGCCAAGGCGGGAACATTCTCAGATCCAGAAGCAGGATCTTGGTCTTGCCTCTTATCTGTCGTTGGCAGTGGTGGTGCTGAACCTAGGGGTGGAGTGCCGTGCTCCGGGACCACTGGGAGGCCTGTGCCATCTACGGAACGTACTCAGTCATGGTGCCAGAAATGGTGGCCAGCTGTCAGGATATGCCCCCCCCACAATGCATTGAGGATCTGGTCACCTAGAAACATAGAAAATAGGTGCAGGAGTAGGCCATTCGGCCCTTCTAGCCTGCACCGCCATTCAATGAGTTCATGCTGAACATGCAACCTCAGTACCCCATTCCTGCTTTCTCACCATACCCCTTGATTCCCCTAGTAGCAAGGACTTCATCTAACTCCTTTTTGAATATATTTAGTGAATTGGCCTCAACAACTTTCTGTGGTAGAGAATTCCACAGGTTCACCACTCTCTGGGTGAAGAAATTCCTCCTCATCTCGGTCCTAAATGGCTTCCCCCTTATCCTTAGACTGTGGGCCCTGGTTCTGGACTTCCCCAACATTGGGAACATTCTTCCTGCATCTAACCTGTCTAACCCCGTCAGAATTTTAAATGTTTCTATGAGGTCCCCTCTCATTCTTCTGAACTCCAGTGAATACAAGCCCAGTTGATCCAGTCTTTCTTGATAGGTCAGTCCCGCCATCCCGGGAATCAGTCTGGTGAACCTTCGCTGCACTCCCTCAATAGCAAGAATGTCTTTCCTCAGGTTAGGAGACCAAAACTGTACACAATACTCCAGGTGTGGCCTCACCAATGCCCTGTACAATTGTAGCAACACCTCCCTGCCCTTGTACTCAAATACCCTCGCTATGAAGGCCAACATGCCATTTGCTTTCTTAACCGCCTGCTGTACCTGCATGCCAACCTTCAATGACTGATGTACCATGACACCCAGGTCTCGTTGCACCTCCCCTTTTCCTAATCTGTCAACATTCAGATAATAGTCTGTCTCTCTGTTTTTACCACCAAAGTGGATAACCTCACATTTATCTACATTATACTTCATCTGCCATGCATTTGCCCACTCACCTAACCTATCCAAGTCGCTCTGCAGCCTCATAGAATCCTCCTTGCAGCTCACACTGCCACCCAACTTAGTGTCATCTGCAAATTTGGAGATACTACATTTAATCCCCTCGTCTAAATCATTAATGTACAGTGTAAACAGCTGGGGCCCCAGCACAGAACCTTGCGGTACCCCACTAGTCACTGCCTGCCATTCTGAAAAGTCCCCATTTACTCCTACTCTTTGCTTCCTGTCTGCCAACCAGTTCTCAATCCATGTCAGCACACTACCCCCAATCCCATGTGCTTTAACTTTGCACATTAATCTCTTGTGTGGGACCTTGTCGAAAGCCTTCTGAAAGTCCAAATATACCACATCAACTGGTTCTCCCTTGTCCACTCTACTGGAAACATCCTCAAAAAATTCCAGAAGATTTGTCGAGCATGATTTCCCTTTCACAAATCCATGCTGACTTGGACCTATCATATTACCTCTTTCCAAATGCACTGCTATGACATCCTTAATAATTGATTCCATCATTTTACCCACTACCGATGTCAGGCTGACCGGTCTGTAATTCCCTGTTTTCTCACTCCCTCCTTTTTTAAAAAGTGGGGTTACATTGGCTACCCTCCACTCCATAGGAACTGATCCAGAGTCAATGGAATGTTGGAAAATGACTGTCAATGCATCCACTATTTCCAAGGCCACCTCCTTAAGTACTCTGGGATGCAGTCCATCAGGCCCTGGGGATTTATCGGCCTTCAATCCCATCAATTTCCCCAACACAATTTCCCGACTAATAAGGATTTCCCTCAGTTCCTCCTCCTTACTAGACCCTCCGACCCCTTTTATATCCGGAAGGTTGTTTGTGTCCTCCTCAGTGAATACCGAACCAAAGTACTTGTTCAATTGGTCCGCCATTTCTTTGTTCCCCGTTATGACTTCCCCTGATTCTGACTGCAGGGGACCTACGTTTGTCTTTACTAACCTTTTTCTCTTTACATATCTATAGAAACTTTTGCAATCCGTCTTAATGTTCCCTGCAAGTTTCTTCTCGTACTCCATTTTCCCTGCCCTAATCAAACCCTTTGTCCTCCTCTGCTGAGTTCTAAATTTCTCCCAGTCCCCGGGTTCGCTGCTATTTCTTGCCAATTTGTATGCCACTTCCTTGGCTTTAATGCTATCCCTGATTTCCCTTGATAGCCACGGTTGAGCCACCTTCCCTTTTTTATTTTTACGACAGACAGGAATGTACAATTGTTGTAGTTCATCCATGCGGTCTCTAAATGTCTGCCATTGCCCATCCACAGTCAACCCCTTCAGTATCATTCGCCAATCTATCTTAGCCAATTCACGCCTCATACCTTCAAAGTTACCCTTCTTTAAGTTCTGGACCATGGTCTCTGAATTAACTATTTCATTCTCCATCCTAATGCAGAATTCCACCATATTATGGTCACTCTTCCCCAAGGGGCCTCGCACAACGAGATTGCTAATTAATCCTCTCTCATTACACAACACCCAGTCTAAGATGGCCTCCCCCCTAGTTGGTTCCTCGACATATTGGTCTAAAAAACCATCTATAGTTCTCCTGGACAACTTAACCATCTCTCCGCTCTCATCTGGCGCTCGTGGACCAGACCTGCTGCGTCTACGAAACCTCCGTGTGGTCGGCGCCGTCCTGGGGACAAATGGGATGCCCTGTGGCGAGGTGCTTGGGGCCGGTAGCTCCAGAGTGGAGGTGGGAATGGCCGGAGGAACACTAGAAGGCCTTGGAGTGGAATGCCTTCTGGAGCCTGGCGCAGCAGATTCCTCAAAATCGGTGCTCTCATCCATAGAGAACAGACCCAGCGGATTGACTGGCGAGAATCAGACCTCCTCAGCAGCAGATGTAGGATCATCGGCCGAGTCCGGCCCCGCGCCCCCACCTTCTGGCCTCTGTGGTCTTGCCTTGAGTCGCGCTGCTGGCTGAGCTGCAAAACTCAAATTAGGTTATTAGAAAAGAAGGGGGTGCTAGGTCACAAGGTGAGTTCAGCACTACACACAGCATATACACCGCTATCAAAATCATCACAGACATCACATTTCAAGACCATCAACACATTGTGCATTGCAATGATTTTCATTAGGCCAGCATTATTTATAGGACAATTTTAGAAACCATCTATCATATATTATTGTTCGGATATGAGTGGGTGTGTCATCAATTGACTTTCGATCACGCAATGGTGTAAACTGTACTCACGTGGCATCACTTCAAGGTCTGCAGCTGCTTGCGTGGCCATCCGGGGGTGCCTCCCCACAAGTGTGAGCACCCGCTCCTCGATGTCAGTGATGTCCCTGATGACTGGTGGCCCCCCACCCGTTCGCCTCTGCGCGGACCTAATCGTCGACAGCTTCTTTTGTAAAAGATAAAGGACGACATTGCATGAGATCATTGCATGATATCATTGTTAGGTACTTTCACAGAGACTGATACAACACATAACTGACAGATGTAATCATGATTATTATGATAATTATCATTCTTTACCTAAGACGTACACCGTGACCGCATGCTTTGAGTACAACATTCCCGGTAAAAGCGAAACAACTCACATCTGATGATAGTCACTCATGACTGTTATAAATCAAATTACATAAATATATACTTATATACATGATTACATGTAAATGAATGTAATACTTTTGTGGATCCGACAAGGTCGTTCTATTGCTTGCGGCATTGGTTGCCCTCACGCACCTCGTTCGTCGCTGACGAGACCACCTCTGCTATCTCGTCCCATATCTTCTGGTGGGCTTCCCACCCTCCCTGTGTCAAATCACCCCAGCGTGACTCATAAGAACATAAGAACATAAGAATTAGGAACAGGAGTAGGCCATCTAGCCCCTCGAGCCTGCTCCGCCATTCAATAAGATCATGGCTGATCTGGCCGTGGACTCAGCTCCACTTACCCGCCCTCTCCCCGTAACCCTTAATTCCCTTATTGGTTAAAAATCTATCTATCTGTGACTTGAATACATTCAATGAGCTCGCCTCAACTGCTTCCTTGGGCAGAGAATTCCACAGATTCACAACCCTCTGGGAGAAGAAATTCCTTCTCAACTCGGTTTTAAATTGGCTCCCCCATATTTTGAGGCTGTGCCCCCTAGTTCTAGTCTCCCCGACCAGTGGAAACAACCTCTCCGCCTTTATCTTGTCTATCCCTTACATTATTTTAAATGTTTCTATAAGATTACCCCTCATCCTTCTGAACGCCAACGAGTAAAGACCCAGTCTACTCAATCTATCATCATAAGGTAACCCCCTCATCTCCGGAATCAGCCTAGTGAATCGTCTCTGTACCCGCTCCAAAGCTAGTATATCCTTCCTTAAGTAAGGTGAACAAAACTGCACGCAGTACTCCAGGTGCGGCCTTACCAATACCCTATACAGTTGCAGCAGGACCTCCCTGCTGTTGTACTCCATCCCTCTCGCAATGAAGGCCAACATTCCATTCGCCTTCCTGATTACCTGCTGCACCTGCAAACTAACTTTTTGGGATTCATGCACAAGGACCCCCAGGTCCCTCTGCACCTCAGCATGTTGTAATTTCTCCCCATTCAAATAATATTCCCTTTTACTGTTTTTTTTCCCAAGGTGGATGACCTCACACTTTCCGACATTGTATTCCATCTGCCAAACCTTAGCCCATTCGCTTAACCTATCTAAATCTCTTTGCAGCCTCTCCGTGTCCTATACACAACCCGCTTTGTGCCATCTGCAAATTATGTTACACTACTCTGCCCCCTCTTCCAGGTCATCTATGTATATTGTAAACAGTTGTGGTCCCAGCACCGATCCCTGTGGCACACCACTAACCACCGATTTCCAACCCGAAAAGGACCCATTTATCCCGACTCTCTGCTTTCTGTTAGCCATTCAATTCTCTATCCATGCTAATACATTTCCTCTGACTCCGCGTACCTCTATCTTCTGCAGTAACCTTTTGTGTGGCACCTTATCGAATGCCTTTTGGAAATCTAAATACACCACATCTATCGGTATACCTCTATCCACCATGCTCGTTATATCCTCAAAGAATTCCAGTAAATTAGTTAAACATGATTTCCCCTTCATGAATCCATGCTGCGTCTGCTTGATTGCACTATTCCTATATAGATGTCCCGCTATTTCTTCCTTAATGATAGCTTCAAGCATTTTCCCCACTACAGATGTTAAACTAACCGGCCTATATTACCTGCCTTTTGCCCCCTTTTTTAAACAGAGGCGTTACATTAGCTGCTTTCCAATCCTCTTGCAGGAGGGAGGGATTTGCCTCGTCCGACAACCTCCCTGCTCTTTTGTGCCTTCCAATGTGCTCCTCTCCCAGCTCACTGCTCTCGCCAGTGTCAGTCTCCACAGTGTGCTGTGTCACCTCCTCCTCTCCCTCCATTATAGGCACCAAATTCTGGAAAATATCTGGCTGGTAACAGCTAATTTTTTTTTTCCAATTTGCTAAAAAGCTCAAAACTCTCCCTCCTTCCTCCCAAAGCAGCCACACCACACCCGCACACGCCTTCACTCCCTCTCAGCTCCCTCTCTCTGTCTCTTATGCGCATGTCATGATGACCCTTGACCTCCTGAATCGGGGAATTGAGCGTTGCCATGCCGTTGCTAAGGACGGCGACACTTTACAGGTCAGAGAGATTTAATGCGAATGCCCATTTCATATCGCTCGCGGTAACACCCAATTTCAAAAATGGAGACTGGGGGCTTTGAAAATGGGCGACAAGCCGGCGATCTGAAAACCGATTTTTACCACCACTGCCGGAAATAACACCCATTTTTGGGCGATCTGCACAAAACTGTAAAATCTAGCCGATAAACTCTATTTATTCCCTTGCCATCAATGCCCTCCCTTTATTTTTTCCTATGCTCTCTTTTCCTGTTTGGTTTATATTTAGGCTGCTTTAGTTTTTTGTAGATCCCGCCTCCCATCTTACTAGTTCGAATCCTTTGCCACCTCCCTATTTACCCTTTCTGCTAGGACACAGGTCCCATCCCGGTTGAGGTGGAGCCCATCCCATTGGTACAGCTATTTGCTGTCCCAGAACTGGTGCCAATGTCCCATGAAAAGGGATTCCTCTTTCCCACACCAACCCTTTAGCCACGTGCTAATTCTCCTAATCTATCTGCTTCAATGCCAATTTGCACATGGTTTGGGCAATAGAAACATAGAAATCTACAGCGCAGAAGGAGGCCATTTCAGCCATCGTGTCCGCGCCGGCCGACAAAGAGCCACATGGCCCTCGGTCAGCAGCCCCGAAGGTTACATATAAACCGATGAACAATGGCGGAAAGGTAAAGAGCACCCAGCCCAACCAGTCCGCCCCACACAACTGCGATCCCCCTTGCGTCGCAACATGTTACACTCCCAACCGGAGCCATTCGATCTCCTGGGAGAGGCAAAATACCAGATAAAAACCCAGGCCAATTGAGGAAAGAAATCTGGGAAAATAACTCTCCGACCAGGTGATCAGAACTAGTTGAGGAGATCACTCTGGCCGTATTCCATTCCCTGAAGTACTTACCATCGTATCTGTGCCAGCCAACAAGAGGTTATCCAGTCTAATCCCACTTACCAGCTCTAGGTCCGTTACCCTGCAGGTTATCGCACTTAAAGTGCCCATCCAAGCACCTTTAAAATGTGGTGTGGGTTTCTGCCTCTACCAGTCTTCCAGGCAGAGTTCCAGACCCCCACAACCCTCTGCGTGAAGAAGCTTCCCCTCAAATCCCCTCTGAACCTTTCACCAATCGCCTTAAAACTATGCCCCCTTGTAATTGTCCGTTCCACCAAGGGAAATAGGCCCTTGATATCCACTATATCCAGGCCCCTCAAAATTTTATGTACACCTCAATGAAGTCTCCTCTCGGCCTCCTCTGTTCCAAAGAGAACAAACCCAGCCTATCCAATCTGTCCCCATAGCTAAGATTCTCCATTCCAGGCAACATCCTCGTAAAACTCCTCTGCACCCTCTCCAGTGCAGTCACGTCCTTCCTATAATACAGTGACCAGAACTGCACGCAGTATTCCAGCTGTGGCCTAACCAGAGTATTATACAATTTAAACATAACCTCCCTGCTCTTATATTCTATGCCTCGGCCAATAAAGGCAAGCATTCCGTCTGCCTTCTTAACCACCTTGGCCTGTTACTTTCAGAGATCTGTGGACAAGCACTCCAAGGTCCCTTTGTTCATCTACACTTCTAAGTGGTCTACCGTTTAATGAGTATCCACTTTCCTTATTAGCCCAAGTGCATTACCTCACATTTCTCCGAATTAAATTCCATTTGCCACTGTTCTGCCCACCTGACCAGCAGATTGATATCCTCCTGCAGTCCATGACTTTCCTCTTCATTATCAACCAGACAGCCAATTTTAGTGTCGTCTGCAAACTTCTTAATCATACCCCTTATATTCAAATCTAGATCATTGATGTATACCACAAAAAGCAAGAGACTCAGTACTGAGCTCTGCGGAACCCCACTGGAAACACTCTTCCAATCACAAAAACATCCAACAACAATTACCCTTTGCTTCCTACCTCGAAGCCAATTTTGGATCCAACTTGCCACTTTACCCTGGATCCCATGGCCTTTTACCTTCGTGAGCAGTCTGCCATGTGGGACCTTATCAAAAGCTTTGCTAAAGTCCGTATACACTACATTGTACATAGAAACATAGAAAATAGGTGCAGGAGTAGGCCATTCGACCCTTCGAGCCTGCACCGCCATTCAATGAGTTCATGGCTGAACATGCAACTTCAGTACCCCATTCCTGCTTTCTCGCCATACCCCGTGAATCCCCCTAGTAGTAAGGACTAAATCGAACTCCTTTTTGAATATATTTAGTGAATTGGCCTCAACAACTCTCTGTGGTAGAGAATTCCACAGATTCACCACTCTCTGGGTGAAGAAGTTTCTCCTCATCTCGGTCCTAAATGGCTTACCCCTGATCCTTCGACTGTGACCCCTGGTTCTGGACTTCCTCAACATTGGGAACATTCTTCCTGCATCAAACCTGTCTAAACACGTCAGAATTTTAAATGTTTCTATGAGATCCCCTCTCACTCTTCTGAACTCCAGTGAATACAAGCCCAGTTGATCCAGCCTTTCTTGATATGTCAGTCCCGCCATCCCGGGAGTCAGTCGACTGCACTCCCTCAATAGCAAGAATGTCCTTCCTCAAGTTAGGAGACCAAAACTGTACACAATACTCCAGGTGTGGCCTCACCAAGGCGTTGTACACTGTAGTAACACCTCCCTGCCGTGTACTCAAATCCCCTTGCTATGAAGGCCAACATGCCATTTGCTTTCTTAACCGCCTGCTGTACCTGCATGCCAACCTTCAATGACTGATACTTAAGGGGTTGACTGTGGATGGGCAATGGCAGACATTTAGAGACCGCATGGATGAACTACAACAATTGTACATTCCTGTCTGGCATAGAAATAAAAAAGGGAAGGTGGCTCAACCGTGGCTATCAAGGGAAATCAGGGATAGTATTAAAGCCAAGGAAGTGGCATACAAATTGGCCAGAAATAGCAGCGAACCTGGGGACTGGGAGAAATTTAGAACTCAGCAGAGGAGGACAAAGGGTTTGATTAGGGCAGGGAAAATGGAGTATGAGAAGAAGCTTGCAGGGAACATTAAGACG
The DNA here is from genome assembly GCF_044704955.1 of Pristiophorus japonicus. NCBI lineage: Eukaryota > Metazoa > Chordata > Chondrichthyes > Pristiophoridae > Pristiophorus > Pristiophorus japonicus. Next base: position 164,269,526 of record NC_091984.1, read on the forward strand.
GATTGCAAAAGTTTCTATAGATATGTAAAGAGAAAAAGGTTAGTAAAGACAAACGTAGGTCCCCTGCAGTCAGAATCAGGGGAAGTCATAACGGGGAACAAAGAAATGGCGGACCAATTGAACAAGTACTTTGGTTCGGTATTCACGAAGGAGGACACGAACAACCTTCCGGTTATAAAAGGGGTCGGGGGGTCTAGTAAGGAGGAGGAACTGAGGGAAATCCTTATTAGCCGGGAAATTGTGTTGGGGAAATTGATGGGATTGAAGGCCGATAAATCCCCAGGGCCTGATGGACTGCATCCCAGAGTACTTAAGGAGGTGGCCTTGGAAATAGTGGATGCGTTGACAGTCATTTTCCAACATTCCATTGACTCTGGATCAGTTCCTATGGAGTGGAGGGTAGCCAATGTAACCTCACTTTTTAAAAAAGGAGGGAGAGAGAAAACAGGGAATTACAGACCGGTCAGCCTGACATCGGTAGTGGGTAAAATGATGGAATCAATTATTAAGGATGTCATAGCAGTGCATTTGGAAAGAGGTGACATGATAGGTCCAAGTCAGCATGGATTTGTGAAAGGGAAATCATGCTTGACAAATCTTCTGGAATTTTTTGAGGATGTTTCCAGTAGAGTGGATAAGGGAGAACCAGTTGATGTGGTATATTTGGACTTTCAGAAGGCGTTCGACAAGGTCCCACACAAGAGATTGATGTGCAAAGTTAGAGCACATGGGATTGGGGGTAGTGTACTGACATGGATTGAGAACTGGTTGTCAGACAGGAAGCAAAGAGTAGGAGTAAATGGGTACTTTTCAGAATGGCAGGCAGTGACTAGTGGGGTACCACAAGGTTCTGTGCTGGGGCCCCAGCTGTTTACACTGTACATTAATGATTTAGATGAGGGGATTAAATGTAGTATCTCCAAATTTGCGGATGACACTAAGTTGGGTGGCAGTGTGAGCTGCGAGGAGGATGCTGTGAGGCTGCAGAGCGACTTGGATAGGTTAGGTGAGTGGGCAAATGCATGGCAGATGAAGTATAATGTGGATAAATGTGAGGTTATCCACTTTGGTGGTAAAAACAGAGAGACAGACTATTATCTGAATGGTGACAGATTAGGAAAAGGGGAGGTGCAAAGAGACCTGGGTGTCATGGTACATCAGTCATTGAAGGTTGGCATGCAGGTGCAGCAGGCGGTTAAGAAAGCAAATGGCATGTTGGCCTTCATAGCAAGGGGATTTGAGTACAGGGGCAGGGAGATGTTGCTACAGTTGTACAGGGCATTGGTGAGGCCACACCTGGAGTATTGTGTACAGTTTTGGTCTCCTAACCTGAGGAAGGACATTCTTGCTATTGAGGGAGTGCAGCGAAGGTTCACCAGACTGATTCCCGGGATGGTGGGATTGACCTATCAAGAAAGACTGGATCAACTGGGCTTGTATTCACTGGAGTTCAGAAGAATGAGAGTGGACCTCATAGAAACATTTAAAATTCTGACGGGGTTAGACAGGTTAGATGCAGGAAGAATGTTCCCAATGCTGGGGAAGTCCAGAACCAGAGGTCACAGTCTAAGGATAAGGGGTAAGCCATTTAGGACCGAGATGCGGAGGAACTTCTTCACCCAGAGAGTGGTGAACCTGTGGAATTCTCTACCACAGAAAGTTGTTGAGGCCAATTCACTAAATATATTCAAAAAGGAGTTAGATGAGGTCCTTACTACTAGGGGGATCAAGGGGTATGGCGAGAAAGCAGGAATGGGGTACTGAAGTTGAATGTTCAGCCATGAACTCATTGAATGGCGGTGCAGGCTAGAAGGGCCGAATGGCCTACTCCTGCACCTATTTTCTATGTTTCTATGTTTCTATGTACCATGACACCCAGGTCTCGTTGCACCTCCCCTTTTCCTAATCTGTCAACATTCAGATAATAGTCTGTCTCTCTGTTTTTACCACCAAAGTGGATAACCTCACATTTATCCACATTATACTTCATCTGCCATGCATTTGCCCACTCACCTAACCTATCCAAGTCACTCTGCAGCCTCATAGCATCCTCCTCGCAGCTCACACTGCCAGCCAACTTAGTGTCATCTGCAAATTTGGAGATACTACATTTAATCCCCTCGTCTAAATCATTAATGTACAATGTAAACAGCTGGGGCCCCAGCACAGAACCTTGCGATACCCCAATAGTCACTGCCTGCCATTCTGAAAAGTACCCATTTACTCCTACTCTTTGCTTCCTGTCTGCCAACCAGTTCTCAATCCACGTCAGCACACTACCCCCAATCCCATGCGCTTTAACTTTGCACATTAATCTCTTGTGTGGGACCTTGTCGAAAGCTTTCTGGAAGTCCAAATACACCACATCAACTGGTTCTCCCTTGTCCACTCTACTGGAAACATCCTCAAAAAATTCCAGAAGATTTGTCAAGCATGATTTCCCTTTCACAAATCCATGCTGACTTGTACCTATCATGTCACCTCTTTCCAAATGCGCTGTTATGACATCCTTAATAATTGATTCCATCATTTTACACACTACCGATGTCAGGCTGACCGGTCTATAATTCCCTGTTTTCTCTCTCCCTCCTTTTTTAAAAAGTGGGGTTACATTGGCTACCCTCCACTCCATAGGAACTGATCCAGAGTCTATGGAATGTTGGAAAATAACTGTCAATGCATCCGCTATTTCCAAGGCCACCTCCTTAAGTACTCTGGGATGCAGACCATCAGACCCTGGAGATTTAGCTGCCTTCAATCCCATCAATTTCCCCAACACAATTTCCCGACTAATAAGATTTCCCTCAGTTCCTCCTTCTTACTAGACCCTCTGAGCCCTTTTATATCCGGAAGGTTGTTTGTGTCCTCCTTAGTGAATACCGAACCAAAGTACTGTTCAATTGGTCTGCCATTTCTTTGTTCCCCGTTATGACTTCCCCTGATTCTGACTGCAGAGGACCTACGTTTGTCTTTACTAACCTTTTTCTCTTTACATATCTATCGAAGCTTTTGCAGTCCGTCTTAATGTTCCCTGCAAGCTTCCTCTCGTACTCTATTTTCCCTGCCCTAATCAAACCCTTTGTCCTCCTCTGCTGAGTTCTAAATTTCTCCCAGTCCCCGGGTTCGCTGCTATTTCTGGCCAATTTGTATGCCACTTCCTTGGCTTTAATACTATCCCTGATTTCCCTTGATAGCCACGGTTGAGCCACCTTCCTTTTTTTTATTTTTACGCCAGACAGGGATGTACAATTGTTGTAGTTCATTCATGCGGTCGCTAAATGTCTGCCATTGCCCATCCACAGTCAACCCCTTAAGTATCATTCGCCAATCTATCCTAGCCAATTCAAGCCTCATATCTTCAAAGTTACCCTTCTTTAAGTTCTGGACCATGGTCTCTGAATTAACTGTTTCATTCTCCATCCTAATGTAGAATTCCACCATATTATGGTCACTCTTCCCCAAGGGGCCTCGCACAACGAGATTGCTAGTTAATCCTCTCTCATTACACAACAGCCAGTCTAAGATGGCCTCCCCCCTAGTTGGTTCCTCGACATATTGGTCTAAAAAACCATCCTTTATGCACTCCAGGAAATCCTCCTCCACCGTATTGCTTCCAGTTTGGTTAACCCAATCTATATGCATATTAAAGTCACCCATGATAACTGTTGCACCTTTATTGCATGCACCCCTAATTTCCTGTTTGATGCCCTCCCCAACATCACTACTACTGTTTGGAGGTCCGTACACAACTCCCACCAACGTTCCCTGCCCCTTGGCGTTCCGCAGCTCCAACCATATAGATTCCACATCATCCAAGCCAATGTCCTTCCTAACTATTGCATTAATCTCCTCTTTAACCAGCAATGCTACCCCACCTCCTTTTCCTTTTATTCTATCCTTCCTGAATGTTGAATACCCATGGATGTTGAGTTCCCAGCCCTGATCATCCTGGAGCCACGTCTCTGTAATCCCAATCACATCATATCTGTTAACATCTATTTGCAGAGTTAATTCATCCAACTTATTACGGATACCCCTTGCATTAAGACACAAAGCCTTCAGGCTTTTTTTTTTAAACCCTTTGTCCTTTTAGAATTATGATGTCGTGTGGCCCTTTTTGTTTCTTACCTTTCTCCTAGTTACCTCCTCAAAAAATTCAATCAGGTTAGTCAAACACGATCTCCCCTTAACAAATCTGTGCTGACTGTCCATGATTAATCCTTGCCTTTCTAAATGTAGATTTATCCTGTCCTTCAGGATTTTTTTCAAAAATGTTCCCACTACTGAGGTTAGGCTGACAGGCCTGTAATTTTTCGGTTCTATCCCTTTCTCCCTTCTTAAACGAGGGTATGACATTAGTAGTCCTCCAATCCTCCGGCACCATGCCTAAATGCAAGGAGGACGGGAAAATGTTGGTCAAGGCCTCTGCTATTTCTACTTTTGCTTCCTCAACAGCCTGGGATGCATTTCATCCGGGCCTAGGAACTTGGATACTTTCAAAGCTGCTAAACCCTTTAATACGTCCTCTCTCACTATGTTTATTTCATCTTGAATTTCACATTCCTCCTCGATAGCAGTATCTGCATTGCCCCTTTCCTTTGTGAAAACAGATGCAAAGTATTCATTAAAAACCATACCAACATCTTCTGCCTCCACATGTAAATTCCCGGATTCTTTTACCTCAATCTGGTTCAGTAAAATTACTGAGTCGAATACCTCTTGTGCTTTGAACAAAGCAGTCTTTATTACCGGCCAGTAAGACCTATCAGACAGAAGATATACTCTCTGGATAGAGCGTACACACTCCCTACGGATAGGTGAAGTTACATCGTAAAGCGTCAACAGTTATACAGTTTTGAAATCAGATAACAAAATACAAATGGATTGACAGTCTAACTCAGCCACTCATTAGTCAATCTATATGAGATGTTCTTCTTGAAAGCTCAAGCATTGCCTCTAAATATTTCAATCTAATGGTGTGACTATTAACTGAGACCTTGCAATTCTGCAGATTTATTTCATGTTACAATTAGATGTCATTGGCAGGAGTAGTGACTTGAAACCTTGAGACAGACTGTTAGCTATGCTGATGTTGCACTATTTGCAATCTGACATTCTCCCGGCTATTCTTCCATGGCTTATACATTTTCATATATCCCGTTTACTTTACTGTCCTTAATTCCATATATTCCGTTCAGATATCCACACACACAGAGATTACCCTCATGGTCTCTAAAAGGCCCTACCGTTCTTTAGTTATCTTCTTACTCTTAATATATTTACAGAACATCTTAGGCTTTTCCTTAATTTTACTTGGCAAAAATTTTTCATGCTCTCTCTTTTTTAATTTTACCTCTAAACTTTCTATTTTCCTCCAGAGATTCTACAGTATATGACATACGCTTCCCTTTTTTCTTTATCCTCCCCTGTAAGTCCCTAGACATCCAGGGGCCTCTAGAATTGTTAATCCAGAAATTATTACCCTTGAGGTCCTGTTTTTTAATTTTGAGCCTAACTCCTGATACTCTTTCAGCAGGACCTCCTCCCTGTTCCTACCTATGTCGTTTGTTCCAACATGGACCACGACAACTGGATTTATCCCCTCCCTTTCCAAGTTCTTCTGCATCTGCTGTGAGATATCCATTAGCCTAGCAACACACCCTTCGGGATTCTTGTTCTTGGCTGCAGAGGACGCTATGTATCCCCCTAATTATAGAGTTCCCTATCACTAGCACATTTCTATTCTGGTCCGTCCCCCTCCTTGGACAGCCTTCTGAGCCACGGTGTCTTGGTCTGCATTGTGACTGTCCCCCCTGCAGCCTTCTTGTCCTCACAGCGAGCGTGGACAGGACCAGTGTCTGCGGGGCCTCTTTGTCAACCTCTCCTAAACCCCCGCTACCTACCTCCCTAACAGTCACACCCTCCCTTTCCTGAAACTGTGCTTTCCTCTGGGGTGGATAAAACTGTCCAGAAATTCCTTCCCCTCCCTTCTCTGTCAGAGGCTCTCCAACTCGCACTCCAGCTCAATACTCTGAGCCGGAGAGATTCGACATGGAGATATCTCCTGCAGACGTGTTTGCTCGGGACAGTCTCGCTGTCCACCATCTCCCACATACTGCAGTCCAGACACACAACCCGCTCTGCCATATCTTAGTTTAGCCTTATTTTATTTGGTTAAATAGTTAAAGTCTTTATTCAATGATTATTTAGTTATATTAATTAGTTTAACGAGCTAAACTATAAATTTAATACAGTACTTTATAGTTTTCCGCACCTAGTTTAAACCACATTCCCAGGTTAGAGAAAAAAAATCTTAATACCTACCAACCTACCTGCTGTCCTGTGATGTCACTCCTTGTTTATTTTGGAAATCATCGAAGATTCCTCCGCCACTGGTACCGCCTCCAATTAGGTCCTCCCCCCCCCCCCCCCCGCCCCCTTCTCCGAATTCCCACTCTTTTTTTCAAATTCCCAAATGAAACACTTTTTAAGTGCACGCAGTTTAATCCCGCTCTGTGCAGACCAGTCTGTGCTCTGCAGACCTGTTTCAGAGAGGTGAAGGTGAGTATGGTCCTTATGTGAAAGCTGACTCCATGCCTACAAGTTATATCACCAAGGCCCAGCATGTAATGAGGAAAAGAAAGCAGTTAAAGATGGAGTTTTGTGGCACACTTAATGTGATATACAAAGTTGGAATGAAAAACCATTATATAACAAATGTTGGTTGACTGTGACCAAGCCAGTGCCAGAGAGATCAACCAACAGCAGACGGTGAAGAAGGATTGAGTTGTCAACTGTGTCCAGCACCTTGGAGCGATCAAGGAGGATGACGAGGGATAGTACACCATGGCCATAGTCACAAAGAAATTAGAAGTCAAAAATAATACAGCACAGGAGACCATTTGGCCCATTGTGTCTGTGCCAGCTCTTTGAAAAGCTATTCAAATAGTCCCACTCCCTTGCTCTTTCACCATAGCCCTGCATTTTTTACCTTTTTCAAGTATATACCCAATTTCCTATTGAAAGTTACTCTTGAATCGGCTTTCACCACCTTTCCCGGCAGTACATTCCAATTCATCACAACTTATTTTGTTGACGACCTTAAATCTGTGTCCTCTGTTTACTGACCCTCCTGCCAGTGGAAACAGTTTCTCCCTATTTACTGCATCATAACTCCTCATCATTTTGAACATCACTATAATATCTCCCCTTACCCTCTTAAGGTGTGAACAATCCCAGTTTCTCTAGTCTCTCCATCTAACTGAAGTCCCTCATCCCTGTTACCATTGTATATAAATCTCCGCTGTACTATCTACAGAATGGGACACAATAATCTAGTTGAGGTCTAACCAATGATTCATAATTCTCTTGCCTTTATGCTCGTTGCTTCTATTTATAAAGCCAAGGATCCCATATGCTTTTTCAACAGTCTTGTCAACTTATCCTGTCAGCTTCAAAGATTTGTAGATGTAAACACCCAGGTCCCCCCCCGGCACCCCCTTTAAAATTGTACCATTTGATTTATATTGCTTTGCCTCATTTTTTCTTCCAAAATGCATCACTTCACACTTCTCTGCATTAAATATCATCTGCCATATGTCTCAGAAACATAGAAAATAGATGCAGGAGTAGGCCATTCGGCCCTTCGAGCCTGCACTGCCATTCATTAAGATCATGGCTGATCATTCCTTCAGTACCCCTTTCCTGCTTTCTCTCCATACCACTCGATCCCTTAGCCGTGAGGGCCATATCTAAATCCCTCTTGAATATATCCAATGAACTGGCATCAACAACTGTCTGCGGCAGTGAATTCCACAGGTTAACAACTCTGAGTGAAGAAGTTTCTCCTCATCTCAGTCCTAAATGGCCTACCCCTTATCCTAAGACTATGTCCCCTGGTTCTGGACTTCCCCAACATCGGGAACATTCTTCCCGCATCTAACCTGTCCAGTCCCGTCAGAATCTTGTTTGTTTCTACGAGATGAGTCCTTCTAAACTCCAGTGAATAAAGGCCCAGTTGATCCAGTCTCTCTTCATATTACAGTCCAGCCATCCCTGGAATCAGTCTGGTGAACCTTCGCTACACTCCCTCAATAGCAAGAACGTCCTTCCTCAGATTAGGAGACCAAAACTGAACAGAATATTCAAGGTGAGGCCTCACCAAGGCCCTATACAACTGCAGTAAGACCTCCCTGCTCCTATACTCAAATCCCCTAGCTATGAAGGCCAACATATCATTTGCTTTCTTCATCGCCTGCTGTACCTGCATGTCATGCTTCAATGACTGATGAACCATGACACCCAGGTCTCGTTGCACCTCCCCTTTTCCTAATCTGCCGCCATTCAGATAATATTCTGCCTTCGTGTTTTTGCCCCCAAAATGGATAACCTCACACTTATCCACATTATACTGCATCTGCCATGCATTTGCCCACTCATCTAACCTGTCCAAGTCACCCTGCAGCCTCTTAGCGTCCCCCTCACAGCTCACACCACCACCCAGTTTAGTGTCATCTGCAAGCTTGGAGATATTACATTCAATTCCTTCATCCAAATCGTTAATGTATATTGTACAGAGCTGGGGTCCCAGCACTGAGCCCTGCGGCACTCCACTAGTCACTGCCTGTCATTCTGAAAAGGACCCATTTATCCCGACTCTCTGCTTTCTGTCTGCCAACCAGTTCTCTATCCACGTCAGTACATTACCCCCAATACCATGCGCTTTGATTTTGCACACCAATCTCTTGTGCGGGACCTTGTCAAAAGCCTTTTCAAAGTCCAAATACACCACATCCACTGGTTCTCCCTTGTCTATTCTACTAGCTATATCCTCAAAAAATTCCAGAAGATTTGTCAGGCATGATTTCCCTTTCATAAATCCATGCTGACTTGGACCGATCCTGTCACTGCTTTCCAAATGCGCTGCTATTTCATCCTTAATGATTGATTCCAACATTTTCCCCACTACTGATGTCAGGCTAACTGGTCTATAATTACCGTTTTCTCTCCCTCCTTTTTTAAAGAGTGATGTTACATTAGCTACCCTCCAGTCCATAGGAACTGATCCAGAGTCAATAGACTGTTGGAAAATGATCACCAATGCATCCACTATTTCTAGGGCCACTTCCTTAAGTACTCTGGGATGCAGACAATCAGGCCCCGGGGATTTATTGGCCTTCAATCCCATCAATTTCCCGAACACAATTTCCCACCTAATAAGGATAACCTTCAGTTCCTTCTTCTCACTAGACCCACTGTCCCCTAGTACATTCGGAAGGTTATTTGTGTCTTCCTTCGTGAAGACAGAACCGAAGCATTTGTTCAATTGGTCTGCCATTTCTTTGTTCTCCATTGTAAATTCACCTGAATCCGACTGCAAGGGACCTACATTTGTCTTCACTAATCTTTTTCTCTTCACATATTTATAGAAGCTTTTGCAGTCAGTTTTTATGTTCCCTGCAAGCTTCCTCTTGTACTCTATTTTCCCCCTCCTAATTAAACCCTTAGTCCTCCTCTCTTGCCCATTTCACCAGGCTGTATATGTACTCCTGAAGTCTTATACTATCATATTCCTTGCTTATTACATTTCCAAGCTTTGTGTTATCTGCAGACTTTGAAACCTACCCAAGTCCAGGTTATTAATATATATCAAAAAAGCACTGGTCCTAATACCGACCCCTTAGGGGACACCACCATATACTTCCCTCCAGACTGATAAACAACTATTCACCATTACTCACTGCTTTCCTATCTGTTAGTCAATTTCGTATCTACGCTGCCAATGTACCCTATAATCCCATAGGTTTCAATTTTGCTGACAAGTCTTGTTTAACCGCCTTCTGAAAGTCCATCAACTGCACTATCTTCATCAACTCTCTTAGTTATTTCATTGAAGAATTCAATCAAAAATATGTCAGACATGATTTGCCTTTAACAAATCCATGTTGGCTGTCATTTATGTTCTTCCAAGTGACAATTTTGTCTCAGATTATTGTCTCTAAAAAGTTTCCCCACCACTGATGTTGGGCTGACTGACCTGTAGTTACCTGGTTTTCTCGCTCCCCTTTTATGAACAGGGCTGTAACATTTGCAATCCTCCAGTCCACTGGCATCACCCCCATATTCAAGGAGAATTGGAAGATTGTGGCAGAGCCTCCACAATTTCCACCCTTGCTTCCCTCAGTAACCTAGGATGTATCCCATCCCGATCAGATGACTTTTCTACTGTGAAGACTGCCAATCTTTTAGTACTTCCTCTGTATCTATTTTTATCCTATCCAATATCACTACTGTCTCCTCTTTTACTGCTACATTGACAACATCCTCTTTAGTGAAGGCAGATGCAAAGTACTCATTTAGTACCTCAGCCCTCTGTCTCCACAAGAAGATTTCCTTTTTGGTCCCTAATCGGTCCCACCCTTCATTTGACTATCCTTTTACTATTTATGTGTTTATAAAAGACTTATGAGTTCCCTTTGATGTTAGCTGCTCATCTATTTTCACATGCTCTCTTTGCCCTGCTTATTCCCTTTTTTAGATCTCCTCTGTACTTTCTATATTTGGCTTGGTTCTCTACAGACAATTGTCATAAGCTTCCCTTTTCTGTCTCATTTTAACCTCTATTTTTTTATTCATCCAGGGTCCTCTAACTTTGGCTACCCTTCTTTTCCCCCTCATAGGAATGTGTCGAGTCTGTACCTGAACCATGTGCTCTTCGAAGGACTCCCATTGCTAATTTACTGTTTTGCCGACAAATTTTTGATTCCAATTGATCTAAAGTCCATATAGTTAACATCCATAGACATCCCCCTGTCGACTCCTTGAGTCACCTCTTCAAAAAATTGAATCTGGTTTGTCAGGCATGACCTACTCATTACAAATCTGTGCTGGCTCTCTCTCATCAGCTGAAAATGTTCAAGGTTTTCAGTCACTCTATCCTTAATTATAGACTTTAGTAATTTCATGACAGCAAATGTTAGGCTAACTGGTCGATAATTACCTGGTATCCGTCGTTCATTTTTCTTAAATAGCGGCGTGACATGTGCAATTTCCCAACAGGGCCTTGGTGAGGCCACACCTTGAATTCTGACGGGTTTAGACAGGTTAGATGCGGGAAGAATGTTCCCAATGTTGGGGAAGTCCAGAACCAGGGGTCACAGTCTAAGGATAAGGGGTAAGCCATTTAGGACCGAGATGAGGAGAAACTTCTTCACCCATAGAGTGGTGAACCTGTGGAATTCTCTACCACAGAAAGTTGTTGAGGCCAATTCACTAAATATATTCAAAAAGGAGTTAGATGTAGTCCTTACTACTAGGGGGATCAAGGGGTATGGGGAGAAAACAGGAATGGGGTAGTGAAGTTGCATGTTCAGCCATGAACTCATTGAATGGTGGTGCAGGCTCGAAGGGCCGAAGAGCCTACTCCTGCACCTATTTTCTATGTTTCTATGAATATTGTGTACAGTTTTGGTCTCCTAATCTGAGGAAGGACATTCTTGCTATTGAGGAAGTGCAGCAAAGGTTCACCAGACTGATTCGCGGGATGGCAGGACTGACATATGAAGAAAGACTGGATCGACTAGGCTTATATTCACTGGAATTTAGAAGAATGAGAGGGGATCTCATAGAAACATAAAATTCTGACGGGATTGGACAGGTTAGATGCAGGAAGAATGTTCCCGATGTTGCGGAAGTCCACAACCAGGGGTCACAGTCGAACGATAAGGGGTAAGCCATTTATAAAATGGAAAAGATTGACTAAAGTAAATGTTGGTCCCTTAGAAGATGAGAAGGAGGATTTAATAATGGGAAATGAGGAAATGGCTGAGACCTTGAACAATTATTTTACTTCGGTCTTCACAGTGGGAGACACAAAAACCATGCCAAAAATTGCGGGTCACGGGAATGTGGGAAGGGAGGACCTTGAGATAATCACTATCACTCGGGGGGTAGTGCTGGACAGGCTAATGGGACTCAAGGTAGACAAGTCCCCTGGTCCTGATGAAATGCATCCCAGTGTATTAAAAGAGATGGCGGAAGTTATAGCAGATGCATTCGTTATAATCTACCAAAATTCTCTGGACTCTGGGTAGGTACCAACGGATTGGAAAACAGCTAATGTAACGCCTCTGTTTAAAAAAGGGGGCAGACAAAAGGCAGGTAACTATAGGCCGGTTAGTTTAACATCTGTAGTGGGGAAAATGCTTGAAGCTATCATTAAGGAAGAAATAGCGGGACATCCAGATAGGAATAGTGCAATCAAGCAGACGCAACATGGATTCATGAAGGGGAAATCATGTTTAATTAATTTACTGGAATTCTTTGAGGATATAACGAGCATGGTGGATAGAGGTGTACCGATGGATGTGGTGTATTTAGATTTCCAAAAGGCATTCGATAAGGTGCCACACAAAAGGTAACTGCAGAAGATAAAAGTACGCGGAGTCAGAGGAAATGTATTAGCATGGATAGAGAATTGGCTGGCTAACAGAAAGCAGAGTTGGGATAAATGGGTCGTTTTCGGGTTGGAAATTGGTGGTTAGTGGTGTGCCACAGGGATCGGTGCTGGGACCACAACTGTTTACAATATAATAGATGACCTGAAAGAGGGGACAGAGTGTAGTGTAACAAAATTTGCAGATGACACAAAGATTAGTATGAAAGCGGGTTGTGTAGAGGACACAGAGAGGCTGCAAAGAGATTTAGATAGGTTAAGCGAATGGGCTAAGGTTTGGCAGATGGAATACAATGTCGGAAAATGTGAGGTCATCCACCTTGGAAAAAAAAACAGTAAAAGGGAATATTATTTGAATGGGGAGAAATTACAACATGCTGCGGTGCAGAGGGACCTGGGGGTCCTTGTGCATGGATCCCAAAAAGTTAGTTTGCAGGTGCAGCAGGTAATCAGGAAGGCGAATGGAATGTTGGCCTTCATTGCGAGAGGGATGGAGTACAAAAGCAGGGAGGTCCTGCTGCAACTGTACAGGGTATTGGTGAAGCTGCACCTGGAGTACTGCGTGCAGTTTTGGTCACCTTACTTAAGGAAGGATATACTAGCTTTGGAGTGGGTACAGAGACGATTCACTGGGCTGATTCCGGAGATGAGGGGGTTACCTTATGATGATAGATTGAGTAGACTGGGTCTTTACGCGTTGGAGTTGAGAAGGATGAGGGGTGATCTTATAGAAACATTTAAAATAATGAAAGGGATAGACAAGATAGAGGCAGAGAGGTTGTTTCCACTGGTCGGGGAGACTAGAACTAGAGGGCACAGCCTCAAATTATGGGGGAGCCAATTTAAAACCGAGTTGAGAAGGAATTTCTTCTCCCAGAGGGTTGTGAATCTGTGGAATTCTCTGTCCAAGGAAGCAGTTGAGGCTAGCTCATTGAATGTATTCAAATCACAGATAGATAGATTTTTAACCAATAAGGGAATTAAGGGTTATGGGGAGCGGGCGGGTAAGTGGAGCTGAGTCCACGACCAGATCAGCCATGATCTTGTTGAATGGCGGAGCAGGCTCGAGGGGCTAGATGGCCTACTCCTGTTCCTAATTCTTATGTTCTTATGTTCTTATGACTGAGATGAGAAGAAACTTCTTCACTCAGAGTTGTGAACCTGTGGAATTCTCTACCACAGAAAGTTGTTGAGGCCAGCTCGTTAGATATTTTCAAAAGGGAGTTAGATGTGGTCCTTACGGCTAAAGGGATCAGGGGTATGGAGAGAAAGCAGGAATGGGATACTAAAGTTGCATGATCAGCCATGATCATATTGAATGGTGGTGCAGGCTCAAAGAGCCGAATAGCCTACTCCTGCACCTGCAACTACTCCTACTATTTTCTATGTTTCTATGTTAAAGGGATGGTTCCTGAATCTGGAGAACTTTGGAAGATTATAGTTATGGCATCTGCAATGTTCTCAACGACTTCCTTTAAAACCCTGTCATTGGTTCCAGATGAACCATAACTTCTGCTGTTTCCCTTCTTGGCCTCAAAATGTTCTGCGCCATCGAAGTAATGTCCTTTAACAAGGCACCAGGGAGGCAACACAATATGCAGGACTCGCGTTGATGGTTGCAAAATGCCTGTCTATCCCCCAACTATCGAATCCCCAATGACCACTGCATTTCTTCACTTTGCTGTGCCCCCTATGCAGTTATTTGCCCACAGTGCCGTGGATGTGCTCTCGACAGCACTTCCCCACTGGTATTCAGCGCTGAAAACCGGTTTGAGAGTGCAACTCTCCCAGAGGATTTCTGCCTCTTCCTATTTGCCAGATGGCCACCCACTTACTATCCTCCTGAGCTCTGTATGGCTGCGCTCCAGGAAATTCTCAGCCTCCCATATACCTTGCAGTGACTGTTCTATGAGGAGAGATTGGGTAGACTAGGCCTATATTCCCTAGAGTTTAGGTGATCTCATTGAAACGTATAAAATTCTTTCGGGGCTTGACAGGGTAGATACTGGGAGAATGTTTTCCCAGTCGGAGGAGTCTAGAACTAGAGGGACTTGGTCTCAGAATAAGGGGTCATCCATTTTGGACTGAGAGGAAGAGGAATTTCTTCACTGAGTGTTGTGAACCTTTGTGATTCTCTACCTCAGGTAGTGAATGCTCAGTCGTTGAGTATATTTAAGACAGAGATCGATGGATTTTTGGGTATCAAAGGACCCAAGCGATATGGGGATAGTGCAGTTGAGGTGGAAGATCAGCCATGATCTTATTGAATGGCGGAGCAGGCTCGAAGGGCTGAATGGTCTACTCCTACTCCTGCTCCTATTTCTTATGTTCTTAACAGAGTGGAAGAACAGAGAGACAAGGGCTGCAGATACATTGATGTTTAAAGACGAATGGAGACGAAACAAGCCAAAAACGACAAATGGGATTCCAAGTTTTACACAAAGGCAAAATACTGTGGATACTGGAAATCTGAAATATGAACACAAAATGCTGGAAATACAGATTTTAAGAAAGTACAGAGGCAGGGAAAGGAAAACGTTGCAACATTTTAAAATTCTGACTGGCTTGAAACGTTAACTTTATTTCTCTCTCCATAGATGCTGCCTGGCCTGCTGAGTATTTTCAACATTTTCTGCTTCTAGTCCAGGTTTTGTACATTGGTGCATTTAATATAAAATCAAGGAAATCATCTTGAAAATGTACAAGATGTTGGTTAAGTTGCAGTTAAAATATTGGCTGGAGAGCTGGGCACCCAATTATAGGAAGGTATTGGAGTCAAGAGAATAATACATAAGCATTTCTAGTATTCTACGAGGAATGTTTGAGATATTGGGCCCAAGTTTCGGCCTCAGTTGCTCCTGATTTTTTGGAGCAACTGGTGTCGAATGAAGTATCTTAGAAATTCAAATTCTCGGCATTTAGTTTGCTCTAGTTCTAGTCAGTTGGAACAGTTTCACTTTGGAACAGAATTTATTTTTCAAAAGGGGGCGTGTCCGGCCACTTACGCCTGTTTTCAAAGTTTCGGCAGTGAAAACTTCCTCCAAACTAACTTAGAATGGAGTAAGTGAAGATTTTTGTATGCTCGAAAAAACCTTGTCTACACTTTAGAAAATCAGGCGTAGGGAATGAGGGGGGTGGGTTTAAAGGGAAGTTTACAAACATTAAACACTTCAGTTTTACAAATAAAGAGCCATCATCAATAATAAATGATAAAAACATCAATAAATCAATCCAGAAAAATTAATAAGAAATAATTTTTTTTTAAAATCAACAAATAAAACATTTTCTACTTACCGACTGCAGCACCCGGAGCCCTCCAACAGCGTGCTGGGATGCCCTCCCCCCCCAGTGTGTCTCTGTCAGTGTCTCTATCTCTCTGTCTGTCTGTGTGTGTCTCTCACTCTGTCTGTCAGTGTCTGTGTTTCTGACAGCGAGGGGAGGGGGAGGAAGGGGGTAGAGGGAGAGGGGGGGGTGCAGGGGGAGGGGAGGGAGGGAGGGAGGCAGAGGGGAGGGATGGGGGGAGGGGGGAGGGGGGGAGAGTAGGGGGGAGGAGGGGAAGGGGAAAGGGGGGGGAGAGGAGAAGGGGGGAGAAAGGAGAAGGGGGGAAAGGAAAAGGGGGGGTGGGGAAGGAGAAGAGGGAGGGAGGCTGAACGGGCCGGGCCCAAGACTTCGGGCAGGGCCCGTCCCCAGCACCAGATTTACAGGTAGGTGGCGTTGGGTCGGGTCGGCAGCACGGACCTCGGGTTGGGGGGAGCGCGGGTCGGGGTCGGGGTCGGGAGTCGGGTCGGGGGGGGTGGTGGGAGGGAGGTCGGTTCGGTTCGGGTCGGGGTGGGGAGAGGGAGGGAGGGAGAGGGAGGTCAGGGTGGGGGGGGAGTGTGGGTCGGGTCCGAGGGCGGGGGGAAGTGGGGGTCGGTGTCGGGGTCGGATCCGGTCCGGGGGGGGGGGGGGAGCGGGAGTCGAGTCAGGTCGGGAGGAAGCAGGAGCTGGGCGCGGGAGGCAGCCTTATGCACGCAGCCCCAGTGAGGCCATTCGGCCAGGGCTAGGGTCTGCGTGCTTCGGGCCCCTCCCACACAGTTTTGGGCGCCTGGAGCTACTGCACATGCGCGCCCACTGTAGCGCGCATGTGCAGAGGTCCCGACACTGTCTTCAGCGCAGGGACCTAGCTCTGCCCCCCACAGCTCGTGCTGCGCCGCGCCGAGCTGCAAACGACCTGCAGGGAGCCGGAGAATCTGTAAGTTTTTTTAGGCGCACTTTGTGGCGCGAAAAACGGGCGTCCAGGTCGGGGCCCGAAACTTGGACCCATTGTTTCCGCTAGTTGACATTGGTAACAAGGGGGCAAAGACTGAAGATTATTACTGGAACAAAAGGGGAAGTTACAATAGTTCTTTTTCCATACAGAGGATTATTAGAACATGAATGTTTTACCACAAATGGCAATTGAGCCATTGACTGTCTTGGATAATTTAATAATTTAAATTGGCTTGGGCTTTGTTGCACCCCCGCCCCCCAAAAATCAAATAGTTTGTTGACACTAACTATCAAGACTAACAAATGAGGAATGGTCACATGATCAAAGTACTGGAGAGCAACCAAAGACTGTGGTACTGTATCGCAGCAAGACGTACGGTAGCAATTTTAAAATTTGTTCTGGGATGTGGGCGTCACTGGCAAGGCCAGCATTTATTGCCCATCCCGAATTGCCCTTGAGAAGCTTATGGTGAGCCACCTACTTAAACTGTTGCAGTCCATGTGGAGAAGGTGCTCTCTCAGTGCTGTTTGGGAGGGAGTTCCAGGATTTTGACCCAACAACGATGAAAGAACAACGCCATATTTCCAAGTCAGGATAGTGTGTGAATTAGAGGGGAACTTGGAGGTGGTGGTGTTCCCATCACCTGCTGCCCTTGTCTTTCTAGGTGCTAGAGGTCGCGTGTTTGAGAGGTGCTGCTGAAGAAGCCTTGGTGAGTTGCTGCAGTGCATCTTGTAGATGGTACACACTGTAGCCACGGTGCGCCGGTGGTGGAGGGAGTGAATGTTTAAGGTAGTGGAGGGGCTGCCAGTCAAGCGGGCTGCTTTGTCCTGGATGGTGTCAAACTTCTTGAATATTGTTGGAGCTGCACTCATCCAGACAAGTGAAGAATATTCCATCACACACCTGACTTGTGCCTTGTAGATGGTGGAAAGGCTTTGGGGAGTCAGGAGATGAGGCACTCGTCACAGAATACCCAGCCTCTGACCCGCTCTTGTAGCCACAGTATTTATGTGGTTGGTCCAGTTAAGTTTCTGGTCAGTGGTGACCCAGGATGTTGATGGTGGGGGATTCGGCGAAGGTAATGCCGTTGACTGTCAAGGGGCAGTGGTTAGACTCTCGCATGTTGGAGATAGTCATTGCCAGGCACTTGTGTGGCAATATTATTTCCAACTTATCAGCCCAAGCCTGAATGTCATGCAGGTCCTGCTGCATGTGGGCATGGTCTGCTCCATTATCTGAGGAGTTGCAAACAGTACTGAACACTGCAGTCATCAGCGAACATCCCCACTTCTGACCTCATTGATGAAGCAGCTGAAGATAGTTGGGCCTCGGACACTGCCCTGAGGAACTCCTGAAGAGATGTCCTGGGGCTGAGATGATTGATCTCCAACAACTATATCCATCTTCCTTTGTGCTAGGTATGACCCGAGAGAATTTTCCTCCTGATTCCCACTGACTTCAATTTTATTAGGGCTCCTTGATACCCCACTCAGTCAAATGCTGCCTTGATGTCAAGGGCAGTCACTCCCACCTCACCTGTGGAATTCAGCTCTTTTGACGATGTTTTGACGAAGGCTGTAATGAAGTCTGGAGCCGAGTGGTCCTGGAGGAACCCAAACTGAGCATCGGTGAGCAGGTTATTGGTAAGTAATTGGCTGCTGGATAGCACTGTCGATGACACCATCCATCACTTTGCTGATGATTGAGAGTAGACTGCTGGGGCGGTGATTTGCCAGATTGGATTTGTCCTGTTTTTGTGGACTGGACATACCTGGGCAGTTTTCGACATTGTTGCACTGGAACAGCTTGGTTAGAGGCATGGTTAGTTCCGGAGCATAAGTCTTCAGCATGACAGCCAAGTTGTTGTCAGGACCCATAGCTTTTGCTGTATCCAGTGCGCTCAGCCATTTCTTCATCTCATGTGGAGTGAATCGAATTGGCTGAAGACTAGCTTCTGTAACAGTGGGGACCTCAGAAGGAGCCCGATATGGATCATCCATTCGGCACTTCCAGCTGAAGATGGTTGCAAATGCTTCAGCCTTGTCTTTTGCACTTGCATGCTGGGCTCCATCATCATTGAGGATGGGGATATTCATGGAGCCTCCTCCTCCCCGTTAGTTGTTTAATTGTCCACCACCATTCACGACTGGATATGGCATGACTGCAGAGCTTTGATCTGATCTGTTGATTGTGGGATCGCTTAGCTCTGTCTATAGCATGTTGCTTACACTGTTTAGCATGCAAGTAGTCCTGTGTTACGGCTTCCCCAGGTTGGCACCACATGTTTAGGTATGCCTGGTGCTGCTGTTGACATGCTCGCTGCATTCCTCACTGAACTAAGGTTGGTCCCCTGGCTGATGGTAATGACAGAGTGAGCGATATGCCAGGCCATGAGGTTACAGATTGTGGTGGAATACAATTCTGTTGCTGCTGATGGCCCATAGTTCCTCATGTTTTGAGCTGTCAGATCTGTACTGAATCTATCCCATTTAGCACAGTGGTAGTGCCACACAACACGATGGAGATCCTTCGTGTGAAGACAGGACTCCAACTCCACAAGAGATCATGAACAGATGCATCTGCGACAGGTAGATTGGTAAGGGCGAGGTCAAGAAGGTTTTTCCCTCGTGTTGGTTCTGCATAATGGTTATGTTACTGGACTAATAATCCAGCGGCCTGAACTAATGATCTGGAGACCTGAGTTCAAATTCCACCACAACTAGAGAATTTAAATTCAGTTAATTAATAAATCTGGAATAAAAAGCTAGCATCAGTAATGGTGACTGGATTGTCATATAAACCCATCTGGAAAACTACCATCCTGACCTGTGTGTGACTCCAGATCCACAGCAATGTTCACTCTTAACTTCCCTCTACAACAAGCCACTACAAAGAATTACACACACGGACTGCAGCAGTTCAAGAAGGCGGATCACCATCACCTTTTCAAGGGCAATTAGGGATGTGCAATAAATGCTGACCTTGCCAGCAACGCTCACATCCTATGAACGAATACATTAAAAAAAAGGTCAATGGGAGAAATTGGTGGGAAAAGAAAAAGTTCCACAGGCACCATACTCCGGATTATTTCACATCCTCAAAAATAATGATAATAATACACCATGATATTGATGTGTATTATTAGAGAGTTTTAAAAAATGTACCATTTTAACTGTTACTTGTACGACCTTATAGCTGATTCACAAAGACACCATACCTTTCAGCACGAGAAGGTGCAGTGGTGTTGAGTGATCATTATTCCGCTCCAAAGGTTAACAAAGGCAGGCAGCTGTGGCTGTGCGGGAACGCATTTCAAGCTATTCCCAGGCTAGCCATGAACAAGGAGAACTCAGCCAGTTAAAATCAGCAAAATCCAATACTGGAGTGCTTTTTTTTCCATCCTTGTCTGATCTTTGAGTTGCTCTTCATTAAGATAACTAGCAGGATAGTGGAACCAGCTCTGTGTGTAAATTAGCTTCATGCTCAGATACTCCCTGAGGGAACACCTGAGAATGTTGTTGGGTAAGGATTGGTTTATTATCCAGGTTAAGTGCTTTCTATTTTTCTAGATCTATAGTGATAAGCTGTATTTTGCCTTTTTGTCAGCCATTAAAGCTGTGTTTGGTGCTGGCAGGGTTATATATAACATTTTGGTTTAACTGGGAAAATAATTGTGCACTGGTCTACAATGCAGCAATGGTAGCTTGACATAAGGGTAGGCCTTAGTGTACCATTATGATGATATTTACGTGTTTATCCAGGTAATAGACTGCAGTTATTTGATGAACCTATAACTCTCATGATTCTAATATAAGTTTGTAATAAAAGTTGAGTTACTTTTTTCACAATTTTTGAGAGGCGAGGCATGGTTGAGTTGTAGATACTAATATGGTGCTGTTATTTTGACCTGGAATATTAGGGATTTGAGAGTCAACTAGTTTCCCGTCCATTCTTACTTGTCTATATGATTCTGGTTATACTTTGCTCTATTGTGCAGGCATTCCAATAAGATAATATAGTTCAGATGATGCTTGATTGATTGCATTAACTGGCTTCATGCAAAAAGCCCTTGACATTCTATTTTAGTGATGATGCATTTATTTGCCACATGTGCTGTGCATGGAATGAAGTATTAAAACTATTAGCACTCATTGAGAGAAAATCTGCTTCAAGCTAATGATCCTGAGCTCTCTGAATACAAGAAAGTGAAAGATCATAAATAAGAATTGAAGACGGGGCCTGCTTTGTAATGCTAATCATGTCTCTTTCTTTCTCTGTGCTCCCTCTCTCACTATCTATCTCAAAAATGATCATACAGGTACGACCTCTCAAATCCAGAAACCTCGGGACCGAGGCCGTTCGGATTTCGGGTATTTCCGGATTTCGGAACGTATTATCCGACGTCCCGAATCCGGAAACGCCCAGGCCGAGGTTTGGGTATTTCCGGATTTCGGAACCCTTGGAACAGCGGTACCTGTCCCCTAAATAAAACAAATGGCAGCAACATTGGGGAACGACAGGATATACTTCACATTCATTTTTATTTTGCACAAAGTGCAATGTCACAGCAAAATGTGGGGAGTACAGGGACCAAAATCTATTGCTGCCTACAGCAGCCTGAAGTAATAGCAAGCAGCTGTCAGACGATGCAATATGGCGTTAAAACTGCGACTTTTATTCAATGAATCTGGACCGTTTTACTAAATGCGTTCCGTATACCAGAACATTCTGTAAAATGCTTTGGCATTTTGAGCAACTGAGATGACTGTCTGGACAACTGTATCTTTGGGTATGAGTGAGCTGGAACTACAAAGCTAATATTTTTCCACCTGGCATATTGGGCTAGAAATTCCATTTTTGGTCTCTGCTATGATTCTGAGACCTAAGATTTGTGATTTTTTTTATTTTTTGCTATTTTTTTTGGTGTGTATGTGTCTGTGTGTGTAGGCGGGGGGTGATTATTTACTGTTGTGAAAAAGACCTATTTGGCTCAGTGGTGACCCGTAGTTAGTTAGAAAAAAACACCCAGGAAAAACCTGCGTTGCAGCCATTGGGACAGCGATGGGTATGAAGACTGGCAAAAAAGGTTCGTTAAAGTTTTTATTTTTTAATTCTTATGCAGTGATTCGATAATTAAGTGTCTTGTGAATGTTTTGTGATTTTTTTTATTTCTTGTTTTTTTGCCATTTTTTTGGGTTTGTATGTGTGTTTCTGCGTGTGTGTGTGGGTCATTATTTACTGTTGTGAAAAAATGTCCGGATTTCGGAACATTTTTACAGATTTTGGACGACCACGATGTCCGGATTTCGGAACATTCCGGATTTTGGAACTCCGAATTTTGGAGATCGAACCTGTATTAATATTTGATTCCAAAAACTACATATTTGTAATAAAACCAATGTTTGGTAGAAATATGCAGAAGACTGGCAGCATCTGTAAAGAGGAAACACCGGTTAATAACAACAACTTGCATTTATGTGGCATTTTTGACATAGCAAACTTTAAAAAGGGGAACCAGACAGTGGAGTTTGGGGAAACTGTTAGAGGGGGTAACAAAAAGGGTAGTTATGGGGCAGCCTTTCAGAAGAGATGTGTCAAGCAGAGGGCTTTGGGAAGGGAGTTCATGACTGAAGTCTCTGTACAGAACATCAGAGTCAGAAAAGTAGAAGATGTAAGCTGAGACATATAGGGCCCAAGTTTCCACATGATTTGCGCCTGATTTTTAGGAGCAACTGGTGGAGAACGGACTATCTTAGAAATCGCAATTCTCCACATTTTTTTTCTGCAGTTCTAGTCAGGTAGAACAGTTCTACTTTGGAACAGAATTTTTTCTTCAAAAGGGGGCGTGTCCGGCCACTGACGCCTGATTTCAAAGTTTCCACAGTGAAAACGTACTCCAAACTAAAGTAGAATGGAGCAAGTGAAGATTTTTGTAGAACTGAAAAAACCTGTTCTACACATTAAAAAATCAGGCGCAGGTTACAAATTAGGCGTCCAGAACGAGGGGGGGGAAGGGAAGTCATTAAATTCTATAATAAATCCTTATTTATACTTATACAAATATTATACAAATAAATCCAACCTGAATAAACATTTATAAGCAAAGAAAAGATTAAATAAACCATCTTCCTACCTGTGTGAAAGTGCTTCAGGCAGGCCTTTCGGGACCGAAGGCAGGGCCCGTCCCCAGCACCAGATTTACAGGTAGGTGGCGTTGGGTTGGGTCGGGGAGGTTCGGTTTGGTTCGGGTCGGGGGGGGGGGGGGCGGGGGGCGGAGAGAGAGAGAGAAAGAGAGGGAGGGAGAGAAAGAGAGGGAGGGAGAGAAAGAGAGGGAGGGAGAGAAAGAGAGGGGGGGAGGGAGAGAGAGAGAGAGGGGGAGAGGGGGGGAGGGGGGGAGGTCAGGTCGGATCCAGTCCGGGAGCGGGAGTCGGGTCGGGTCCAGTGGGGGGGGGTCGGGTCGGGGGGGGCGGGAGCACGGGTCGGGTTGGGTCCAGTCGGGGGGGCGGGGAGCGGGAACAGGAGCGCAGGTCGGGTCGGGTCCAGTCGGGGGCACGGGGAGCGGGAACAGGAGCGCGGGTCAGTCGTGGGGGGAGGGGGGGCGCGGGTGTCGGGTCTGGTCCGGAGGCAGGGGGGGGGGCGGGGAGCGAATGTTGGGTCTGGTCGGGGGCGGGGAGCGGGTGTCGGGTCTGGTCCGGAGGCAGGGGGGGGTGGCGAGGAGCGAGTGTCGGGTCTGGTCAGGGGGGTGGGGAGCAGGAGTTGGCCGTGGGAGGAGCCTTATTCACGCAGCCCCAGTGAGGCCATTGGGCCAGGCCTAGGGGCTGCGTGCTTCGGGCCCCTCCCACACAGTTCGGCGCCTGGAGCTACTGCACTTGCGTGCCCACTGTAGCGCGCATGTGCAGAGGTCCCGGCACTGTTTTCAGCGCAGGGACCTGTCTCCGCCGCCCCACAGCTCGTGCTGGCTGCGCCGAGGGCCAGAGAACCTGCAGGGAGGTGGAGAATACCGAGGATTTTTTTAGGCGCACTTTGTGGCGCGAAAAACGGGCGCCCAGCTCGGAGGGGCGCCCGTTTTTTTTCTTGTGGAAACTTGGGCCCATAGGGTGGGGAAAGTTGCAGCGATAGAATAGGACAAGACCATGGAAACAGTTAGAGAAATATAGGTAAACAGACTTCATGCAGGGTAGGTTGGTACTGGCATTCTGGATGAATTGGAGTTTGGACAGCCAGGTAGGACAATGTTTAGTTGAGCCTGGTTGGAAGTTTGACAAGCCGATGAGAATGCTAATTTAAGTCTGCAGGTTAACAAGGTATGGGTGAGGGTTTCAGTGGTAATGGACGTAATCTATGGGTGAAGATTGGCAGTATTGCAATTTTAGTTAATGTTTTTAAATTACATGGAGATTCCCATATTTAGGATGCTGTAGTGTACCTGTTCATGTGAAAGTGCAGTTCTTGTTATGTTTACAATATTGAAAGCCTTTTTACTTTTTTTTGCACTTCTGGTGGTGGTCTCTTTATTACTGTACATTAACTGGAGAAAGAGCCCGCACCATCCATATTCTAGTGGTCACGTCTGGAGCTGGGTGGTGAAAATGATTTAGCACTGGCCTTTCACCTCTGGGACCTAGGTTCAAATCTAGCCTATACAACTGGTATGAAAGAAAGAAGAATTTGCATATAGAACCTTCATGCCATTAGGGTCTCTTCAGTACTGAGAGAGTGCTATATTGTCAAAAATTATTGTTGTTTTGTCAGCAAACACAATGTTGATTGAGCAGCAGGACACTGGGAGAACGGCATAAGATCTTTTGCGTCCATCTGAACAGGCAGACAGTGCCTCAGTTTAACGTCTCATCTGAAATATGTTACCTTTGACAATATAGCACTCTCTCAGTACTGCACTGAAGTTTCATCATGCTAAATTATGTTCTCCAGTCATGGGACTCAAGTTTCGGCTCGAGTTGCTCCTATTTTTTTGGAGGAACTAGTTTAGAATGGAATATCTTAGAAATTGCAATTCTCGGCATTTAGTTTGCTCCAATTCTAGTGAGTTAGAATAGTTTCATTTTAGAACAGTTTTTTTTTCAAACGGAGGCGATACCAGCCACTTACACCTGTTTTTCAAGTTTAGGCAGCGAAAACTTACTCCAAACTAACTTAGAATGGAGTGCATGTAGATTTTTGTACGCTGAGAAAAACCTTGCCTACACTTATAAATCAGGCGTAGGGAACGAGAGATGGAGGGGGGGAGTTTACAAACATTAAACACTTCACTTTTTCAAATAAAGAGCCATCATCAATAATAAATAATAAGTAAATCAATAAATCAACCAATAAATCAATCAAAAAAAAATTATTAAAAAAAAATCAATCAATAAATAAAGAAATACGTTTCTACTCACCTATTGCAGAACCGGGAGCCCTCCAACAGCGTGCTGGGACAGGCCCCCCCCCCTCCCTCCCCCCAGTGTGTCTCTCTCTGTCTCTGTCAGTGTCTCTCTCTCTCTCTCTGTCAGTGTTTCTCTGTGTTTCTGACAGAGAGTGGGAGTGGGGGGGAAGGAGGAGGGACGGGGTGAGAGGAGGTGGGGGGGGTAGGCTGAACAGGAGGGGGGGGAAAGGATGAACGGGAGGGGGAAGCTGAATGGGAGGGAGGCTGAACGAGGGGAGGGGGAGGATGAATGAGCGAGGGGTGGGTGGGGGGGCTCCAGGGCTAGGGGCAGCATGCTTCGGGCCCCTCTCATGCAGCGTTGCAGAGATTCGGGCTGCGAGGAGCTACTGCACGTGCGCGCGCACTCTAGTGCGCATGTGCAGAGGTCCGGCACTGTTTTCAGTGCCGGGACCTGGCTCCGCCCCCGCCCCCGCCCCCGCCCCCTTGTGCTGCGCCACGCCGAGGCCGAAGACGTCCTGAGGAGGTCAGAGAATCACAAGGTAAGTTTTTAGCGCCCTTTTTATTCCAGAAAGTCTGTACACCTTATGGAGGTGTGCCGATTTTACAGAGGGCGGAAACTTGGGCCCATGGAGTGGGGCTTGAACCAACAATATTTTGACTCCAATGTGAGAGTGCTACCACTGAACCAAGCTTGTGGTTGAGCCTCCTCTGTCTACTGGTTGAAAGGGTCCAATGTGAATTAAGCTTGATTAGTTTCAATTCAGTTCCGAGTATTATGGGCCCATTGTACAAATCTGCTCCTAATTCTTGAAGTCAGAAGTGAAAAATTGGGATGAAATAAGACAAACACTTATGTGGTAATAATTGCAGAGATGAATTAATTCATAAATGAGTTACCACTGGGTTGACTCCAAGGATTTCATTACAATAAGAGATTGCGCAAACTAGGGTTGCAATCCTGGAATTTACAAGGTTAAGGGGCGATTTGATCGAAGTGTAAGGGGAATTAAGTAGGTAGAGAGAAACTATTTCCGTATTGGGGAGTCTAGGACTGGGGGGCATAGTCTAAAAACTAAAGCCAGACCTTTCAGGAGTGAAATTAGGAAACACTTCTGCACACAAAGGGTGGTAGAAGTTTGGAACTTTCTTCCGCAAACAGCAATTGATGCTAGATCTATTGTTAACTTTAAATCTGAGACTGATAGATTTTTATTAACCAAAGTTATTAATGGATATGGGGCAAATGCGGGATATGGAGTTAGGTCACAGATCAGCCACGATCTCATTGAATGGTGGAACAGGCTCAAGGGGCTAAATGACCTACTGCTGTTCCTATGACATCAAGGCGTGGAGTTTCTGACGGACGCCCAGAATGCGCTGGATACGGTGCTGGTTTTACCAAGCTGAAGTTGTGCTCCAGTGTCCGTACAAAGCCATTAGCATAAGCCCGAATGTAAAATAAGTCCATGCAATCGAGCAGCGTCATTGATTCGTGACTGGAATATAGGGCATTTTCCACCATCACAAAAGAGAGTACAATTGCCAGGAATGAGCCCTTCTTCAACTGATTGATTTCATGCTCTTGGTCTTACTTTTTAATTGGCTTCAATTGACTGCTCAGACCTGTGATCACCAGCCAATTGAAACCACACAGTTGCATTTCACACTGCTGTAATTGACTGAATTTAGACTCAATTCAATTGAATTTAATTGAATTTGGTGGGTTTTCTGCTATGGTTGTGCACTGCATTGATAACAGTGACTGTTCTGGTTGTGTTGCAGCTTTGTGATCTTTCACTGATGCATGAGTTAGTGCAAGTCCCCTTCATGTTATGCCTGGGCGACATGTGGATGTTGTTGATGTGCTGGTCACTTGATTGTTGGCTAGAAATGAAAACCAAATCTTGATGAATTTCTCCTAGTACAGTGTTATCTATTTTCCATCCCCCCCCCCCCCCCCCACCAACTCAAATTGGCCAGGTGTGGGAGATCCACTTGCTACAATCTCAGTGGAATGCATCACCAAGCTGTATTAGGAAGAAATCCAAGAGTCTGACCATGTTTGACTTGAGGGGGACCACTATAGAATGCATTGTGCTAGATGTTCTAATTGTTAATCTTTTGGATTCCATAGAACAATTTTTGCCAACAGGCCTGGAGCTTTTGGTGCAATCCAAAAATGTGAAAGCCCTTTCACCACTGCCTCTCCAAGATTTTACGAAAACGTTGGCGATGGTATTATTGCCAAGTATATAAGTTTAGTCGCCTGTACACTGCCTACTGGTTTTGGGATCAGAAAAGATGGCAGTGCTGATATCATTTGCAAGTCAGCAAAAGGTGATGCATCAGCCAGTAAACATTGAACAGTTGAGCATAACTTGCTACGTTCATATTTAATCAAGAGTTTTAACAAGACTGCAAGATAGTTATGGTTGAGAAAGTCAGTTAGTCCATCTCAATTCATCTACCCAGAAATATCCTGAAGTCTCTCTATTTGCACCATCCATTTGTTTCTTGAAAAAATGGAAGATTTTGCCTCCACTGCTTTTGTTTGTTCCATATGTTGATCACTTTGTATGGAGAAGATGATTCGGATATCAGACTTTTTGCTAGTTTCAAACATATTCTACTTAACTAAATCTAAATGAATGTGCTGAACTTGCATCTTTCTCTAGTTTCCCTCCTATCTCTCCTCATGTCCTCTCCAAGTTCATCTTGTCCATGAAACCCACCTCCTGATCCTTCTACCCTATTCCCACCAAACTGCTGACAACTTAACTTCCCTTCCCGGCCCCCATGTTAACTGATATTGGTTAACTGTTCTTCTCCTCAAGTACTGTTCACCTCTCTTTCAAATTTGCCGTCATCACCCCTATCTTCAAAAATTCTACCCTTGAAACCCTCTGTCCTTGTAAACTATCGACCCATTTCAAAATTCCATTTCGTCTCCAAGGTCCTTGAATGTGTTGTCGCCTTCCAAATCCGTACTTATCTTTCCCGCAACTCCATGTTTGAACACCTTCAATCAGGTTTCTGTCCCTGCCACAGGACTGAAACTGTCCTTATCAAAGTCACAAATAACATCCTATGTGACTGTGATCATGGTGAACTATCCCTCCAGATCCTTCTTAACCTGTCTGCATATTTTGACATGGTTGACCACTCCATACTCCTCCAATGCTCCTCCTCCGTTGTCCAGCTAAGTGGAACTGCCCTCACCTGGTTCCATTCCTATCTATTCAGTTGTAGCCAGAGAAAAGCCTTCAATGGCTTTCCTTCCCGCTCCCACGGCATTACCTCTGGGGCCCTCCAGGGATCTATCCTTGAACTCCTCTTATTTCTCATTTACATGCTGCCCCTCGGCGGCGACATCCGAAACTACACAAGGTTCCACATGCATGCGGACGACCTCACCATCACCTCTCCTGAAATCTCCACTGCCTATGACTTGTCACGCTGCTTGTCTGACATATAAATTGGCCAAAAAAAGCAGCAAACCTGAGGCCTGGGAGAAATTTAGAATTCAGCAGAGAAGGACAAAGGGTTTAATTAGGAGGGGGAAAATAGAGTATGAGAGTAAGCTTGCAGGAAACATAGGGCTCAAGTTTTGGACCCCCGCTAGAACGGCGTACATCGGAGAGACCCGCCTAATTTGTAGAACAGAAATTGCGCCGAATACTTACCTCGTGATTCTCCGATAGCTGTAGGCCCATTTCCAGCTCGGCGCGGCGCCAGGAGCTGCTGGGGGCGGAGCTACAGCCCTGCGCCAAAAACAGTGCCGGCAGCTGCGCACATGCACAGTAGCTCCTGGCCCTCCCAGCACGTTCTGTCTCCGGGCGACGACCCTAACCTTGGCTGAAGGGACATCGCCCCTATCCTGGGCCGAGTGGCCTGACAGCCCTTACCTCTTCTGTGGCGGCCTGCCCGGCATCTCCTTGGGGTAGACTCCGCCCAAACTCCTCGTCGGCGGCGGGGCCCGCCCGGCATCTCACTGGCCACATGCCCTGCCCATAGTTCTCGGCGTCGACCCGGCATCTCCTGGGTGCTGGCCCAGCCCGAAGTGGCGACGTCGGCAGCAGCAGGGCCCGCCCGAAGTCCTGGGCGGCGATCATCTGCTGGGTGCGGGCCCCGCCAAAAGTGCTGGTCGGCGGCGGGCTCCACCCGAAGTCCTGGTCAGGGGCGGGGCCCACCTGACCAGCACTTCAGGCATCTCCTGGGGGGACCTCGCCCAGCACACTGTTGGTGGGTTCCCGGTGCTGCAGTAGGTGAGAAGAAACGTAATTTTTTATTTATTGATTGATTTATTGTTTTTTTATTTTTTATTAATTTTTAAAAAATGGTTTTTTTTTGTGCTGAATTTATTGGTTGATTTATTGATTTATTTATCATTTATTATTGATGATGGCTCTTTATTTGTTAAAGTGGAGAGTTTAATGCTTGTAAACTTCCCTCCCCACCCCCCCCATCACTCGTTCCCTACGCCTGATTTATTTATTAATGTAGGCAAGATTTTTCTCAGCATACAAAAATCTACACCTACTCCATTCTAAGTTAGTTTGGAGTAAGTTTTTGTTGCCTAAACTTGCAAAACAGGCGTAAGTGGGAAACAAACTGTTCTAACTCACTAGAATTGGAGCAAACTAAATGCCGAGAATTGCAATTTCTAAGATACTCCATTCTAAACTAGTTGCTCCAAAAAAATAGGAGCAACTCGAGCCGAAACCTGAGCCCAAGAAAACTGACTGCAAAAGCTTCTATAGATATGTGAAGAGAAAAATATTAGTGAAAACAAATGTAGGTCCCTTGCAGTCAGAATCAAGTGAATTTATAATGGGGAACAAAGAAATGGTGGACCAATTAAACACATACTTTGGTTCTGTCTTCACTGAGGAAGACACGAATAACCTCCCGAAAATACTGTGAGGCCGAGGGTCTAGTGAGAAGGATGAACTGAAGGAAATCCTTATTCGTCAGCAAATTGTGTTAGCAAAATTGATGGGATTGAAGGCCAATACATCCCCCAGGGCCTGATAGTCTGCATCCCAGAGTACTTAAGGAAGTGGCCCTAGAAATAGTGGATGCATTGGTGGTCATTTTCCAACATTCTATAGACTCTGGGTCAGTTCCTATGGATTGGAGGGTAGCTAATGTAACCCCACTTTTTAAAAAAAAAGGAGGAAGAGAGAAAACAGGGAATTATAGACCGGTTAGCCTGACATCGGTAGTGGGGAAAATGTTGGAATCAATTATTAAAGATGTAATAGCAGCGCATTTGGAAAGCAGTGACAGGATCTATCCAAGTCAGCATGGATTTATGAAAAGGAAATCATGCTTGACAAATCTTTTAGAATTTTTTGAGGCTGTAACTAGTAGAGTAGACAAGGGAGAACCAGTGGATGTGGTGTATTTAGACTTTCAAAAGGCTTTTGACAAGGTCCCACACAAGAGATTAGTGTGAAAAATTAAAGCACATGGCATTGGGGGTAATGTATTGACGTGGATAGGGAACTGGTTGGCAGACAGGAAGCAAAGAGTCGGAATAAATGGGTCCTTTTTAGAATGGCAGGCAGTGACTAGTGGGGTACTGCAAGGTTCAGTGCTGGGACCCCAGCTATTTACAATATATATTAATGATTTAGACAAAGGAATTTAATGTAATATCTCCAAGTTTGCAGATGA
Source organism: Pristiophorus japonicus (assembly GCF_044704955.1). Lineage (NCBI taxonomy): Eukaryota > Metazoa > Chordata > Chondrichthyes > Pristiophoridae > Pristiophorus > Pristiophorus japonicus. The sequence continues at coordinate 164,300,294 of NC_091984.1, forward strand.
CACAAAGCTGGGTGGCAATGTGAGCTGTGAGAAGGATGCTAAGAGGCTGCAGGGTGACTTGGACAGGTTAGGTGAGTGGGCAAATGCATGGCAGATGCAGTATAAATGTAGATAAATGTGAGCTTAACCACTTTGATGGCAAAAACAGGTAGGCAGAATATTATCTGAATGGTGACAGATTAGGAAATGGGGAGGTGCAACGAGACCTGGGTGTCATGGTACATCAGTCATTGAAAGTTGGCATGCAGGTAGAAGGCATGTTGGCCTTCATGGCGAGGATTTGAGTATAGGAGCAGGGAGGTCTTGCTGCAGTTGTACAGAGCCATGGTGAGGCCACACCTTGAATATTGTGTACAGTTTTGGTCTACTAATCTGAGGAAGGACATTCTTGCTATTGAGGGAGTGCAGCGAAGGTTCACCAGACTGATTCCAGGGATGGCAGGACTGACATATGAAGAAAGACTGGATCGACTAGGCTTATATTCACTGGAATTTAGAAGAATGAGAGGGGATCTCATAGAAACATATAACATTCTGACGGGATTGGACAGGTTAGATGCAGGAAGAATGTTCCTAATGTTGGGGAAGTCCAGAACCAGGGGTCACAGTCTAAGGATAAGGGGTAAGCCATTTAGGACTGAGATGAGGAGAAACTTCTTCACTCAGAATTGTGAACCTGTGGAATTCTCTACCACAGAAAGTTGTTGAGGCCAGTTCCCTTACAGCTAAAGGGATCAAGGGGTATGGAGAGCAAGCAGGAATAGAGTACTCAAGTTGCATGATCAGCCATGATCATATTGAATGGTGGTGCAGGCTCGAAGGGCCGAATGGCCTACTGCACCTATTTTCTATGTTTCATTGTTTCTATCCAGTATTGGATGAACATACATTTCCTCCAATTAAATGTTGGGAAGACCAAAGTGATTGTCTTTGATTCCCGGCACAAACTGTGTTCCCTAGCTTTGACTGCATCCCTCCCCCTGGCTGCTGACTGAGGCTAAACCAGACTGTTTGCAACTGTAGCATCTTATTTGACCCTGAGCTGAACTTCGAATCCCATATCCTCTCCATCACCAAGACTGACGATTTACACCTCCATAACATCACCCATCTCCTCTCCTGCCTCAGCTCATCTGCTGCTGAACACTTCATCCATGCCTTTGTTACCTCTAGGCTCGACTATAGGCAGTCCCTCGAAATCGAGGAAGACTTGCTTCCACTCTAAAAGTGAGTTCTCAGGTGACTGAACAGTCCAATACGGGAATTACAGTCTCTGTCACAGGTGGGACAGACAGTCATTGAAGGAAAGGGTGGGTGGGGAATCTGGTTTGCCGCACGCTCCTTCCGCTGTCTGCGCTTTTTGTCTGCATGCTGTCGGCGATGAGACTCGAGGTGCTCAGCGCCCTCCCAGGTGCTCTTCCTCCACTTAGGGCGGTCTTTGGCTATGGACTCCCAGGTGTCAGTGGGGATGTTGCACTTTATCAAGGAGGCTTTGAGGATGTCCTTGAAACGTTTCCTCTGCCTACCTGGGGCTCGCTTGCCGTGTAGGAGTTCCGAGTAGAGCGCTTGCTTTGGGAGTCTTGTGTTGGGCATGTGGACAATGTGGCCCGCCCAATGGAGCTGGTCGAGCGTGCTCAATGCTTCGATGCTGGGGATGGTGGCCTGACCGAGAACACTGACGTCGGTGCGTCTGTCCTCCCAGGGGATTTGCAAGATCTTGCGAAGACATCATTGGTGGTATTTCTCCAGCGATTTGAGGTGTCTACTGTATATGGCCCACATCTCTGAGCCATACAAGAGGGCGGGTATCACAACAGCCCTGTAGACCATAAGCTTGGTGCCAGATTTGAGGGCCTGATCTTCGAACACTCTCTTCCTCAGGTGGTCGAAGGCTGTGCTGGCGCACTGGACTAGTCCAATGCTCCTGGCTGGCCTCCCACCTTGCACCCCCTGCAAGCTTCAGCTCATCCAAAACTCTGCTGCCCGCATTCTAACTTACACCAAGTCTTGTTTACCCTTCTTCTGTGCTTGTTGACCTACATTGGCTCCCGGTCCAGCAACGCCTCTATTTTTAAATTATCATCCTTGTGTTTAAGTCCCTCCATGGCCTTACCCCTTGCTATCAGTGTAACCTCCTCCAGTCCTACAACACCTTGAGATCTCTGCGCTCTTCTAGTTCTGGCCTATTGTGCATCTCTGATTTTCATCGCTCCTGCATTGGCGACCATACCATCAGCTGCCAAAGCCCTGCGCTCTGTCGTTCCCTTCCTCTCCTGCTCTCTGCCTCTCTCGCTTCCTTTTAAGTTGCTCCTTAAAATTGACCTCTCTAACTAAGCTTTTGGTTACCTGTCTTTTTATATGGCTTGGTGTCAGAGGTATCAGCAAGGAGAAAGAAAGTGCATGGAGGACTGGAAGGGACAAACAGCATTAGAATAAAGAGTTGTTCAGAAATAGGAGGGATCACACAGGGGTGCAATGCAAGACAGACTAAGGCAGGTGCGCTTGTGCGTAAATGCAGTGAGCGTGACAAAGTTGGTGAGCTGCAGGTACAAATTGTCACATGGGGCTATGATATATTGGCTATAATGGAAACCTAGCTCAAACTAAAGAGCAAGAATGGTAATTTAACATTCCTGGTTGCAATGTATTCAGGAGAAATAGAGAAGGAAAAAAAAAGGAAGTGACAATATTGATTGATGATACTGTTACAGCCCTGGAAAGGGATGATGTGCTTGAGGGTTTAAAGACAGGATCTATTTGGTTAGTGTTAAAGGCAGAAGAGGAGCAACCATGCTGCTGACTATATACTATAAGGAGAACTTGCTTCATCAACATGTTGCTATCTCAGAGAAGGAATTAGTGCTGGAGAAGGAAGTGGGGTACTTGGAGCATGTTTCAGCGGGGGAGCATTTGGGAAACGGTGATCATAATATCAGCAGATTTAGAGTAGTTATGGGAAAGGACCAGAAAAAACAATGTTGAGGATATTGAACTGGAAGAGGACTCATTTCAGTGAGTTGAAAAGGGATCTGCCTCAGGTGGATTGGAAATGTAGATTGGCAGGTAAAACAGTAAATGAGCAATAGTTAGTCCTTCAAGGAGGAGGTAGTTTGTGTATAGACCAGACACATTCCTTTGAGGAGATAAGGAAGAGCTTCCAAAGCTAGAGCTCACTGGATCACTAAAGAAATTGAGATTAAAATGAAACTGAAAAAGGAGGCTTATGTTAAATGGTAGAGAATCAAGCTGAATATAGGAAGTGCAGAGGAGAACTGAAAAGGGAAGTAAGAGGTCCAAAGAGAATGTATGATAAAAAATTATCAGGTAACATAAAAGGGAGCCCTAAAGTATTATATATACATCTAAAGAGTAAAAGGATAGTCAAAGGAAAGGACCTAAACAGAAATCTTCTTGTGGAGGCTGAGGTACTTAATGAGTATTTTGCATCTGATGTCTGAGTAGAAGAGGATACTGCCAATGTTACAGTAAGTGAGTAGGAGGTAGAGAAATTGGATAGGATTAAAAATAAGAGCTAATAAAACAGTTGGCAGCGCTCAAAGTAGAAAAATCATCTGGTCCAAAAGGGATGCATCCTAGGTTGCTCAGGAAAGTAAGGGTGGAAATAGCTTTGGCCACAATCTTTCAATCGTCCTTCAATATGGGAGTGGTTCCAGAGGACAGGAGGGTTGCAATTGTTACATCCTTGTTCAAATAAGAGGAGAGAGATAAATCATTTAACACAGACCAGTCATCCTAACGTTGGTAGGTGGGAAACTTTGAGACCATAATCTGGGACAAAATGAATTGTCACTTGGATGAACATGAGTTAATAAATGACAGCCAACATGGATGTGTTAAAGGAATATTGTATTTGACTAACTTGATTGAAATAACAAAGATGGTTGATGAAGTTAGTACAGTTGATACAAAAGCAAAATACTGCAGATACTGGAATCTGAAATAAAAATAGAAAATGCTGGAAATCTCAGCGGGTCAGGCAGCATCTGTGGAGGGAAAAACAGAGTTAACGTTTCAGATCGGCGACCTTTCCTCAGAACTGGAGAGTGTTCGGAAAGAGCAGATTCTTAAGCACTGAACGGGGGAGGGGAAGAAAGAACAAAAGGGAGGGTTTATGATAGGGTGAAAGACAGGAGAGATTGGAGAGACAAAAGGGATGATGGCCCAAATTCAAATGGTAATGATAAGAGGTTAGAAAAAGGTTAATATGGATATGGCATAGTAATGACCAGCTGCCATTATAATCAAAGAGAAAAAAAAAGAGAAGAAAGAAGAAAAATAACAAAAAGTTGGGGGAAATGAAAAGAAGCCAAAGATGGCCAGAGGTTATGCTCTGAAATTGTTGAACTCAATGTTGAGTCCAGAAGGCTGTAAAGTGCCCAAACGAAAGATGAGGTGGTGTTCCTCGAGCTTGCATTGAGCTTCATCAGAACAGTGTAGGAGGCCGAGGACGGAGAGGTCACAGTGGGAGTGGAGTGGAGACAGGCGAAGCTCAGGGTTACACTTAAGAACTGAACGGAGGTGTTCAGCAAAGTGGTCACCCCTTCTACACTTGCTCTCCCCAATGTAGAGGAGACCACATTGTGAGCACCGAATACAGTATACTAAATTCAAAGAAGTACAAGTAAATCCCTGTTTCACCTGGAAGGAGTATTTGGGGCCCTGGGTAATGGGAAGGGAGGAGGTAAAAGGGCAGGAGTTGCATCTCCTGCGCTTGCACGGGAAGGTGCCGTGGGAAGGGGAGGGGTTGCTGGGGGTGACTGCAGAATGGACCAGGGTGTCGTGGAGGGAGCGGTCCCTTTGGAATGCTGAGAGGGGAGGGGAGGGGAAGATGTGATTGGTGGTGGGATCACGCTGGAGGTGGCGGAAATGGCGGAGGATGATCCGTTGAATGTGGAGGCTGGTGGGGTGAAAGGTGAAGACAAGGGGAACCCTGTCGTGGTTGTGAGAGGGAGAGGAAAGGGTGAGAGTAGAGGTGTGAGATATAGACTGGACACAGTCGACGGCCATGTTAACCACGGCGGAGGGGAATCCTCGGTTGAGGAAAAAGGAAGACATGTCAGAGGCACTAGTGTGAAAGGTGGCATCATCAGAGCAGATGCGATGGAGACGGAGAAACTGGGAGATTGGAATGGAATCCTTACAGGATGCGGGGTGGGAGGAAGTGTAATCCAGGTAACTGTGGGAGTCAGTGGGCTTATAGTGGATACTGGTCGAAAGCCTATCCCCAGAGATGGAGACAGAGAAGTCAAGGAAGGGAAGGGAAGAGTCAGAGAATGGACCATGTGAAGGGTGGAAATTGGGTGCAAAGTGAATGAAATTTTCAAGTTCAGGGTGAGAGCAGGAAACGGCACTGATACAGTTATCAATGTTCCAGAAAAAGAGCTGAGGGAGGAGACCCGAGTAGGACTGGCACAGCGAATGTTCCACATATCCTACGAAAAGGCAGGCATAGCTAGGACCCATATGGGTTCCCATAGCAACACCTTTAATTTGGAGGAAGTGAGTGGAGTTAAAGGAGAAGTTGTTCAATGTGTGAACAAATTTAGCCAGGTGGAGGAAGGTGATGGTGGATGGGGACTGGTTGGACCTCTGCCCGAGGAAGAAGCGGAGCGCCCTCAGGCCATCCTGGTGGAGGATGAACGTCCATGGTGAAAAGGAGATGTTTGGGGCCTCTATCATTACCATTTCAATTCGGCCCATCATCCCTTTTGTCTCTCCAATCTCTCACCTATCACAGTCCTTCCCTTTTGTTCTTTCTTCCCCTCCCCCTTACAGTGCTTAAGAATGTGCTCTTTTCAAATGTTCGGCAGTTCTGATGAAGGCCGTCGACCCGAAACGTTAACTCTGTTTTTCTGATACTGTCTGACCCGCTGAAATTTCCAGCATTCTCTGTTAGTACAGTTGATGTTGTGTATATGGACATTCAAAAGACATTGGGTGAAGTGCCACATAATAATCCCATGGGATTACAGGGACAGTGGCAATGGAGATATGAGATTGAATGTAAGACAGAAAGCAAAGAGTGGTGGTGAGCGCTTGTTTTTTGAACAGGAGGGAAGCATACAGTGGTGTCCCTCAGGGGCCTGTATAAGGACCACTGCTCATTTTAATATATATTAGTCACTTGAAAGGGCCCGAAATTCATCATATTATTGCCCATTTACTGCCCAGAAATGCGAATTTCATCAAAAAAAATAATTTATCGCCCAGATACTGCCCACAATACCGTGGGCGGAAAATTCATCAGTCATTTACTGCCGGCGGGATTCGATACTGCCCGTCCATCGTTTAAGGCCCAAATACTGCCTAAAATGGTAATTTCATCATTAAGATCCATTTATCACCGGACCTAAATACCGCCCTGAAAAAGCAGGTCTTACCTGATCTTACTCGATCTTAAGCGAACGGTATGGACACCATTTTGGAAACGGGAGCATTTGATGAAAGGCTGCTTAAGATTAGTATCAGTCGTCAAAAACTGGAATTATTTCTTCTGTTTTGTTTTCTTTATCCAGTTTAAAGTTTATCATTCAAGGCCCTTTCACACCCCCAACTCCCCCTGTCACTATGTTGAATTTACAAAATGATTCCACACTGATCATTTTCCCTTCAAGTTATTTTTATTCTGTTGCTGGAGTCATTTTGCTCACTGTTAGGCTCTTGTTTTTCACCCCTATGTTGAACATGAAAAACTGGCATGAATTTCACAAGTGGGCTGAATCTAATCGTTGGAAGTCCTCAGAATAGAGACCGTTAGCTATAAAAAAATCACGGGAAAAATGACCTCAGGAAAAAAAAATTGCGCTTACACAGAAGTCCATTTTTTCCGCAATCGAGAAAAAAGTCGATCTCGATTGACTACAAGGCCCGCCACGGCACGGTACATGCCGCTCTCGCTACCGCCCGAAAAAAAGTCACCAAATTAGCGGTCCTTGATCTTAGCGGTATGTGGGCGGTAAAAACACCTCGTACCACCGAGAAACGGGTGGTGGCAGTACTTCATCAATTTCGGGCCCTTGGACTTTGGTATAGGTGGCATAATTTCCAAGTTTGCAGATGACACAAAGCTTGGAAATATAGTAAGTTACTATTGCATCTGCTTCCACCAGTGAGGAGGATAGTAACAGATGTTCAGGAGGACATAGACAAACTGGTGAAATGGGCAGACACATGGCAGATTAAATGTAATGTAGAGAAGTGTGAAATCATGCATTTTGTAAGGAAAAATTACGAGAGGCAGCATAAACTAAATGGTACAATTTTAAAGTGGGTGCAGGAACAGAGAGACCTGGGGGTTCACATGCACAAATCTTTGAAATTGAGAAGGCTGTTAAAAAAGCATACGGGATCCTTGGCTTTATAAATAGCAGCATTGAGTACAAAAGCAAAGAAGTTATGCTAAACCTTAATAAATCACTGGTTAGATCTTAGCTGTATCATTGTGTTTAACTCTGGGCACCACACTTTAGAAAGGATGCCAAGGCCTTGGAGAGTGTGCAGTGGAGATTTTCTTGAATGGTACCGGGGATGAGTGATTACTGTTATCTGCAGAGACTAGAGCAGCCGAGATTGTTCTCCTTGGAGTATTGAAAGGGGCGATTTAATAGAGCTGTTCAAAATGATAGAGTAGATAGAAGGAAACTAGAATTTGGGAAAATTTTAAACGACAGCAAAGAATGACTAAGAAAGCAATAAAGAAAGGAAAGATAGATTACAAAAGTAAACTTGCGCAAAACATAAAAACAGATAGTAAAAGCTTTTACCGATATATAAAACGGAAAAGAGTGACTAAAGTAAATGTTGGTCCCTTAGAAGATGAGAAGGGGGATTTAATAATGGGAAATGTGGAAATGGCTGAGACCTTAAATAATTATTTTGCTTCGGTCTTCACAGTGGAAGACACAAAAACCATGCCAAAAATTGCTGGTCACGTGAATGTGGGAAGGGAGGACCTTGAGACAATCACTATCACTAGGGGGGTAGTGATGGACAGGCTAATGGGACTCAAGATAGACAAGTCCCCTGGTCCTGATGAAATGCAACCCAAAGTATTAAAAGAGATGGCAGAAATAAAAGCAGATGCATTCATTATAATCTACCAAAATTCTCTGGATTCTGGGGAGGTACCATCGGATTGGAAAGCAGCTAATGTAATGCCTCTGTTTAAAAAAGGGGGCAGACAAAAGGCAGGCAACTATAGGCCGGTTAGTTTAACATCTGTAGTGGGGAAAATGCTTGAAGCTATCATTAAGGAAGAAATAGCGGGACATCTAGATAGGAATAGTGCAATCAAGCAGACGCAACATGGATTCATGAAGGGGAAATTATGTGTAACTAATTTACTGAAATTCTTTGAGGATATAACGAGCATGGTGGCTAGAGGTGTACCGATGGATGTGGTGTATTTAGATTTCCAAAAGGCATTCGATAAGGTGCCACACAAAAGGTTACTACAAAAGATAAAGGTATGCGGAGTCAGAGGAAATGTATTAGCATGGATAGAGAATTGGCTGATGAACAGAAAACAGAGAGTCGGGATAAATGAGTCCTTTTCAGGTTGGAAATCGGTGGTTCATGGTGTGCCACAGGGATTGGTGCTCGGACCACAACTGTATACAATATACATAGATGACCTGGAAGAGGGGACAGAGTGTAGTGTAACAAAATTTGCAGATGACACAAAGATTAGTGGGAAAGCGGGTTGTGTAGAGGACACAGAGAGGCTGCAAAGAGATTTAGATAGGTTTAGCGAATGGGCTAAGGTTTGGCAGATGGAATACAATGTCGGAAAGTGTGAGGTCATCCACCTTGGGAAAAAAAACATTAAAAGGGAATATTATTTGAATGGGGAGAAATTACAACATGCTGCGGTGCAGAGGGACCTGGGGGTCCTTGTGCATGAATCCCAAAAAGTTAGTTTGCAGGTACAGCAGGTAATCAGGAAGGCGAATGGAATGTTGGCCTTCATTGCGAGAGGGATGGAATACAAAAGCAGGGAGGTCCTGCTGCAACTGTACTGGTATTGGTGCGGCCGTACCTGAAGTACTGCGTGCAGTTTTGGTCACCTTACTTAAGAAGGATATACTAGCCTTGGAGGGGGTACAGAGACGATTCACTAGGCTGATTCCGGAGATGAGGGGGTTACCTTATGATGATAGATTGAGTAGACTGGGTCTTTACTTGTTGGAATTCAGAAGGATGAGGGGTGATCTTATAGAAACATTTAAAATAATGAAAGGGATAGACAAGATAGAGGCAGAGAGGTTGTTTCCACTGGTCGGGGAGACTAGAACTAGGGGGGCACAGCCTCAAAATACGGGGGAGCCAATTTAAAACCGAGTTGAGAAGGAATTTCTTCTCCCAGAGGGTTGTGAATCTGTGGAATTCTCTGCCCAAGGAAGCAGTTGAGGCTAGCTCATTGAATGTATTCAAATTACAGATGGATAGATTTTTAACCAATAAGGGAATTAAGCGTTATGGGGAGCGGGCGGGTAAGTGGAGCTGAGTCCACGGCCAGATCAGCCATGATCTTGTTGAATGGTGGAGCAGGCTCGAGGGGCTAGATGGCCTACTCCTGTTCCTAATTCTTATGTTCTTATTATGTTCTTACGGCTAAGGGGATCAAGGGCCATGGAGAGAAAGCAGAAAATGGGTACTGAGGGAATGATCAGCCATGATATTATTGAATGGCGGTGCAGGCTCGAAGGGCCAAATGGCCTACTCCTGCACCTATTTTCTATGTTTTGATGTTTCTAAACTGTTTCTAGTGGCAAGAGGGTCAGTAATCAGAGGACACAGATTTAAAATAATTGACAAAAAAGCCAGGGTTAGATAAAAAATTATTTTATTCCGAGTTATGATCTGGAATGCACTGCCTGGAAGGGTGGTGGAAGCAGATACAACAGTACCTTTCAAAAGGGAATTGAATCACTACTTAAAAAGGAAAATGTGCAGGACCATAGGGAAAGAGCAGGGGAGTGGGACTAATTCGTAGCTCTTTCAGGGAGCCTTCTGAGTATGATTCGATAAGTTAGGGATGGGCGATAAATGCACAGTGATGCCCATATCCCATCAACAAATAAATGTTTAAAATGTTGTAAGGTAACATTTGATGTTTATAATTTCCATCCCTGAACTCAATTGTATACCTCTGTATGATCACTTCTCAGATGCGTCCTGTTCAGGCTGAAAAGCCGGCATTTCCAGGGGTCGGCCTTGTAGCTCTTCCATGCCATGCAGCATTTGAATGTCTCTTAAGTCTCAGCAGCTAGCCCTTCAGCCAATTTCTTATCCATTCCTATGCCTTGCCCTGAATCTGCATAGCTTTGAATTTAACTATTAGCATTGAATCATAGAATGGTTACAGCACAATGGCTCCGGCTCACTGTAAGAGCACTTCAGCTAGTCCCACTCCCTGGCTCCCCATAGCCCTGCAAATTGTTTTCCTTCAGGTACTGGAAATCCAAATACACCATATCCACTGGTTCCCCCTTATCTATCCTCAAAGAACTCCAGCAAATTTGTCAAACATGATTTCCGTTTCATAAAACCGTGCTGACTCTGTCTGCTTGATTGAATTATACTTTTCTAAATGTCCCGTTACTGCTTCCTTAATATGGACTCGAGCATTTTCTCAACGACAGATGTTAGGCCAACTGGTCGATAGGGCCCAAGTTTCGGGCCGCGCCTAGAACGGCGCAGCCCCGACCTGGACGCCCGTTTTTCGCGCCACAAAGTACGCCTAAAAAAACTTACGTATTCTCCGGCTCCCTGCTGGTCCTCTTGAGTCAGGCGCGGCGCAGCACGAGCAGTTGGGGGCGGAGCTAGGTCCCCGCTGAAAACAGTGCCGGGACCTCTGCACATGCGCGATACAGTGGGCGAGCATGTGCAGTAGCTCCAGGCTCCCAAAACTGTGTAAGAGGGGCCCGAAGCATGCAGCCTCTAGCCCTGGCCGAATGGGGGCTGCGTGCATAAGGCTGCCTCCCACGCCCAGCTCCTGCTTCCTCCCGACCCGACTCGACTCCCGCTTCCCCGCCCCGCCCCCGGACCGGACCCGACACCGACCCGACTCCCGCTCCCCCACCCCCCCCGGACCGGACCCGACACTGACCCGACCCACGCTCCCCCCCCCACCCGGACCGGACCCAAGCCGACCCGCGCTCCCCCCCACCCGACCTGACCTCCCTCCCACCACCCCCCCCCGCCCCCGACCCGACCCGTGCTCCAGACCTCCCACCCCCCCCCCCCCCCCCCACCACCCGGACCCAACCCAAGCCGACCAGCGCTTCCACCCCCCCCCCCACCCGACCTCCCTCTCCCTCCCTCCGACCCGACCCGACCCGCGCTCCCCCCGACCCGACCCGCGCTCCCCCCAACCCGACCCGCGCTCCCGACCCGACCCAACGCCACCTACCTGTAAATCTGGTGCTGGGGACGGGCCCTGCCCGAAGTCTTGGGCCCGGCCCATTCAGCCTCCTTCCCCCCCCCCCCGCCTTCTCCTTTCCCCCGACCCCCCTTTCTTCTTTCCCCCCACCCCCCTTCTCCTTTCCCCATCTCCTTCTTCTTCCCCCCCTCCTTCTTCTTCCCCCCCCTCCTCCTTTACCCCTCTTCTCTTCCTTTCCCCTCTTCTCCTTTCCCCCCCTTCTCCTTTCCACCCCTCTCCTTTCCCTCCCTTCTCCTCCTTTCCCCCCCTTCTCCTTCCCCCCTCTCCTTCCCCCCCGTCTCCTTCCTCCCTTCTCCTTACCCCCTTCTCCTTTCCCGCCCTTTCTCCTTTCCCCCCTCCTTCTCCTTTCCCCCCTCCTCCTGCTTTCCCCCCTCCTCCTCCTTTCCTCCCCTCCTCCTCCTTCCCCCCCCTCCTCCTCCTTCCCCCTCCTCCTCCTCTCCTCCTCCTTTCCTCCCCCCTCCTCCTCCTTTCCCCCCTTCTCCTTTCCCCCCTCTCCTTTCCCCCCTCTCCTTTCCCCCTCTCCTTTCCCCCCTTCTCCTTTCCCCCTTCTCCTTTCCCCCTCTTCTCCTCTCCCCCCTTCTCCTTTCCCCCCTTCTCCTTTCCCCCTCTTCTTCTCTCCCCCCCTTTTCCCTTCTCTCCCCCCCTTCCCCTTCTCCTCTCCTCCCCTTCTCCTCTCCTCCCTTCCCCTTCTTCTCCCCCCTTCCCCTTCTCCCCCCCGCTTCCCCTTCTCCTCCCCCCTCCCCTTCTCTTCCCTCCCCTCTTCTCCCCCTTCCCTCCCCCCCTTCTCCCCCTCTCCCCCCTCCCTCCCCATCCCTCCACCTTCCCTCCCCTCCCCCTGCCCCCCCCTCTCTCCCTCTACCCCCCTCCCCTCGCTGTCAGAAACACAGACACTGACAGACAGAGAGTGAGAGACACACACAGACAGAGAGATAGAGACACTGACAGAGACACACTGGGGGGGGGGATATCCCAGCACGCTGTTGGAGGGCTCCCGGTGCTGCAGTCGGTAAGTAGAAAATGTTTTATTTATTGATTTAAAAAAAAAGATTTCTTATTAATTTTTTTGATTGATTTATTGGTTGATTTATTAATATTTTTATCATTTATTATCGATGATGGCTCTTTATTTGTAAAACTGAAGTGTTTAATGTTTGTAAACTTCCCTTTAAACCCCCCCCCCCATTCTCTACACCTGATTTGTAACCTACGCCTGATTCTCTAAACTGTAGACAAGGTTTTTTCGAGCACACAAAAATCTTCACTTACTCCATTCTAAGTTAGTTTGGAGTAAGTTTTCATTGCCGAAACTTTGAAAACAGGCGTAAGTGGCCGGACACACCCCCTTTTGAAAAAAAAATTCTGTTCCAAAGTGAAACTGTTCTAACTGACTAGAACTGGAGCAAACTAAATGGCGAGAATTTGAATTTCTAAGATACTCCGTTCTACACCAGTTGCTCCAAAAAATCAGGAGCAACTGAGGCTGAAACTTAGGCCCATAGTTTCCTGCTTTTTGTCTGCCTCCTTTTTTAAATAGGGGTGTTACATTTGCGGTTTTTCAATTAGCTGGGACCACCCCAGAATCCAGGGAATTTTGGTGGATTACAACCAATGCATCCAATTATCTCTGCAGTCACCTCTTTTAAGACCATAGGATGTAAGCCATCAGGTCCAGGGGACTTTAGTCCCATTATTTTATCGAGTACGACTTCATTAGTGATAGTGATTGTAATAGCTTCCTCCCTCCCTATAGCTCCTGGATTATCCACTATTGGGATGTTTTTAGTATCTTCTACCGTGAAGACCGATACAAAATATTTGTTCAACGTCTCTGCCATTTCCCTGTTCTCTGTAATCTCATTAAATGGCGGAGCAGGCTCGAGGGGCCAAATGGCCTACTCCTATTTTTTATGTTCTTACCTCTGCAATTTCCACCTTTACTTCCCTCATCATCCTAGGATGCATCTCATCCGGTCTTGGTGACTTAACTACTTTAAGTAGAGCCAGCCTTTCTCGTACCTCCTCTTCCATCAATTTTTATCCCATCCAATATCTCAACTATCTCCTCTTTCACTGGGACTTTTGCAGCATCTTCTTCCTTCGTATAGACCGATGCAAAGAACGCATTTAGTACCTCAGCCTCCATGTATAGGTTTCCTTTTTGGTTCGTAATCGACCCCACCACTACTATTTATACGCTTACAGAAGACTTTTGGATTCCTTTTTATGTTAGCTGCCAGTCTATTCTCATACTCTCTCTTTACCCATCTTATTTTCTTTTCCACTTCCCCTCTGAACTTTTTGAGCCTGGTTCTCACTTGTATTCTCCACCTGGCATCTGTCATACACCCCTTTTTTCTGCATTATTTTACTCTTTTTTTGTCATCCAGGGAGCTCTGGCTTTGATTGCCCTACCTTTCCCCCTCGTGGGAATGTACCTCGACTGCACCCGAACCATCTCCTGTTTAAAGGCAGCCCATTGTTCAATTACCGTTTTGCCTGCCATTCTTTGATTCCAATTTACCCGTGCTAGGTTCGTTCTCAACCCACTGAAATTGGCCCTCCTCCAATTAAGTATTTTTACTCGAGCTTGCTCTTTGTCCTTTTCCCTAGCTAACCTAAACCTTATGATACTATGATCACTGTTCCCTAAATGTTCCCCTACTGAAACTTGATCCACCTGACCCACCTCATTCCCCAGAACCAGATCCAGCAATGCCTCCTTCCTCGTTGGGCCAGAAACGTACTGATCAAAAAAGTTCTCCTGAACACACTTCAGAAATTCTTCCCCCTCTCTGCCTTTTACACTATTACTATTCCAATTTATATTAGGATAATTGAAGTTCCCCCTTATACTTACTCTATAGTTCTTTCTCCTCTATATCCTTACCACTAGTAGGTGGCCTGTAGAATACACCTAGTCGTGTAATGTCACCTCTTGTTTCTTAACTCTAACCAAATCGATTCTGTCCTTGACCCCTCCAGGACATCCTCTCCAGCACTGTCATATTTTCCTTAATCAATGCTGCCACCCCACCTCCTTTCTTTTGTTCTCTATCTTTCGTGAACACCTTATATCCAGGAATATTTAGTACCCAATCCTGCCCTTTTTTGAGGCAGGTCCCATTCGGGGGGCAGGGGAGAAAAGGCTTTTCAGCACTACAACTACAGCCTCTTTGTAAACACTTGATATTGTACAGCTGAACTGTTCTTCAGCTCAACTGAGGAAAAACAACAAAAATAAAGGACTTGGCAGCGCGCATGATCGTCCCGTTAAAATTCTTAACAGAAGGCATAGTTTTGGTCATGGTTTTTTTTGGTCTCTTATTTTAATTTTCTGCCATTTTTCAGTATTGTTCAAATTTTAGATTTTTGAGTAAAATAAGGCACAGGTTTTGGTTTGGCCTTGCCTTGCAGATTCACTCCCCCAAAGTTAAATTAATAAAACAAAATCATAGAAACATAGATAGAAACATAGAAAATAGGTGCAGGAGTAGGCCATTCGGCCCTTCGAGTCTGCACCGCCATTCAATGAGTTCATGGCTGAACATGCAACTTCAGTACCCCATTCCTGTTTTCTCGCCATACCCCTTGATCCCCCGAGTAGTAAGGACTTCATCTAACTGCTTTTTGAATATATTTAGTGAATTGGCCTCAACAACTTTCTGTGGTAGAGAATTCCACGGGTTCACCACTCTCTGGGTGAAAAAGTTTCTCCTCATCTCAGTCCTAAATGCTTTACCCCTTATTCTTAGACTGTGGCCCCTGGTTCTGGACTTCCCCAACAGTGGGAACATTCTTCCCGCACCTAACCTGTCTAAACCCGTCTGAATTTAAAACGTTTCTATGAGGTCCCCTCTCATTCTTCTGAACTCCAGTGAATACAAGCCCAGTTGATCCAGTCTTTCTTGATATGTCAGTCCCGCCAATCTGGGAATCAGTCTGGTGAACCTTCGCTGCACTCCCTCAATAGCAAGAATGTCCTTCTTCAGGTTAGGAGACCAAAACTGTACACAATACTCCAGGTGTGGCCTCACCAAGACCCTGTTCAACTGTAGTAACACCTCCCTGCCCCTGTACTCAAATCCCCTCACTATGAAGGCCAACATGCCATTTGCTTTCTTAACCGCCTGCTGTACCTGCATGCCAACCTTCAATGACTGATGTACCATGACACCCAGGTCTCGTTGCACCTCCCCTTTTCCTAATCTGTCACCATTCAGATAATAGTCTGTCTCTCTGTTTTTACCACCAAAGTGGATAACCTCACATTTATCCACATTATACTTCATCTGCCATGCTTTTGCCCACTCACCTAACCTATCCAAGTCACTCTGCAGCCTCATAGCATCCTCCTCGCAGCTCACACTGCCACCCAACTTAGTGTCATCTGCAAATTTGGAGATACTACATTTAATCCCCTCGTCTAAATCATTAATGTACAGTGTAAACAACTGGGGCCCCAGCACAGAACCTTGCGGTACCCCACTAGTCATTGCCTGCCATTCCGAAAAGTACCCATTTACTCCTACTCTTTGCTTCCTGTCTGCCAACCAGTTCTCAATCCCACGTCAGCACCCTACCCCCAATCCCATGTGCTTTAACTTTGCACATTAATCTCTTGTGTGGGACTTTGTCGAAAGCCTTCGGAAAGTCCAAATACACCACATCAACTGGTTCTCCCTTGTCCACTCTACTGGAAACATCCTCAAAAAATTCCAGAAGATTTGTCAAGCATGATTTCCCTTTCATAAATCCATGCTGACTTGGACCTATCATGTCACCTCTTTCCAAATGCGCTGCTATGACATCCTTAATAATTGATTCCATCATTTTACCCACTACCGATGTCAGGCTGATCGGTCTATAATTCCCTGTTTTCTCTCCCTCCTTTTTTAAAAAGTGGGGTTACATTGGCTACCCTCCACTCCATAGGAACTGCTCCAGAGTCTATGGAATGTTGGAAAATGACTGTCAATGCATCCGCTATTTCCAAGGCCACCCCCTTAAGTACTCTGGGATGCAGACCATCAGGCCCTGGGGATTTATCGGCCTTCAGTCCCATCAATTTCCCCAACACAATTTCCCGACTAATAAGGATTTCCCTCAGTTCCTCCTTCTTACTAGACCCTCTGACCCCTTTTATATCCGGACGGTTGTTTGTGTCCTCCTTAGTGAATACCGAACCAAAGTACTTGTTCAGTTGTTCTGCCATTTCTTTGTTCCCCGTTATGACTTGTCCTGATTCTGACTGCAGAGGACCTACGTTTGTCTTTACTAACCTTTTTCTCTTTACATATCTATTGAAACTTTTGCAGTCTGTCTTAATGTTCCCTGCAAGCTTCCTCTCGTACTCTATTTTCCCTGCCCTAATCAAACCTTTGTCCTCCTCTGCTGAATTCTAAATTTCTCCCAGTCCCTGGGTTCGCTGCTATTTCTGGCCAATTTGTATGCCACTTCCTTGGCTTTAATACTATCCCTGATTTCCCTTGATAGCCACGGTTGAGCCACCTTCCTTTTTTTATTTTTATGCCAGACAGGGATGTACAATTGTTGTAGTTCATCCATGTGGTCTCTAAATGTCTGCCATTGCCCATCTACAGTCATCCCCTTAAGTATCATTCGCCAATCTATCCCAGCCAATTCACGCCTCATACCTTGAAAGTTACCCTTTAAGTTCTGGACCATGGTCTCTGAATTAACTGTTTTCATTCTCCATCCTAATGTAGAATTCCACCATATTATGGTCACTCTTCCCCAAGGCTCCTCGCACAATGAGATTGCTAATTAATCCTCTCTCATTGCACATTCTCTCTCTCTCATCATTGCAGCAGTATTTTCCGTTTGTGCAAATTGCAACTCCAGTAATTCTCATACCCAGGTATTGAACATTTATATATTTTTTGCAATTAATGCTAAAATTTCCAGTAACGGGTGTGTTAGGAGAGGCTTACAATTCCAGCATTGATAATAAAAACCTCCCAACGCTCTTCCTGCTGTGTCTGCCCCTGGAAGAAGCACTCCCTCGAATCACTTTCAAATTCCTGACTGCCTTCATTCACTAAACATTGCTGCAGCAACCCATCTGCTCAATCTCACCCTCACCTCCACCTTTGATGTCCTTGTCCCCATTAAAACCATTACTCTCTCTCACCCTGGTCATACTTCCTGGTCCGGCCCCTATCTCCGATCCCTTAAGTCCAAGAGATGCATACTTGGAACGTTTATGGCACACAACTAATTTAGCCATTCATCTGACTGAACCACATAATGCAGTCATGAATCCTGCCAAAACGATTCACTATTCCAGGGTCATCCTGGAATGCAAAGATAGCCCCAGGCTTCTCTTATCCACTACAAACCATCTTCTTGAATGCCTCTCCCCTACCCACTCCATCCTCACCTTCAATAACAAGTGCGAGGAGCTCATGAACTTCTTTGTCACTAAGATTGAGACCGTCGATTCAGCTGCCTCTGCTGCTTCCCTCCCTTCTCTAAACCCATCAAACCAAACTTCCCCGAAGGATTCTCTGCCCTAGCCCTGAACTCGCATTTTCTCAAGTTTCTCTCTTATCTCCCTTCATAACCTTTCCGAGCTCATCTTGTCCATGGAACTATTGCCACCAAACATAGAAACATAGAAACATAGAAAATAGGTGCAGGAGTAGGCCATTCGGCCCTAATGAGTTCATGGCTGAACATGCAACTTCAGTACCCCATTCCTGCTTTCTCGCCATACCCCTTGATCCCCCTAGTAGTAAGGACTACATCTAACTCCTTTTTGAATATATTTAGTGAATTGGCCTCAACAACTTTCTGTGGTAGAGAATTCCACAGGTTCACCACTCTCTGGGTGAAGAAGTTTCTCCTCATCTCGGTCCTAAATGGCTTACCCCTTATCCTTAGACTGTGACCCCTGGTTCTGGACTTCCCCAACATTGGGAACATTCTTCCCGCATCTAACCTGTCTAAACCCGTCAGAATTTTAAACGTTTCTATGAGGTCCCCTCTCATTCTTCTGAACTCCAGTGAATACAAGCCCAGTTGATCCAGTCTTTCTTGATATGTCAGTCCCGCCATCCCGGGAATCAGTCTGGTGAACCTTCGCTGCACTCCCTCAATAGCAAGAATGTCCTTCCTCAAGTTAGGAGACCAAAACTGTACACAATACTCCAGGTGTGGCCTCACCAAGGCCCTGTTCAACTGTAGTAACACCTCCCTGCCCCTGTACTCAAATCCCCTCACTATGAAGGCCAACATGCCATTTGCTTTCTTAACCGCCTGTTGTACCTGCATGCCAACCTTCAATGACTGATGTACCATGACACCCAGGTCTCGTTGCACCTCCCCTTTTCCTAATCTGTCACCATTCAGCCATTCAGATAATAGTCTGTCTCTCTGATTTTACCACCAAAGTGGATAACCTCACATTTATCCACATTATACTTCATCTGCCATGCATTTACCCACTCACCTAACCTATCCAAGTCACTCTGCAGCCTCATAGCATCCTCCTCGCAGCTCACACTGCCACCCAACTTAGTGTCATCCGCAAATTTGGAGATACTACATTTAATCCTCTCGTCTAAATCATTAATGTACAGTGTAAATAGCTGGGGCCCCAGCACAGAACCTTGCGGTACCCCACTAGTCACTGCCTGCCATTCCGAAAAGTACCCATTTACTCCTACTCTTTGCTTCCTGTCTGCCAACCAGTTCTCAATCCATGTCAGCACACTACCCCCAATCCCATGTGCTTTAACTTTGCACATTAATCTCTTGTGTGGGACCTTGTCGAAAGCCTTCGGAAAGTCCAAATACACCACATCAACTGGTTCTCCCTTGTCCACTTTACTGGAAACATCCTCAAAAAACTGCTGACCACCCAACTTCCCTTCTTAGCCCCCATGTTAGCTGATAACGGGTTTATCTCCTCAGATACTATCCCCCATGCCTTCAAATCTGCTGTCATCAGCCTATTTCTTATATTTTAAAAAAAGACTCTTGAATCCTCTGTCCTTGCAAACTACTGCCTCATCTCCAACCTCCCTTTCCTCACCAAGGTCCTTGAACATATTATTGCCTCCCAAATCCGTGCCCGTCTTTCCCGCAGCTGCATGTTTGAACCCCTCCTATCAAGTTTCCGCCCCTGCCACAGCACTAAAACGGCCCTTATCAAAGTCACAAATGGTATCCTATCCCTGCTTTTCCTTCTCAACGTGCCTGCAACCTTTGATATGGTTGACACACCATCCTCCTCCAACATCTCTTCTCTGTCGTCCAGCTGGGTAGGACTCACCTGGTCCCATTCCTATCTGACGTCTGAGTTCTGATGAAAGGTCATCGACTCGAAACGTTAACTCTGCTTTCTCTCCATAGATGCTGCCTGACCCGCTAGGATTTCCAGCATTTTCTGTTTTTATTCCAGATTCCAGCATTCCCAGTATTTTGCTTTTCCATTCCTATCTATCCAGTCGTAGCCCAAGACTCACCTGCAGAGGCTTCTCTTCCCGCTCCTGCACCTCTGGGGTCCCCAAGGATCTATGCTTGGCCCTATTCTGTTTCTCATCTGCATGCTGCACCTTGGGATCTGAAGAAACCTCCTGACATTCCAGGCAGTAGTGTATGTGTATTTTTTGCAAGGGTTTCCAATAAGATGTCTCACAGGAAGCTGTCACAAAATATCAGGCAGAAGTGTAGCAGCATGGTTAGAAGTGGATGGGACAGAAGACAGCAATATTCAGTGGATGTTGCTAGGATTGCAGAAGGGTTGGAAGTTGTAGACCCAAGGTTCAGTGCTGGGTCCACATTTGTCCTTCGTATTTATAGACAATTTGAACTTGGGCACAGGGAACATAATCTTGAAATTTGTTCCTGACACAAAAGGAGATGTTTTTTGACAGTGGGGAGGACGATAAAATACTTCAGAAGGACATGGGAAAACAGGTGGCGGGTGCAATTTAGTGTGACGTCATACATTTTTGGAGAATAAAAACAAGGACTTAAGAGTGTACTTCAACAACTTGCATTTATATAGCACCTTTAACATAGTTTGTTTGGGAGGCCAGAGAGGCCGGTGAGTTTGGAAGGCCAGAGAGGTCGGTGAGTTCGGGAGGCCAGAGAGATCAGTGAGTTGGTAAGTATCTCTCTTTTCTCTTTGTCTTTTTAATTAGATTTTAAACTAGATAAGTCTAACTAGAGGGATGGCAGGGTCGCTCAGTCCCATGGAGTGCACATCCTGCGGCATGTGGGAAGTCCTGGACAACCATGTGTGGAGGAGGTGTCTCCAGCTTCAACTACTCGAACTCAGCGTTTCCCAATATGGTACATCCGCGAGGCTGAGAGCTACGTGGATAGCACGTTTCAGGAGCTGGTCACCCCGCAGCTTAAAAGCGTGCAGGCAGAGGAAAAGTGGGTGACCACCAGATGTAATAAGAATGCTAGGCAGGTAGTGCAGGAGTCCCCCCCGTGAGTCCATCTCGCTTTCCAACCGATATTCTCTTCTGAGTATTGGTGAGGGTGGTGGAGCCTCTGGGGAGTGCCGCCAGAGCCAATTCCAAGGCACCACGGGTGGCTAAGCTGCACAGGGGGGAGGGACGAAGAATAAAAGGACTCTAGTGATAGGGGATTCTATAGTTAGGGAACAGACAGGCGTTTCTGCGGCCGTAGACATCACTCCCGAATGGTTTGGTGCCTCCCTGGTGCCAGGGTCAAGAATGTCACAGAGTGGACGTAGGGCATTCTGGGGAGAGAGGATAAACAGCTCAAGGCTGTGGTCCATATCAGGACCAACGACATAGGTAAAAAGAGGGATGAGATCCTACAGGCAGAATTCAGAGAGCTAGGAAGAAAATTAATGGATAGGACCTCAAAGGTAGTAATCTCCGGGTTACTACCGGTGCCACGTGCTAATGAATACAAGAATAGAAGGATAGAGAGGATGAACACATGGCTGAAGAGTTGGTGTAGGAGGAAGGGCTTTAAATTCTTGAGGCATTAGGACCGCTTCTGGGGGAGATGGGACCTGTACAAACCGGATGGGTTGCACCTCAACAGAGCCGGGACCAATATCCTCATGGGGAGTTTTGCGAGTGCTGTTGGGGAGAGTTTAAGCTAGCTTGGCAGGGGGATGGGAACCTGAGAACACATTCAATAGGGAAGGAAGTAAAGCAGAAAGTGGATAGCAAGAATTTGGAAAGCGAATCTGTAAGACAGAGGAAACAAGGGTTAGTAAGTAGTAAGCAAGGAGGTCTTCCTGTGCTAAATGGTATATACTTTAATGCAAGGAGTATAGCGAATAAAGCGGATGAGCTAAAAGTACAGGTAGATACTTGGGAGTATGACATTATAGCCATTACAGAAACATGGCTGAAAGAGGGGCAGGTTTGACAGATCAATATTCCTGGCTACAGGATTTTTAGACATAACAGAGAGGGGGGTAAAAAGGGGGGGGGGGGTCGCGGTACTGATTAAAGAAACTATTACAGCAGTGAGGAGGGATGATATGTTAGAGGGATCATTAAATGAGGCCATATGGGTCGAATTGAAAAATAAAAAAGGGGCGATCACAGTGCTGGGATTGTATTATAGACCCCCAAACATTGAGAGGGCGATAGAGGAGCAAATTGCTGTGAAGTCCAAAAACCATAGGATAGTAATAGTAGGGGATTTTAACTATCCAAATATTGATTGGGACAAATATAGTGTGAAGGGTATAGAGGGGGCGGAATTCCTAAAATGCATTCAAGAGAACTTTTTTAGTCAGTATGTAACAAGCCCAACATGAGAGGGGGCGGTGTTGGATTTAGTTTTGGGGAATGAAGCTGGGCAGATTGAAGGGGTATTAGTGGGAGAGCACTTGGGTGCCAGTGACCATAATTCAGATTCAAGTTGGTTATGGACAAGGACAAGGATAGGCCTGGAATAAAAGTCCCAAATCGGGGAAAAGTTAATTTTGCTAAGTTAAGGAGTGATTTGCCCACAGTGGACTGGAAACAGCTGCTTGTGGGTAAATCAGTGTCGGAACAGTGAAAGGCATTCAAGGAGGAGATCCGGAAGGCTCAGGCCAAACATCTGCCCTTAAAGAAAAAGGGTGGGAATAATAATTCTAGAGCCCCCTGGATGTCTAGGGACTTACAGGGGAGGATAAAAAAAAGGGACACTTATGTCCTATACTAACGGCTAAATACTATAGAATCTTTAGAGGAATGTAGAAAGTTAAGAGCGAAAATAAAAAGGATATTAAGAATGCTAAGAGAGAGCAAGAAAAATTATTGGCTCGTAAAATTAAGGAAAACCTAAGATGTTCTATAAATATTTTAGGAGTAAGAGCGTAACTAAAGAAAGGGTAGGGCCTATTAGAGACCATGAGGATAATCTTTGTGTGAAGGTGGAAGATGTTGGTAAAGTCCTCAACGAATACTTTGCATCTGTTTTCACAAAGGAAAGGAGCAATGCAGAATGTGATATTCTTTCTCTGAACGTGTGGATTGTGGAAGGTCTTGCAGAGCGGGACCGCAACGATTTCTGGGCCGGGCTGCCGCAAACTGCTCCCTGTAATGGGCCCGGCCTGCTAATGGTCTTGCAGGTCGGGACTGCACCGATTTCTGGGCCGGGCCACCTCAGCAGGCCAGGGCCATTGCAGGGAACAGCATGCGGCGGCATACCACTGCTGTTGCTGCTGCAGGAGGGCGACGGCTGCGAAGCCAGGTCACTGATTGCAGTGCGGGCAGGCACAGCAGGAGGGACGAAGGAGCGGCAAGAGTTTGTAGATGACCGGGGCCCAGGAGAGATGAGAGTTTGGGGCTCAGAAGAGGTGAGGGCCCAGGCCAGCCCACACTGTGATATGTGTGCATGCTAGGACCGTGCTTGGGTAATCCTTGACACTGGACCAAGGCCCAGCTCTGTCAAGCCTGTGTGGTGGCTGGTGTGAAGCGGCCACCACATGTTAAAAAAATGCACACACAGGCATCTTCCATCCTTCAAGATGTAATTAGGGATCTGGAATATTAGTTCAGGATCTGGAACTTTGAAACACCTGTGAAATCATCCCTTTTTGGCGTGGAAGCAAGTCATCCTCGCTTTGGGGGACTGCCTATGATGATGATATTCTGGATGAAATAAATAAAGTGAGGGAGGAAGTATTAAGGGGTTTAGCAGCTTTGAAAGTGGATAAGTCCCCAGGCCCGGATGAAATGCATCCCAGGCTGTTGAGCGAAGTAAAAGAGAAAATAGCAGAGGCCTTGACCATCATTTTCCAGTCCTCTTTGGATTTAGGCATGGTGCCGGAGGATTGGAGGACTGCTAATGTAGTACCCTTGTTTAAGAAGGGAGAAAGAGATAGGCGAGTAATTACAGGCCTGTCAGCCTAACCTCAGTGGTGGGAAAATTATTGGAAAAAATCCTGAAAGACAGGATAAATCTACATTTGAAAAGGCAAGGATTAATTAGGGACAGTCAGCATGGATTTGTTAAGGGGAGATTGTGTTTGACTAACCGGATTGAATTTTTGGAGGAGGTAACCAAGAGGGTCGATGAGGGTAGTGCGTACGATGTAGTGTATATGGACTTTAACAAAGCTTTTGATAAGGTCCCACAAGGTAGACTGGTAATGAAGGTTAAAGCTCATGTGCTCCAGGACAAAGTGGCAAGTTGGATTCAAACTTGGCTTCGAGGTAGGAAGCAAAGGGTAGTGGTTGATGGATGTTTTTTTGACTGGAAGGATATTTCCAGTGGGGTTCCACAGGGCTCAATACTGGGTCCCTTGCTTTTTGTGGTATATATCAACGATTTAGATTTGAATATAGAGAGTATGATTAAGAAGTTTGCAGACGACACTAAAATTGTCTGTCTGGTTGATAATGAAGAGGAAAGTCATAGGCTGCAAGAGGATATCAATCTACTGGTTAGGTGGGCAGAGCAGTGGCAAATGGAATTTAATTCAGAGAAGTGTGAGGTAATGCACTTTGGGAGAGCTAATAAGGAAAGGGTATACACATTAAGCGGTAGGCCACTTAATAGTGTAGATGAACAAAGGGACCTTCGAGTGCTTGTCCACAGATCCCTGAAAGTAGCCGGTCAGGTGGATAAGGTGGTTAAGAAGGCTTCCCTTTATTGGCTGAGGCATAGAATATAAGAGCAGGGAGGTTATGCTTAAATTGTATAATACTTTGGTTAGGCCACAGCTGGAGTACTGCGTACAGTTTTGGTCGCCGTATTATAGGAAGGATGTGATTGCACTAGAAAGGGTGCAGAGGAGATTTACTAGGATGCTGCCTGGAATGGAGAATCTTAGTTATGACAATTGGATAGGCTGGGTTTGTTCTCATTGGAACAGAGGAGGTTGAGAGGAGACCTCATTGAGATGTACAAAATATTGAGGGGCCTGGATATAGTGGATCGTAAGGACCTATTTCCATTGGTGGAGGGGTCTATTACGAGGGGGCATAATTTTCAGGTGGTTGGTGGAAGGTTTAGAGGAGATTTGAGGGGGGGGCTTCTTTACGCAGAGGGTTGTGGGGATCTGGAACTCACACTGCCTGGAAGAGTGGTGGATGCAGAAACCCTCACCACTTTTAAGCGCCGTAATCTGCAGAGTTACGGATGTAAAGCTGGGCATTGGGATTAGACCGGATAATCTTTTGTTGGATGGCGCAGATGTAATGGCAGGGAATCGAATATGGCCAGAGTGATCTCCTGGACTAG
Source organism: Pristiophorus japonicus (assembly GCF_044704955.1). Taxonomy (NCBI): domain Eukaryota; kingdom Metazoa; phylum Chordata; class Chondrichthyes; family Pristiophoridae; genus Pristiophorus; species Pristiophorus japonicus. Next base: position 164,325,459 of record NC_091984.1, read on the forward strand.
TTTCGATCGCCTAGATGGGTCAGAGAGGAATTTCACCAGATTTTTTTCCCCCTAAATTGGCCTAGGTTTTTGTCTGGTTTTTGCCTCTCCCAGGAGATCACATGGCTCCGGTTGGGGTGGAGTGTAGAATGTTTCGGTGTAAGGCGTGTCGCAGTTGTGTGGGGTGGACTGGTTGGGTTGGGTGCTCTTTACCTCGCCGCCATTGTTCATAGGTTTATATGTAACCTTTAGGGCTGCTGACTGAGGGCCGTGCAGCTCTTTGTCGGCCAGCGTGGACACGATGGGCCAAAATGGCCTCCTTCTGCGCTGTAAATTTCTATGTTACTGTGTTTCTATTACCTGAGCCACGTGCAAATTGGCATAGAAGCAGACAGATTAGGAGAATTAACACGTGGCTAAGGGGCTGGGAAGGAGGGATTTCTATTCATGGGTCACTGGCACCAGTTTTGGGACAGGAAGGTGCTGTACCGATGGGATGGGCTCCACCTGAACCAGCATGGGACCCATGTCCAAGCGGAACGGGTAAAGAGGAAGGTGGGAAAGGCTTTAGCCTAGTAAGATGGTGGGGTGGATCTACAAGAAATGTAGCCAGCCTAAATATAAACCAAACAGGAAAAGAGAACATAGGAAAATATAAAAGGAGGGCATTGATGGCAAGGGACTAAATAGAATTATAGAACAGGAGTCTAAAAAGATGGTTCAACATAAAGTGACAGAAATCCTATTAAAAATGAAATAAACTGTCTGTACAGCAATACATACAGTCCGTACTAAAACAGGGGAGCTGAAGGCAATCATGCATTGTGAGGAATCAGACATAGTAGAGGTTACTGAGACATGGCTACAGAAAAATCAGGATTGGGAATTAAACATTGCAGGATCTAACATATTTAGAAAAGATAGAGAGGGAAAAAGAGAGGTGGAGTAGCTGTACTTATTAAGGATAATATAATGGCAGTAGAAAAAGTGACACAGCTATCGCCAAGACAAAAATAGAATCCATATGGATAGAGATAAAAGGTAATAAAGGATCAATCACCTAAAAGGTGTAGTCTACAGATCAACTAATAGTGGAAGAGAGATGGAGGAAGAAATATGCAGAGAAATTAGGGAAATGAGTAAAAAACATAGAATAATTATCATGGTAGATTTCATGTAGCCTGATATTAATTGGACGGAAGAGGTAGGTAAAGGGAATAGAGTTCCTACAATGTGTACAGGACTTCTTTCTAAACAAACATGTAAAAAACCCAACAAGGGAGGATTTGCTATTGGATCTAGTAATAGGGAATGAACCAGATCAGATGAAATGTAAAAGTAGGGGAACATCTAAGCAATAGTGATATAATATAATATGCTTTAAATGATAAATGAGGACATAAGTATGACGAAAATCAGGGTAAAAGATTGGAGAAAAGCTGATTTTGTAGGGCTGAAAATAGAACTTGGGAAAATAAAATGTGCAACAATATTGGCAAAAAACGGCATAGAACAACCCTAGGAAACATTTAAAATGGTGTTCAACAGTGTGCAGAACAATATATTCTGCTAAAAGGAAAGAACCAGCTAAACACTAATGAGACTCCATGGATGAGTAAAGCCATAAGGGAACAATTGAGGGTATGGAAAGAAGCATACGTTCAGTACATAGGCAGCAGGGCAGTGCATGATAACTAAGGAAGTTAAGGATGGTATCAAATTGAAAGAAAAGGCATACAATGTTGCAAAGATTAGGGGTAGGCCAGAAGAGAGGGACATTTTTAGAAATCAGCAAAGGATGACTAAAATAATAATAAAAAGGGAGAAAATAGATTGAGTAAAGTAACAAAAAATATTTAAAAACAGTAAGAGCTTCGACAAGTATATAAAAATTAACATAAACATTGGGCCCTCAGAGGATGAGACTGGGGAATTAATAATGGGAAAGAAGGAAATGACAGAGACTTTGAACAAAAATTTTGTATTTGTCTTCACAGTAGAAGACACTAAAAGCAACCCAATAACGGTAGATGATCAAGGGACAAAATTGAGGGAGGAACTTAAAACAATCACTATCACTAGAGAAAACGTACTAGGCAAACTAATGGGACTAAAGGCTGATAAGTTCCCTGAACCTGATGGCCTGCATCCTAGGGTCTTAAAAGAAGTGGCAGCAGAGATAGATTCTGGAAAAGTGCCAACGGATTGGAAAACCGCAAATGTAACGCCCCTATTCCACAAAAGGAGGAAGACAGAAAGCAGGAAACTATAGATCAGTTAGCCTAACATCTGTCATTGTGAAAATGCTGGAATCCATTACAAAGAGAGTAGCAGCAAGACATTTAGAAAATCATAATACAATCAAGCAGAGTTTTGTGAAAGGGAAATCGTGTTTGACTAATTTATTAGAGTTCTTTGAGGATGTGACGAGCAGGTGGATCAAGGGGAACCAGTAGATGTAGTGTATTTGGATTTCCAAAGGGTATTCAATAAGGTGCTACATAAAATGTTACTGCACAAGATAAGAGTTCATGGGATTCAAACATAGGAGTTCCAGGAAAGAAGCGATAGCACGTTCAAGGACTTTGGAGAGAAAAGGGAGGTGAGAGATGGGCCGGTAGTTTGCAAGGACAGAGGGTCAAAAGTTGTTTTTTTGAGGAGCAGGGTGATGACGGCCAGTTTGAAGAAGAGCGGAGTAGTACCTGAGGAGAGAAAGCTGCTAACAATATCAGCTAGGATGGGAGCCTGGAAGGGAAGTTGGGTGGTCAGCAGTTTAGTGGGAATAGGATCAAGAGAGCAGGAGGTCGATCGCATTGATCTGTCATTGGGAAAATGCTGGAGTCCATCATTAAGGAAGTCATAGCAGGACATTTAGAAAATCATCATGTAGTTGAGCAGAGTCAGCATGATTTTATGAAAGGGAAATCATGTTTGACAAATTTGCTCCAGTTCTTTGAGGATGCAACGAACAGGGTGGATCAAGGGGAACCAGTAGATGTAATGTATTTGGATTTCCAGAAAGCATTCAGTAAAGTGCCACATAAAAGGTTACTGCACAAGATAAGAGCCCACATGATTGGGGGTAATATGTAAGTGTGGATAGAGGATTGGCTAACTAACAGATAACAGAAAACAGAGAGTCATGATAAATGGGTCATTTTCTGGTTGGCAAACTGTAACTAGTGGGGTTCCACAGGGATCAATGCTGGGGCCCCAACTATTTACAATGTATATTAATGATTTGGATCAAGGGACCGAGTGTAATGTAGCCAAATTTGCTGAAGATACAAAGATAGGTGGGAAAGCAAGTTGTGAGGAAGTCATAAAGAGACTGCAAAGGGATATAGATAGATTAAGTGAGTGGGCAAAAATTTGGCAGATGGAGTATTATTTGGGAAAATGTGAGGTTTTCCACTTTGGTAGGAAGAATAGAAAAGCAGATTATTATTTAAATGGAGAGAGACTACAGAATGCTGCGGTACAGAAGGATCTGGGTGTCCTCGTACATGAAACTCAAAACGTTAGCATGCAGGTAATGCAAGTAATTAGGAAGGCAAATGGAACGTTGGCCTTTATTGCAAGGGAGATGGAGTATAGAAGCAGGGAAGTCTTGCTACAACTGTACAGGGCATTGGTGAGACCAAATCTGGAGAACTCTAGAATCTGGAGTTTTGGTCTTATTTAAGGAGGGATATACTTGCAATGGAGGTAATTGAGAGAACGTTCACTAAGTTGATTCCTGAGATGAAAGGGTTGGCTTATGAGAAAGTTGGAGCAGGTTGGACCTGTACTCATTGAGTTTAGAAGAATGAGAGATGATCGTATTGAAACATGTAAGATTTTGAGGGGGCTTTACCGGGTAGATGCTGAGAGGATGTTTTCCCTCCTAGGGAATCTAGAACTAGGGGGCATAGTTTCAGAATAAGGGGTCCCCATTTAACATGGAGATGATGAGGAATTTCTTCTTTGGAATTCTCTACCCCAGAGAGCTGTGGAGGCTGAGTCTTTAATGAGCATTTCCAAAAGATAATGGGCTGGCCATCAAAACTATTATCTATGTCAGTTTAAGACAAGAATGTTTTTAACACATTCTAACAATTAATAATGATATTCACATATGTAATATCAGAATGACTTCATTCATCTGAGCCCAGCGAGGTGTGCTTCCAACGAAGCTCACATCCAGGGAGGTTAGTGGCTGGTTTGATTGACACAGGGAATGAGGGGTAGGATCACAGGTGAAGGTTTTTCCTTCCTGTCCAACTAAGAAATACACACACACAATCTGTAAGTAAGTAAGTAAGTCAGCCAGAGAGAGTATGGGGTCTCTAAGCTTAATGCCGAACCGTTTGAGAACAATTGCAGGTCAGTATTTAACCTGCTTGTGGTTTATAATTTGCCTTGTCTCAGTAAAGTGCTCATCAGTCCACCTTTCCGAAGGTAGGAAAAATGCATGTGCTGGCCTTGCCAGATTACAGTATCCAGTTCACAATGCTGGGACATCCCTGGTCTATATAGCTCAATGGTTTTTTTGTTCATTTTCAGGATGTGGGTGCAGCTGGCAAGGCAGGCCATCCCTAGTTGTCCTGAGAGGGTGGTGGTGGGCCGCCTTGAACCACTGCAGTCCATGTGGTGGAGGTATTACCAGTTTGATATAACTGAGTGGCTTACTAGGCCATTTCAGTTAACCACATTGGTGTGGGACAGGATTCACACACAGGACAGAGTGGGTAAGGACGGTAGGTTTTATTTTCCTAACCAGTTGAATTTTTACAACAACAGCTTGCATTTAAAGGAGTAAAACATATAGGTGCATTTAAGGGGAGGCAAGACAAGCATATGAGGGAGAAGGGAATAGAGAATTATGCGGATAGATTTAGATGAGGAAAGATGGGAGGAGGCTCGAGTGGCGCATGGACTGGTTGGGCCGAATGGCCTGTCTGTGCCGTATATCCAATGTAATCCTATGTAATGGGATCTGGACTTGTGGTGTGAAGTATCTGGTGAGACGACTTTGGTCCTGCCATTATTAAGCTGGAGAAAGACTTAAGGTGACAGCTCTGCATATGCAATTCCATCCTTGCAAAGTAGGCAGTGATATTCTTCCATCTGAATATGCATTTGATCTTTTCCAAAGGTAAAGGATGGAAACCAATTATTTGACTAAAGCACCCAGAGGCCTCTTTAACTTTAATTTATTGCTCTAAATCTATTGAGGATTTAAATCTATAGTAGCCATATTAAGTGATTGACACAATACAGTATAACGATCACCATGCTGTAAACCTTGAATTGAATTTTATTGATTACATTAAAAATTAATGAAACATAATTGATACCTATGAAGGTTAAAGATGTTGTGCTGTCGCATCTAAATCCACATATTACTAAGAAATTCTTGATAAACAGGAATTTTTCAAATTGATTTGAGTGGCATGAGTCACTCTTGCTTAATAAAATTTCCCACCTAGGACAGATGCCCTACACATCCTGGATGCAAAAGTAGGGAAAAAATGTATAAAAACTACATTTTTCTCAGCATCTACAATTTATGCAGTGGACCTTTTTGATGCTTATAGTATGCATCTCCAGGGCACTATTCCTGAATACATGCACTCTGACGGTTCAAACTCTCTTGTCAATATCTACCACAAAAATAGCAAGTACCATGACTTGTATGTAGGGATATAGAAACATATATGTGTCTACTAAGACTGCTTGAGTTGCTCCCATTTTTTTTGAGCAACTAGTTTAGTATGGAATATCTTAGAAATTGCAATTCTTGGCATTTAGTTTGCTCCAATTCTAGTTATTTAGAATAGTTTCGTTTTAGAACAGTTTTTTTTTCAAAAGGGGGCGTTACCAGACACTTACGCCTGTTTTGCAAGTTTAGGCAGCGAAAACTTACTCCAAACTAACTTAGAATGGAGTAAGTGTAGATTTTTGCATACTCAGAAAAACCTTGCCTACATTTTAGGAATTAGGCGCAGGGAGCGAGAGATGGGGGGTGGGGGGGAGAAGGGAAGTTAGGCGATTTTACAAGCATTAAGCACTTCTCTTTTACCAATAAAGAGCCATCATCAATAATCAATAATAAATGATAAATCAATCAATCAATAAATAAATCAACCAATAAATCATCAAAAAATAAATAAACAAATAATAAAACATTAATCAATAAATAAAACATTAAAAGTTTCTACTCACTTAATGCAGCACCGGGAGCCCTCCAACAGCCTGCTGAAGAGCTGCTCGGGCGGAGCCCGCCCCTGAGGAGTTGCCGGTCAGGCGGGCCCTGCCGCCGATGAGTTTGGGCGGGGCCCGCACCCAGGAGATGCCGGGCGGGCCCGCTGTGGAAAAGGTAAGGGCAGTCAGGCCACTCGGCCAGGGATAGGGGTGACGTCCCTTCGGCCAGGATAGGGTCGTCGCCCGGAGACAGGACGCGCAGGGAGGGCCGGGAGCTACTGCGCACGCGTGCAGCTGCCGGCACTCTTTTTGGCGCAGGGCTGTAGCTTCGCCCCCAGCAGCTCCTGCTGCGCCGCGCCGACCTGGAAATGGGCCTACAGCTATCCGAGAATTGCGAGGTAAGTATTCGGCGCAATTTCTGTTCCACAAATTAGGCGGGCCTCTCCGATGTGCACTGTTCTAGCAGGGGTCCAAAACTTGAGCCCATTGTGTCTGTGCCTCCTTCATCTGACTGTCGATTGAGCTGTCGGTATTGGAGTTTATTTGGATAAAGGATAAACATGCCACATGTCCTTGAGTGGAGGCTGCAAACTTGAAAATTAATTTTACTATAAATATTGCCCAGTAAGCAAATCCAATAGATCCTCGGGTTCTAAGTCCTGATTGCATTGAAGTTTAATGACTTGTTTGTGTATTTTGGTAAGGCATGATGAATTATGATACTGCTGGTATGTTGTGTTATATGAACTTTCAAAGACGTTTGATTAAGTACCACATATTAGGCTTGTTAGCAACTTTGAAGCCCATGGGATAAAATTAGCTAAGGGATAGAAATCAGAGCATTGTGATGAATGGCTGTTTTTTGGACTGGAAGGAGGTATACAATGGCGTCCCCAAGGTTCAGTACTAGGACCACTGCTGTTTTTGATGTACATTAATGACTTGGACCTGAGGGCACAATTTCGAAATTTGCAGATAACACGAAACTTGGAAGTGTAGTAAACAGTGAGGACGATAGTAATAGACTTCAAGTGGATATAGATAGACAAGCTTTTGGAATGGGTGGACACAGGGCAGATGAAATTCAATGCATAAAAGTGTGAGGTGAAGAGAGATAATACATGCTAAAAATGGTACAATGTTCAAGAGGATGCAAGAAGAGAGAGACCTGGGGGTGCTTGTGTGCAAATCTTTGAAGGTGGCAAGACAGGTTAACAAAACAGTTTATAAAGAATATGGGATCCTGGGCTTTATAAATTGAAGCATAGAGTACAAAAACCAGGAAGTTATGCTAAACCTATATAAAACATTAGTTCAGCCTCAGCTGGAGTATTGTGTCCAATTCTGGGCACCACAATTTAGGAAGGATGTGAAGGCTTTGGAAGGGGTACAGAAGACATTTACTAAAGTGGTTCCAGGGATGAGGGATTACAGTTCTGTGGATAGACTGGAGAAGCTGGGTTGGTGAACCTTAGAGCAGAGAAGACTAAGAGGAGATTTGATAGAGGTGTTTAAAACTGTTTCCAATGGCTGAAGGGTCAATAACCAGAGGACACAGATTTAAGGTGATTGGCAAAAGAAGTAGAGGCGACATGAGGAAAAACATTTTTATGCAACAAGTGGCTAGGATTTGGAAAGCACTGCCTAATAAGATGGTGACTACGTATTCAATATCCTTCAAAGGGGAATTGGATCAATACTTGGAGAAATAATTGCAGGGCTATGGGGAAAGAGCGGGGGAGTGAGACTAATTGGATTGCACTTTGAAAGTGCCAGTGTGCACACAATGGGCTCAAGTTTCGGCCTGAGTTGCTCCTATTTTTTTGGAGCAACTAGTTTAGAATGGAGCATCTTAGAAATTGCAATTCTCGGCATTTAGATTGCTCCAGTTCTAATGAGTTAGAATAGTTTCATTTTAGAACAGATTTTTTTTTTCAAAAGGGGGCGTGTCCAGCCACTTACACCTGTTTTGCAAGTTTAGGCAGCGAAAACTTACTCTAAACTAACTTAGAATGGAGTAAGTGTAGATTTTTGTATGCTCAGAAAAACCTTGCCTACACTTATAAATCAGGCGTAGGGAACGAGAGATGGGGGAGGGGGCAAGGGGGTTTACAAACATTAAACACTTCACTTTTACAAATAAAGAGCTATCATCAATAATAAATGATAAATAAATCAATAAATCAACCAAAAAAAATTTAAAAAATAACAAATAAAAAAAATCACTCAATAAAGAAAAAAATATTTCTACTCCCCTACTGCAGCACCAGGGAGAAGAAGGGGGGGACAGAAGAGAGGAGGGGTGGGGGGAAGAAGAGAGGGGGGAGGGGCAAAGAGAGGGGGGAGAGGGAAGATGAACGGGGGGAGGAGGAAGATGGAGGGGGGGAGATGAACGGGGGGGGAGGGGGGAAGATGAACGGGGGGGGGGAAGATGGAGGGGGGGAGATGAACGGGAGGGGGAAGGGGAAAGATGAACGGGGGGAGGGGAGGAAGATGGGCGGGGGGGGGAGGGGAAAGATGAACGGGGGGGAGGGGAAAGATGAACGGGGGGAGGGGGGGGAAGATGAACGGGGGCGGGGGGGAGGGGGGAAGATAAACGGGGGGGAGGGTGGGGATGAACAGGGTGGGGGGTGTGGAAAGAGAAGAAGCTGAACGGGCCCCGCCGAGGACTTCGGGAGGGGCCTGCATGCAGCCGATGCCGGGCTGCCGCCGAGGACTTCAGGCAGGGCCCACATGCAGAAGACGACGACGACTCTTCGGGCGGAGCCAGCCCCCAGTGAGAGGCCGGGAGGGCGGGCTCTGCCGACGAGGTAAGATGTGTCAGGCCACTCGGTCCGGGTTAAGGGCGACATCCCTTCAGCCTGGGATAGGGTCGTCGCCCAGGAGACGGGACGCGCTGGGAGGGCCGGGAGCTACTGCGCACGGGCGCAGCTGCCGGCACTGTTTTCGGCGCAGGGCTGTAGCTCCGCCCCCAGCAGCTCCTGCTGCGCTGCGCCGAGCTGGAAATGGGCTGACAGATATCGGAGAATCACGAGGTAAGTATTCGGCACAATTTTTATTCTACAAATTAGGCGGGCCTCTCTGATGTGCGCCGTTCTAGCGGGAGTCCGAAACTTGAGCCCAAAGTGCCGAATGGCCTCCTCCCGTATGATTTTATGTTCATTCTACCCTTCATTAGATTGCTCCTCTCTTTTCATTCCACCCTCGCTCCACCGTCCACCTCAGCCCCGGCCACAACACTTCTAATCATCTGGTCAGGAGAAACAGCAGATCTTTAACTGTTGCCCTGTATTTGGGCCTGGGCTAAATTGCCATTTTAATTTTACCCTCCAACCGCTGCATGCTGTCTCAGCAACAATGGCTGAGGTCAAAAATGTAATTGCAGGTATATGTCCATCTTTTGCCCAGTTCAGAAGCTCTGACTACTCCAACAACCCTCCTCACCTCAAATCCCAGCAGTTTTTGCTCCTACTCCTCTCTGCTACCTCTCTTAATTCATGCTTCCACTATCATAATCCCTGCTCATTGGAAGTGTAAATGAAAAGGAAATTGGAGAAAATGGCACAAAAGGGGTTGGAGAAAGAAAAGAAGGTTGTAGGTTTTAAGAAAGGAAGGAAAAAGAAAAGGATAGGGAAGAAAGCAAGTGTGGAAGAGATAAAAAGAAAAGAAGCAGAGGATGAAAGTTTGCAAGGGGTCTTGTGGTGCACTGGTGAAAAATTATAATACAGTGGATTGGTGATGCTCCTATTTTGCTGAACCTGCTGTCAAAAACTACACATAGTTCATTTGATGCAGCAGGAATACTCCCTGACAATCTGTTGCACCTTATGAGCAAAGTAATAAGGTATAAAACAGCAGGATAAAAATTTAGGCTTGGCTAACCTATGAGCCGAATAGCTTTCTTCTGTGTTGTAATTTCTATAATTCTGTAAAAGTGCTCGCTGCCACTTCGATGGTATGAGACGTGAATTGGCTAGGATAGACTGGCGAATGATACTTAAAAGGGTTGACGGTAGATAGGCAATGGCAGACATTTAAAGATGACATGGATGAACTACAACAATTGTACATCTCTGTGTGGCGTAAAAATAAAACGGGGAAGGTGGCTCAACCATGGCTAACAAGGGAAATTAGGGATAGTGTTAAATCCAAGGAAGAGGCACATAAATTGTCCAGAAAAAGCAGCAAACCTGAGGACGAGGAGAAATTTAGGAGTCAGCAGAGGAGGACTAAGGGTTTAATTAGGAGGGGGAAAATAGAGTATGAGAGTAAGCTTGCCGGGAACATAAAAACTGACTGCAAAAGCTTCTATAGATATGTGAAGAGAAAAAGATTAGTGAAGACTAATGTAGGTTCCTTACAGTCAGAATCATGTGAATTCATAATGGGGAACAAGGAAATGGCAGACCAATTGAACAAGTACTTTGGTTCTGTCTTCACTGAGGAAGACACGAATAACCTCCCGAAAATACTAGGGGACCGAGGTTCCAGTGAGAGGCAGGAACTGAAGGAAATCCTTATTAGTCAGGAAATAGTGTTAGGGAAATTGATGGGATTGAAAGCCGATAAATCCCCAGGGCCTGATAATCTGCATCCCAGAGTACTTCAGGAAGTGGCCCTAGAAATAGTGGATGCATTGGTGGCCATTTTCCAACATTCCATGGATTCTAGATCAGTTCCTATGGATTGGAGGGTAGCTAATGTAACCCCACTTTTTAAAAAAAAAAGGAAGGACAGAGAAAACAGGTAATTATAGACCGGTTAGCCTGACATCGGTAGTGGCGAAAATGCTGGAATCAATTATTAAAGATGTAACAGCAGCGCATTTGAAAAGCAGTACAGGATCGGTCCAAGTCAGCATGGATTTATGAAAGGGAAATCATGCTTGACAAATCTTCTAGAATTTTTTGGGGAGGTAACTAGTAGAGTGGATAAGGGAGAACCAGTGGATGTGATGTATTTGGACTTTCAAAAGGCTTTTGACAAGGTCCCGCACAAGAGATTAGTGTGCAAAATTAAGGCACATGGTATTGGGGGTAATGTACTGATGTGGATAGAGAACTGGTTGGCAGACAGGAAGCAAAGAGTGGGAATAAACAGAATGGCAGGCAGTGACTAGTGTGGTACCGCAAGGTTCAGTGCTGGGACCCCAGCTATTTACAATATACATTAATGATTTAGATGAAGGAATTGAATGTAATATCTCCAAGTTTGCAGCTGACACTAAGCTGGGTGGCGGTGTGAGCTGTGAGGAGGATGCTAAGAGGCTGCAGGGTGACTTGGACAGGTTAGGCGAGTGGGCAAATGCATGGCAGATGCAGTATAATGTGGATAAGTGTGAGGTTATCCACTTTGGTGGCAAAAACAGGTAGGCAGATTATTATCTGAATGGTGACAGATTAGTAAAAGGGGAGGTGCAATAAGACCTGGGTGTCATGGTACATCAGTCATTGAAAGTAGGCATGCAGGTACAGCAGGCAGTAAAGAAAGCAAATGACATGTTGGCCTTCATAGTGAGAGGATTTGAAAGGATAAGAGCAGGGAGGTCTTGCTGCAGTTGTACAGGGCCTTGGTGAGACCACACCTTGAATATTGTGTGCAGTTTTGGTCTGCTAATCTGAGGAAGGACATTCTTGCTATAGAAGGAGTGCAGCGAAGGTTCACCAGACTGATTCCCGGAATGGCAGGACTGACATATGAAGAGAAACTGGATCGACTAGGCTTATATTCACTGGAATTTAGAAGAATGAGAGGGGATCTCATAGAAGCATATAAAATTCTGATGGGATTGGACAGGTTAGATGCAGGAAGAATGTTCCCGATGTTGGGGAAGTCCAGAACCAGGGGTCACACTCTAAGGATAAGGGGTAAAGCATCTAGGATCAAGATGAGAAGAAACATTTTCACCCAGAGAACTGTGAACCTATGGAATTCTCTACCACAGAAGTTTGTTGAGTCCAGTTGGTTGGATATATTCAAAAGGGAGTTAGATGTGGCCCTTACGGCTAAAGGGATCAGGGGGTATGGAGAGAAGGCAGGGGTGGGGTACTGAAGTTGCATGATCAGCCATGATCATATTGAATAGTGCTGCAGGCTCGAAGGGCCGAATAGCCTGCTCCTGCACCTATTTTCTATGTTTGCTGTGTTTCTATAATGAAATTCACCACAGAGATCATGTTCAGAATTCTTAGACTCCCCCAAAAATTACAGATTCTAGAGGTAGTGCAGAAAACAATGACCAAAAGCTGGGTAGTGATCAGGGGAAATCTTCAAGTGAAATCTTGCAAACGGCAGGAGAAACCACTGTAGTACCTGTAATGGAATCAAGGAGGTCTTCGATATGGTATCCTCTATCTCATCTAAAAGTCGATCTTGTTCTTACAACGAGGAAGGGTAATGCAGTAAATATAATTTACAGTGGGTTCTTAATGACTGTAATATTAGCCATGAATGTTAGAACAGTGAAAAGTCAGCGAAGTGGAGTGTGCATGCTAGAACATATGATTGGCGATTCTACAGGTAAGAAGGGACAGGGCTGTGGAGACTTTTGTAAACGAGGATAAGACTTTGAAATCAAACCATCAACAACAGGAAGCTAGTCAAGCACAGGGGTAATGAGAGAGTGGCCGATCTGACGCATGAAAGAGTCTGAGCCACCGAGTCATGCTCACATTTGGCCTGACGGATTTTTACATTCCAAGGATGGAACTTCTGAATAACTTCTCTGACACAATGGAATCAATCCTGAAGGAAGCAAAAAACCAAAAAACTGTCGATGCTGAAAATCTGAAACAAAAATAGAAAATGCGAGAAACAGTCATCAAGTCAGGCAGCATCTGTAAAGAGAGGACATTTACATAGAAACATAGAAAATAGGTGCAGGAGTAGGCCATTCGGCCCTTCTAGCCTGCACCACCATTCAATGAGTTCATGGCTGAACATGCAACTTCAGTACCCCATTCCTGCTTTCTCACCATACCCCCTGATTCCCCGAGTAGTAAGGACTTCATCTAACTCCTTTTTGAATATATTTAGTGAATTGGCCTCAACAACTTTCTGTGGTAGAGAATTCCACAGGTTCACCACTCTCTGGGTGAAGAAATTCCTCCTCATCTCGGTCCTAAATGGCTTACCCCTTATCCTTAGACTGTGTCCCCTGGTTCTGGACTTCCCCAACATTGGGAACATTCTTCCTGCATCTAACCTGTCTAACCCCGTCAGAATTTTAAACGTTTCCATGAGGTCCCCTCTCATTCTTCTGAACTCCAGTGAATACAAGCCCAGTTGATCCAGTCTTTTTTGATAGGTCAGTCCCGCCATCCCGGGAATCAGTCTGGTGAACCTTCGCTGCACTCCCTCAATAGCAAGAATGTCCTTCTTCAGGTTAGGAGACCAAAACTGTACACAATACTCCAGGTGTGGCCTCACCAAGGCCCTGTACAACTGTAGCAACACCTCCCTGCCCCTGTACTCAAATCCCCTCGCTATGAAGGCCAACATGCCATTTGCTTTCTTAACCGCCTGCTGTACCTGCATGCCAACCTTCAATGACTGATGTACCATGACACCCAGGTCTCGTTGCACCTCCCCTTTTCCTAATCTGTCACCATTCAGATAATAGTCTGTCTCTCTGTTTTTACCACCAAAGTGGATAACCTCACATTTATCCACATTATACTTCATCTGCCATGCATTTGCCCACTCACCTCATCCAAGTCGCTCTGCAGCCTCATAGCATCCTCCTCGCAGCTCACACTGCCACCCAACTTAGTGTCATCCACAAATTTGGAGATACTACATTTAATCCCCTCGTCTAAATCATTAATATACAGTGTAAACAGCTGGGGCCCCAGCACAGAACCTTGCGGTACCCCACTAGTCACTGCCTGCCATTCTGAAAAGTCCCCATTTACTCCTACTCTTTGCTTCCTGTCTGCCAACCAGTTCTCAATCCATGTCAGCACACTACCCCCAATCCCATGTGCTTTAACTTTGCACATTAATCTCTTGTGTGGGACCTTGTCGAAAGCCTTCTGAAAGTCCAAATATACCACATCAACTGGTTCTCCCTTATCCACTCTACTGGAAACGTCCTCAAAAAATTCCAGAAGATTTGTCAAGCATGATTTCCCTTTCACAAATCCATGCTGACTTGGACCAATCATATCACCTCTTTCCAAATGCACTGCTATGACATCCTTAATAATTGATTCCATCATTTTACCCACTACCGATGTCAGGCTGACCGGTCTATAATTCCCTGTTATCTCTCTCCCTCCTTTTTTAAAAAGTGGGGTTACATTGGCTACCCTCCACTCAATAGGAACTGATCCAGAGTCAATGGAATGTTGGAAAATGACTGTCAATGCATCCACTATTTCCAAGGCCACCACTTTAAGTACTCTGGGATGCAGTCCATCAGGCCCTGGGGATTTATCGGCCTTCAATCCCATCAATTTCCCCAACACAATTTCCCGACTAATAAGGATTTCCCTCAGTTCCTCCTCCTTACTAGACCCTCCGACCCCTTTTATATCCGGAAGGTTGTTTGTGTCCTCCTCAGTGAATACCGAACCAAAGTACTTGTTCAATTGGTCCGCCATTTCTTTGTTCCCCGTTATGACTTCCCCTGATTCTGACTGCAGGGGACCTACGTTTGTCTTTACTAACCTTTTTCTCTTTACATATCTATAGAAACTTTTGCAATCCGTCTTAATGTTCCCTGCAAGCTTCTTCTCGTACTCCATTTTCCCTGCCCTAATCAAACCCTTTGTCCTCCTCTGCTGAGTTCTAAATTTCTCCCAGTCCCCGGGTTCGCTGCTATTTCTGGCCAATTTGTATGCCACTTCCTTGGCTTTAATACTATCCCTGATTTCCCTTGATAGCCACGGTTGAGCCACCTTCCCTTTTTTATTTTTACGCCAGACAGGAATGTACAATTGTTGTAGTTCATCCATGCGGTCTCTAAATGTCTGCCATTGCCCATCCACAGTCAACCCCTTCAGTATCATTCGCCAATCTATCCTAGCCAATTCACGCCTCATACCTTCAAAGTTACCCTTCTTTAAGTTCTGGACCATGGTCTCTGAATTAACTGTTTCATTCTCCATCCTAATGCAGAATTCCACCATATTATGGTCACTCTTCCCCAAGGGGTCTCGCACAACGAGATTGCTAATTAATCCTCTCTCATTACACAACACCCAGTCTAAGATGGCCTCCCCCCTAGTTGGTTCCTCGACATACTGGTCTAAAAAACCATCCCTTATGCACTCCAGGAAATCCTCCTCCACCGTATTGCTTCCAGTTTGGTTAACCCAATCTATGTGCATATTAAAGTCACCCATTATAACTGCTGCACCTTTATTGCACGCACCCCTAATTTCATGTTTGATGCCCTCCCCAACATCACTACTACTGTTTGGAGGTCTGTACACAACTCCCACTAACGTTTTTTGCCTTTTGGTATTCTGCAGCTCTACCCATATAGATTCCACATCATCCAAGTTAATGTCCTTCCGAACTATTGCCTTAATTTCCTCCTTAACCAGCAATGCTACCCCACCTCCTTTTCCTTTTATTCTATCTTTCCTGAATGTTGAATACCCCTGGATGTTGAGTTCCCAGCCCTGATCATCCTGGAGCCACGTCTCCGTAATCCCAATCACATCATATTTGTTAACATCTATTTGCACAGTTAATTCATCCCCCTTATTGCTGATACTCCTTGCATTAAGACACAAAGCCTTCAGGCTTATTTTTTTAACACCCTTTGTCCTTTTAGAATTTTGCTGTACAGTGGCCCTTTTTGTTCTTTGCCTTGGGTTTCTCTGCCCTCCACTTTTCCTCATCTCCTTTCTGTCTTTTGCTTTTGCCTCCTTTTTGTTGATGGTTTAGCATAATTGGAAGATATTACAAATGAAAAGTTGAAAGATGTGTAAGATTTAAAGACTGTTCCTAGTATATTTTGTTGAGCTTTTTTCTATAAGAAATACGTTTTCAATGTAGGGTGAGTTGGAAGGATAATACTAATATTACTACAACTACATAAACTCTCTTTCATATTATTCACACATATTATAAATATCAGGTTCCCAGAACAGATCACTATTGAACTCCACTGATTATTATTTTCCCAGACACAGCATTGTAACTTTATCACCACCCATCAAGGAGCCCTATTAAAACTGAGGTCAATGGGAATCGGGGAAAACTCTCCACCGTCTGGTCATACCTAGCACAAATGAAGATGGTTATAGTTGTTGGAGGTCAATCATCTTGGCCCCAGGACATCGCTGCAGGAGTTCCTCAGGGCAGTGTCCGAGGCCCAACCATCTTCAGCTGCTTCATTAATGACCTTCCTTCCATCATAAGGTCAGAAGTGGGGATGTTCGCTGATGACTGCACAGTGTTCAGTTCCATTTCACTACTCCTCAGATAATGAAGCAATCCATGCCCGCATGCAGGAAGACCTGGACAATATTCAGGCTTGGGCTGATAAGTGGCAAGTAACATTCGCGCTACACAAGTGCCAGGCAATGACTATTTCTAACAAGCAAGAATCTAACCACCGCCCCTTGACGTTCAATGGCATTATCATCAGTTTCTGGTCAACATTCACTCACCATCAACATCCTGACCAGAAACATAATTGGACCAGACACATAAATGCTCGCATTTGCCTGGATAAGTGCAACTCCAATAACAGTCGAGAAGCTTGATACCATCCAGGACAAAGCAGCCCGCTTGATTGACACCATCTTAAACATTCACTTCCTCCACCACCAGCGTACCATGGCTGCAGTGTGTACCATCTACAAGATGCACTGCAGCAGCTTGCCAAGGCTTCTTCGGCAGCACCTACCAAACCCACGACCTCTACCATCTAGAAGGACAAGGGCAACGGGCACATGGGAACACCACCACCTCCAAGTTCCCCTTCAAGTCACACACCAGCCTGACTTGGAAGTATATCGCCGTTCTTTCATCGTCGCTGGGTCAAAATCCTGGAACTCCCTTCCTAACAGCGTTGTGGGAGTACTTTCATCACACGAACTGCAGTGGTTCAAGAAGGCAATTCACCACCATCTTCTCAAGGGAAATTAGGGATGGGTAATAAATGGTGGCCTTGCCAGCGACACCCACATCCTATGAATGAATTTAAAAAAACGTATCTTCTGGTACTGAAGCAGTTTTCAATCCATCTATATCATTTGCCACCTATCTGTAAGCCTTTGACCTTCCCTACTAGTCTCACCTGAGGAACTTTGTCAAATTTTGAAAATGTAAGTGAATTGTATTTACTGCATTACCCTTCCCCACTAGTTTAGTTTCGGGACAGCCTATGATGATGATGATGAGTTACACACAGAATTTCAGTGAGTTTGTACGGCTGACCTAATACTTCAAAAACCACGCTGACTGCTCTGATCAGTGCCTGTGCTCTTTAGATGTAGCATTTTGTTGAATCCTTTAAATGTTATTCCCAATATGAATGTTAGGCTTACCAGTCTGTACTAGGTTGTGCTTTAACCATTTTTGAACTATATTTGTCATTATTTAGGCCTCAGGTAGTACTTGTGTATTTATGGTAAAATATCAACCAAAACATAACTCATTTATTTCGTAAGGATTCTAGGACATATTCCATTTAGCCCAGGAGCTTTGTTGATAATTATTCCTTCCAGATCTTGCATAACGCATCATCTACCTTGACTGGAATTTGTCTACAGTCCTTCGTGAAAGCTGATGTGAAAAATCCATTGAATTTATCTGCCATATTCTGATCATCTGTAATGATTTATCTGTTAAAGCCCCCCCCTGCCCCCCGGTCTTTGATCTTTCTACTATTGATACAGATACTGTAACATTAGACCACTGAATGTATCTTCACACTGTATACACTATACCTGTACCACCAGAGGGTGCTACTGGTGGAGACCTAAGGGCCACCTGCACACTGCAGGTAACCAAGTATAAAATGGAGCTCACCTCACTGTGTCCTCACTCAGGCAGCTACAATAAATGGATTAAGGCCAAGATGATGCCCAGGGAGGGTGGCCACACACACAGTGAGAGCATACCCACTGCAGGGCCAGCAGTCAATGGATGGCACAGGTATCACCACTGGCACCCTGCCCCAGATTGGCCCTGGCCACCAGGGCCAGCACCGGGAGCAAGAGGCCAGCACCCTCCAGCCCTCCCGACGGGACCTGGGATGACCAGACTCCCACCACCACTGAAGGGCAGCAGGGAGTCCCTGCAGCCCTCGAAGGAGGACAGGGAGGCCTATGGCTCTGCCAACCACTAAGCAACTGTTAAGGTCCTGAGACACAGCCAGGTGAGCAATCTGAGCCCACCCAGCTGGCAGGGGGAACAGTCCGGTTGCTCCGGAACAAGCGTCCTTACCCACCTGCACCCACACCCCAGGGACAAGACTGTAATACCATGTATGTACCTTCCCGTAATATGTACTTGTTCCACTACTGCTGAACCCCCCAAAAAACCTGTGATATAACCAATCCTATTCTTTATTCTTTGTACATGTACGCCAATGCAGATGTCGAGCCACACACATGGTCCACACATGGGGGGGGTGGGGCGGGGGGGGAATGGATGTTTGTAGCCATGGACACACATGGATCACACCCAGAACCCGCACAACCCTCACTACAACCTCCTACCGTCCACTGCTGACCATTTCCCAATGTCGTGACAATAAGGACTTGGGGGTCTACAGGGAGAGAGGCATTCCCAAGCACAGACAAGGTGCAAGGGCTTTGGGCACTCAAGTCGAGGGCCAGAGCACACAGCGCAAAAGCCAGTGGCACAAGACTTAGAGGGGAGTGTTGTTGTGTATGTATAATGTATTTCCTGTAACATTAGACCACTGAATGTATCGTCACACTGTATACACTATACCTGTACCACCAGAGGGTGCTACTGGTGGAGACCTAAGGGTCACCTGCACACTGCAGGTAACCAAGTATAAAAGGGAGCTCACCTCATTGCATCCTCACTCAGGGAGCTACAATAAATGGACTAAGGTCACAACAGTTCAAGTACAATACCTTACATCGTGGAGTCATTACTAGAGTGCTTGCATATATAACAGATACAAAATCTTTTGGTATCCTTTTTACATTTCTAGCGAACTTTAGCTGCATTTTGTATGAATTCCAATCATCCCTATTATTTATTTCCTTTCATCTTTTAAAGAATTTCTGCATTTCTTTAGGTTCCTTCTAATCTCCTGAAACCACTGTTTTCTTGATCTTGAAGTTTCTCCTTTTTAAAATTAAATAAACTTTCATGGCTTATCCTATACAAGCATTAAATACACTTCATTTCCTTCTGTTTACTTTAAAATATAGTTTCCCAATTAATTTTCCCGACTCTTACAGTTCCAACATTTTTTTGACAAAGTATTACAAACTATTTACAGTATAGAAATAGGCCATTCGGCCCAACGGGTCTCTGCCGGTGTTTATGCTTCACACTTTTCTCCTCCTACATTACTTCAGCTAACCTCATCAGTATATTCTTCTATTCCTTTCTCCCTCGTGCTTATCTAGCTTCCCCTTGCATGTGTTTATGCTAGTTGCCTCAACTACTCCCTGTGGTAGCAAGTTCCACATTCTATCTACTCTCTGGGTAAAGAGGTTTCTCCTGAATTTGTTCTTGGCTTTATTAGCAACTATCTTATATTACTGCCCCCTAGTACTGGTCTCGCCTGCAAGTGGAAACATCTTCTCTACATCTACCCTATCAAACCCCTTCAAAATCATAAAGACCTCTATCAGGTCACCCCTCAGGCAATGTTCCCTCTAAGCTGCGCACATGAGCGGCTGCGCAGTAATCAGCAAGTACAGGCCGCTCACAAGCTTTTACAATACATATAGTATGATGACCTAGGGTCTTCACATGATTTTTTCATATTATGCCAGTCATGTGTGTCCAGATGGCTTAGCCTGACATCAGTAGTAGGGAAATGCTAGTATCCATTATCAGGGATGTGGTGACCGGGAACTTACAAAATCATAATATGATCGGGCAGAGTTAACACGGATTTATGAAAGGGAAATCGTGTTTGACAAATCTGTTAAGAGTTTTTTGAGGTTGTAACTAGCAAGGTAGATAAAGGGAAACCAGTGGCTGTAGTGTATTTTGATTTTCAAAAAGCATTCAATAAGGTGCCATACAAGAGGTTATTACACAATATAGGGCTCGAGGAGTTGGGAGTAATTGTTAAGTATGGAGAAAGAGTCGACTGAACACTGAGCTCAAAGTATTTAAGTGTGACCGTAGTCTTTTATTGCAGGTCTCCAGAGTGCCTTTCCAACCTGTGAGGCCTCCTTAAATACCTGTGCTCCCAAGGGATTATGGGATCCCTTGGGACTCCGGGGATGAGCCCTCTGGTGGCTGTATAGAGTAAATACAAGTTTACATATATAACAACACTCCCCCGCCCCCCCCCCCCCACCCCGCTCCCAAAGTCAATAGTATAACTATTTACAATGTGAGTCGATCTGGGGCCTTTCTTGCCCTGGTTGATCATCTCGGTGTGAAAGCTGGTATTGTTGAATCATTTGTTGGGCCCTCGCTGGGCTGTTGTGCAGCTGACCTTGCTGGGCTGCCTGGTGTGTTGGGCCCTGCTGGACTGCTGTGGATGATGGGTTCTGCTTCGTGGTCAGCTGTGGTGCCAGTTACCACTGGTGTGTATGTTGGGGTATCAAAAAAGGTAGGGTCCAAAGTGGATTGCTCAGGATAGTCCGTGAATCTGAGTTTGATTTGGTCCAAGTGTTTCCGATGAATGAGTCCATTTGAAAGTTTGACCCGAAACGCCCTGCTCCCCTCTTTGGCTACGACAGTGCCGGGAAGCTACTTGGGACCTTGTCCATAATTCAATACAAATACAGGATCATTGATTTCAATCTCGCGTGACACATTTGCGCTATCATGGTATGCACTTTGTTGAAGCTGCCTGCTCTCTACCTGTTCATGTAGATCAGGGTGAACTAACGAGAGCCTTGTCCTAAGTGCTCTTTTCATGAGCAGTTCAACAGGTGGGATCCCAGTGAGCGAGTGGGGTCTCGTGCAGTAGCTAAGCAGGACTCGGGCTAGGCAAGTCTGCAGTGAGCCTTCAGCTGCCCTCTTCAAGCCTTGCTTGATGGTTTGCACTGCTCTGACCATTGGACGCTGGTTTAAACGGGGCAGATGTGACATGTTTGATCCCATTACGGGTCATGAATTCTTTGAACTCAGCACTGGTAAAACATGGCCTGATGTCGCTCACCAGTACATCGGGTAAGCCGTGAGTAGCAAACATCTGGAAAATGGTGACATGATAGGTCCAAGTCAGCATGGATTTGTGAAAGGGAAATCATGCTTGACAAATCTTCTGGAATTTTTTGAGGATGTTTCCAGTAAAGTGGACAAAGGAGAACCAGTTGATGTGGTATATTTGGACTTTCAGAAGGCTTTCGACAAGGTCCCACACAAGAAATTAATGTGCAAAGTTAAAGCACATGGGATTGGGGGTAGTGTGCTGACGTGGATTGAGAACTGGTTGTCAGACAGGAAGCAAAGAGTAGGAGTAAACGGGTACTTTTCAGAATGGCAGGCAGTGACGAGTGGGGTGCCGCAAGGTTCTGTGCTGGGGCCTCAGCTGTTTACATTGTACATTAATGATTTAGACGAGGGGATTAAATGCAGTATCTCCAAATTTGCGGATGACACTAAGTTGGGTGGCAGTGTGAGCTGCGAGGAGGATGCTATTAGGCTGCAGAGTGACTTGGATAGGTTAGGTGAGTGGGCAAATGCATGGCAGATGAAGTATAATGTGGATAAATGTGAGGTTATCCACTTTGGTGGTAAAAACAGAGAGACAGACTATTATCTGAATGGTGACAGATTAGGAAAAGGGAAGGTGCAACGAGACCTGGGTGTCATGGTACATCAGTCATTGAAGGTTGGCATGCAGGTACAGCAGGCGGTTAAGAAAGCAAATGGCATGTTGGCCTTCATAGCGAGGGGATTTGAATACAGGGGCAGGGAGGTGTTGCTACAGTTGTACAGGGTCTTGGTGAGGCCACACCTGGAGTATTGTGTACAGTTTTGGTCTCCTAACTTGAGGAAGGACATTCTTGCTATTGAGGGAGCGCAGCGAAGATTCACCAGACTGATTCCCGGGATGGCGGGACTGACCTATCAAGAAAGACTGGATCAACTGGGCTTGTATTCACTGGAGTTCAGAAGAATGAGAGGGGACCTCATGGAAACGTTTAAAATTCTGACGGGTTTAGACAGGTTAGATGCAGGAAGAATGTTCCCAATGTTGGGGAAGTCCAGAACCAGGGGTCAAAGTCTGAGGATAAGGGGTAAGCCATTTAGGACCGAGATGAGGAGAAACTTCTTCACCCAGAGAGTGGTGAACCTGTGGAATTCTCTACCACAGAAAGTAGTTGAGGCCAATTCACTAAATATATTCAAAAGGGAGTTAGATGAAGTCCTTACTACTCGGGGGATCAAGGGTTATGGCGAGAAAGCAGGAAGGGGGTACTGAAGTTGCATGTTCAGCCATGAACTCATTGAATGGCAGTGCAGGCTAGAAGGGCTGAATGGCCTGCTCCTGCACCTATTTTCTATGTTTCTATGGCCCGCAGGCTTTCAGTAGTGTCAGCGGACGTGCTAGCCGACATTATTTCACATTCAATCCACTTGGAATATGCGTCTACAACCACAAGGAACATTTTACCGAAGAACAGGCCTGCATAGTCGACATGTACGCTAGACCATGGTTTGGAGGGCCAAGGCCATAAATTTAACGGCCCTTCCCTGGGTATATTGCTTAACTGCGAGCATGTATTACATCGATGCGGACTCTAAGTCCGCATCGATACCGGGCCACGACATGTGGAATCTGGCTATCGCTTTCATCATTACGATGCGTAGGTGGGTACTGTGGAGGTCATTGATGAAAGTGTCTCTGCCCTTCTTGGGGACCACTACTCGATTGCCCCACAAAAGGCAGTCTGCTTGTGTAGGCATTTCATCTTTGCGCTGCTGGAATGGCTTTATCTCTTCCTGCATTTCCACTGGGACACCGGACCAGCTCCCGTGAAGCACACAGCTTTTGACTAGAGATAATAAGGAGTCCTGGCTTGTCCAGGTTTTGATCTGCCCGGCAGTGACGGGTGATTGCTCACTCTCAAATACTTCCATAACCATGGCTAGGTCTGCGGGCTGTGCCATTTCCACCCCCGTGGTGGGCAATGGCAACCTACTGAGAGCATCGGCACAGTTTTCTGTGCCTGGCCTGTGGCGGATGGTGTGCTGACAACGTGAGCGTCCATCTCTGGATGCGGGCCGATGCATTGGTATTTATCCCTTTACTCTCAGAAAACAGGGATATAAGTGACTTATGGTCAGTTTCCAATTCGAATTTTAGCCCGAACAGGTATTGTTGCATTTTCTTTACCCCATAGACACACGCTAACGCTTCTTTCTCAATCATGCTGTAGGCTCTTTCAGCCTTAGACAGACTCCTGGATGCATAAGCAACCGGTTGCAGTTTCCCGAAATCATTAGCTTGTTGCAATACACACCCGACGCCATATGACGATGCATCACATGCTACTAATACCAAACGCTTTCGTGGATCATACAACACAAGCAATTTGTTTGAGCATAACAATTTTCTCACTTTTACAAAGGCATTTACTTGGCTTTTGCCCCAAACCCATTCGTCCCCTTTTCGTAGTAAGATATGCAGTGGTTCTAACAGTGTGCTGAGACCCGGTAAGAAGTTACCAAAGTAGTTCAGGAGTCCCAGAAACGACTGCAGCTCCGTCACGTTCCGTGGCCTTGGTACGTTCTCGATTGCCTCCGTCTTCGCATTGGTGGGCCTGATGCCATCCGCCGCAATCCTGCTTTCTCAAGAACTCCATTTCAGGCGCCAGGAAAATGCACTTCGAGCGTTTTAACCTGAGCCCCAGGTGGTTGAGTCAACTAAGAACCTCCTCCAGGTGCTGCAGATGCTCGACTGTATTCCTACCTGTGACCAAGATGTTGTCCTGGAAGACTACGGTGTGCGGGATCGACTTCAGTAAGCTTTCCATGTTTCTCTGGAATATCGCCACCACTGATCGGATTCCAAACGGGCATCTGTTATAAACAAAAAGATCTTTGTGCGTGTTGATGAAGGTGAGGGCCTTCGATGATTCCTCCAGTTCCTGCGTCATGAAGGCTGAAGTCAGATCCAGCTTCGTGAACGTCTTTCCTCCCGCCAGCGTTGCAAAGAGGTCGTCGGCTTTTGGTGGTGGGTATTGGTCCTGCAGGGAGAAACGATTGATAGTTACTTTGTAATCGCCACAGATTCTGACGGTGCCTTCTCCCTTGAGGACTGGGACAATAGGACTGGCCCACTCGTTAAACCTGATCGGTGAAATGATTCCCTCTCTTTGCAGACGGTCTAGCTCGATCTCTACCCTTTTTCTCATCATGTACAGTACTGCTCTCACCTTGTGATGGATAGGTCGCGCCCCCGGAATTTGGTGGATCTGCACTTTTGCTCCTTGGAATTTCCCGATGCCTGGTTCGAACAGCGAAGAAAATTTGTTTAAGACCTGGGCACACGAAGTGTCGTCAGCGGGCGATAGTGCTCGGACATTGTCCCAGTTCCAGCGTATCTCTCCCAGCCAGCTCCTGCCGAGCAGCGTGGGACCATCGCCCGGTACCACCCAGAGTGGTAATTTGTGCACCGCTCCATCGTAGGAGACCTTTACGGTAGCATTGCCGATTACAGGAATCAGTTCTTTTGTGTAAGTTCTTAGTTTCGTGCGAACTGGAGTTAAGACTGGCCTTGAAGCCTTGTTGCACCACAATCTTTCGAAAGTCTTTTTGCCCATGATGAACTGGCTCGCGCCGTGTCCAGCTTCATTGACACCAGGAGTCCATTTAGTTTAACATTCAGCATTATCGGGGGACAATTAGTAGCGAATGTGTGCACCCCATGTACCTCTGCCTCCTCGGTCTGAGGCTCTGGTTCGTCGTGATTCTCCGTGGATCTGTCCTCCTCTGCAACATGGTGGTTTGCAGGTTTAACAGGCTTTGCAGCTCGCCTGCACACACGGAGGTGTCCCATTGTTCCACAGTCCTTGCAAACGTACCCTTTGAATCAGCATGAATGGGAACGATGATCACCCCTGTAGCGCCAACAAGGTGTTAATGGCCTTGCATTCACAACCCTTGATTGTGGACTCTTGAGACATCTGCGTACGTGCAGCTGCAGGTATGTGACACCTGCCCTGTATGTTACGATTCGAAAACAACATCACTTTTTTCACAGTACTGGTAGCAGCACTTGTATGTTGAGAGATTTGCTTCATAGTGTCACAGGTGGCAATGAACGCCTGGGCTATCGCTATGGCCTTACGCAAGGTTGGGGTCTCTACAGTGAAAAGTTTGTGAAGTATGGTTTCGTGGCCAATGCCAAGTACAAAAAATTCTCTGAGCATGTGCTCCAAATGTCCTTCAAATTCGCAATGTCCTGCAAGGCGTCATAGCTCGGCGACATAGCTCGCCACTTCCTCGCCTTCAGATATTTTGTAGGTGTAGAACCGGTACCTCGCCATCAGAACGCTTTCCTTCGGGTTCAAATGCTCTCGGACCAGTGTGCACAAAAGATCGTACGATTTCTCTGTGGGTTTCGCTGGAGTGAGCAGATTCTTCATGAGGCCATACATTGGTGCTCCACAGACAGTGAGGAGGATCGCCCTTCGTTTGGCAGTGCTCTCTTCCCCATCTAGCTCGTTGGCCACGAAGTATTGGTCGAGTCGCTCCACAAAAGTTTCCCAATCATCTCCCTCCGAGAATTTCTCCAGGATGCCCACTGTTCTCTGCATTTTTTTGGGTTCGCTATCTGTATTTCGTTGCCAGTTGTTATATATGGAGAAAGAGTCAGGCTGAACATTGTGAGCTCAAAGTAAAGTGTGACCTTAGTCTTTTATTGCAGGTCTCCAGAGTGCCTCTCCAACCTGTGAGGCCTTCTTAAATACCTGTGCTCCCAAGGGATTATGGGATCCCTTGGGACTCCAGGGGTTGAGCCCTCTGGTGGCTGTACAGAGTAAATACAAGTTTACATATATAATTAGCATGGATTGAGGATTGGTTAACGGACAGAAATCAGAGAGTAGGAATAAACTAGTCATTTTCGGGTTGGCAAGCTGTAACTAGTGGGATAGCGCAAGTATCAATGATTGGGCCTCAGCTACTTACAATCTATATCAATGACTTAGATGAGGGGACTGAATGTAATATATCCAAGTTTGCTGATGGTACAACGCTAGGTGGGATTGTAAGTTGTGAGGGGGATGCAAAGAGGCTGCAAAGGGTTATAGACAGGTTAAGTGAGTGAGCAAGAAGGTGACAGATGGAATATAATCAGGAGAAATGTGAAGTTAATCCACTTTTGTAGGAAAAATAGAAATGCTGAATGTTTTTTAAATGGTGAGAGATTGGGAAATGTTGGTGTTCAGAGGGACCTGGCTGTCCTGTACACGAATCATTGAAAGTTAACATGCAGGTACAGCAAGCAATTAGGAAAGCAAATGGTATGTTGGCCTTTATTACTGAAGGATTGGAGTATAAGAGTAAAGATGTCTTGCTGCAATTATATATATCCCTGGTGAGACCATACTTGGAGTATTGTGTACAGGTTTGGTCTCCTTACCTAAGGAAGGATATACTTGCCTTGGAGGGTGTGCAGTGAAGGTTCACTAGATTGATTCATGCCTCAGGACCCCAAAGCACTTTACAGCCAATGAAGTACTTTTGGAGTATAGTCACCGTTGTAATGTAGGAAACACGGCAGCCATTTTGCGCACAGCAAGCTCCCACAAACAGCAATGTGAAAATGACCAGATAATCTGTTTTTGTTATGTTGATTGAGGGATAAATATTGACCAGGACACGGAGGATAACTCCCCTGCTCTTCTTCGAAATAGTGCCGTGGGATCTTTTACATCCACCTGGGAGAGCAGACGGGGCCTCAGTTTAACGTCTCATTAGAAAGATGGCACCTGCGACAGTGCAGCCTAGATTTTTGTGCTCATGTCCTTGACTTGCATTTACATAGCGCCTTAAATGATCTCAGGATGCCCCAAACGCTTTATAACCAATGATTAACACAGTTATAATATTATTTCACTGTGATTTTTTTCTCATCAATTTTTCCCCCCACATTTCCTTTCCTGAAGCTGTTGACTCTTGCTAGGGTATGGCTCCACAGGTGCACAAGATTAGGGCTCAAGGGATTGGGGTCATATATTAGCATGGGTTGAGGATTGGTTAACGGACAGAAAACAGAGTATGAATAAACGGGTCATTATCAGGATGGCAGGGTGTAACTAGTGGAGTACCGTAAGGTCAGCGCTTAGGCCTATCTACAATCTATATCAATGACTTAGATGCGGGGGCCGAATGTAATATATCCAAATTTGCTAATGATACAAAGCTAGCAGGTATAGTAAGCTGTGAGCAGGACGCATAAAGAGTGCAAAGGGATATAGACCGGTAAAGTGCTTAGGCAAGAAGGTGGCAAATGTGAAATTATCCACTTTGGTAGGAAGAATGGAAAAGCAGAATATTTTTTACAAGGTGCGAGACTAGTAAATATTTGCATTCAGAAGGACCTGGGTATCCTTGTACACAAAACACTGAAAGTTAATATGCAGGTACAGGAAGGAATTAGGAAAGCAAATGGTATGTTAGCCTTTATTACAAAAGGATTGGAGTACAAGAGTAAAGAAGTCTTACTGCAATTATATCATCATCATCATAGGCAATCCCTCGAAATTGAGCAAGTGGAAGACTTGCTTCCACTCCAAAAGTGAGTTCTCACATGACTGAACAGTCCAATACGGGAATTACAGTCTCTGTCACAGGTGGGACAGACAGTCATTGGAGGAAAGAATGGGTGGGGAGTCTGGTTTGCTGCACGCTCCTTCTGCTGCCTGCGCTTGTTTTCTGCATGCTCTCGGCGAAGAGACCGAGGTGCTCAGCGCCCTCCTGGATGCTCTTCTTCCACTTAGGGCGGTCTTTGGCCAGGGACTCCCAGGTGTCAGTGGGATGTTGCACTTTATCAGGGAGGCTTTGAGGGTGTCCTTGTTACGTTTCCTCTGCCCACCTAGGGCTCATTTGCCATGTAGGAGTTCCGAGTAGAGTGCTTGCTTTGGGAGTCTCGCGTCGGGCATGCGAACAATGTGGCCCACCCAACAGAGCTGGTCGAGTGTGGTCAGTGCTTCAATGCTGGGGATGTTGGCCTGATCAAGAACACTGACATTGGTGCGTCTGTCCTCCCAGGGGATTTGAAGGCTCTTGCGGAGGCATCGCTGGTGTTATTTCTCCAGCAGTTTAAGGTGTTTACTGTATATAGTCCATGCCTCTGAGCCATATAGGAGGGTGGTTATCACTACAGCCCTGTAGCTTGGTGCCAGATTTGAGGGCCTGATCTTCGAACACTCTCTTCCTCAGGCAGCCGAAGGCTGCGCTGACGCACTGGAGGCGGTGTTTGAACCCCGTCGTCGATGTCTGCACTTGCTGATAATGGGTTCACGAGGTATGGAAAATGGTCTTGATGACTGGGGGGCAGTGCAGTGTGGCGGGGTCAGGTTGGTGGGGGACCTTTGTCTTATGGATGTTTAGTGTAAGGCCCATGCTTTCAGACGCCTCAGTGACGATGTTGACGATGACTTGGAGTTCAGCTTCTGAATGTGCGCAGATGCAAGCGTCATCCGCTTACTGTAGTTCGATGACAGAGGATGGGAGGGTCTTGGATCTGGCCTGGAGGTGACGAAGGTTGAACAGGTTCCCACTGGTTCTGTAATTTAGTTCCAAACCAGCAGGGAGCTTGTTGAGTGTGAGGTGGAGCATTGCAGCGAGGAAGATTGAGAAGAGGATTGGCGCGATGACGCAACCCAGCTTAACCCCGGTCTGGACGTTGATTGGGTCTGTGGTGGATCCGTTGGTCAGGATCACAGCTTGCATGTCATCGTGGAGCAGGTGGAGGATGGCGACAAACTTTTCGGGACAGCCGAAACGGAGGAGGAAGCTCCATAGTCCCTCGTGGTTAACAATGTCAAAGGATTTTGTAAGGTCAAAGAAGGCCATGTACAAGGGTTGGTGCTGTTCCCTGCATTTCACTTGCAGTTGTCGCGGCATAAAGATCATGTCCGTTGTACCCCGTAGTGGACCGAATCTGCTCTGTGACTCCGGGAGGAGCTCCTCTGCCATAGGGAGAAGATGGTTGAGGAGGATTCTAGCGATGGCTTTCCCGCAATTATATAGGGCTTTGGTGAGACCACACCTAGAGTACTTAGGTATTCTTCCTACCTAAGGAAGAATATACTTGCCTTGGAGGGGTGCAACGAAGGTTCACTAGATTGATTCCTGGAAAGAAAGGGCTGTCTTTCGAGGAAAGAGTGAGTAGATATCGCCTATATTTTCTGGAATTTAGACGAATGAGAGGTGGTCTCATTGAAACGTATAGAATTCTTAGAGGGCTTGCCAGGGTAGGTACTGAGCGGTTGTATCCCTAGGCTGTTTGTTCTTGTATACTGATCAGACTTTGGTACCTTGCCCAAGTGGCCATTGAAGCCTTGATGGTGAGTATATGTGGGTATGACTATGAGGAACATAACAGCTAAGCCTAAACTTATCACCAATACTCACGTGTGTATCTCCAGTAGAAAGCACTGGATAGTGATCAGGAATGAGAATCCTGGCCAATTTTCTAGCCTCACATCCAGAGTCCTCTTGTGGTGATCATGTGGCCAAGATCACAAAATCACAGTTCCGGAAAAGAAATTAAAAATAAAGAAACCCTTTGACCTGAATCACATAGTTATCACTGTATAAACATGCTGAGTCATGAGCTTGACTGCAATTGCAGAAATTCTGCCCTATAAATATTACACTTAATTATATCAGCATTTTAAGGGTTAAACTTGGCTTGTATTCTCTTGTTTTGAAGATTGAGGGGTGATCTAATTGAGGTGTTTAAAACAAAAGGGGATTGGGTAGGATAGATATAGAAAAACGATTTCCTCTAGTGGAGGAATCTAGAATAAAGGGACATAATCTTAAAATTAGTGCTTGACCATTCAGGAGTTAAATCAGGAATTATTTTTTCACACAAAGGGTAGTATAAATCTGGAACTCTCTGCAAAAGGCTGTCGATGCTGGGTCAATTGAATTTTTCAAGACTGGGATTGATAAAACTTTGTACAATAAGACTAGTAAATGAGGTATAGATTAGCCGTGATCTAGTTGAATGGCGGAACAGGCTTGTGGGACTAAAGGACCTGCTCAGCTCCCATCAAGGTTTAAAGCAAATCTTCTGTTGTGGCATAAGCATCAAATTCTCTCATCGGTTTTGTTTTCTTTGGAGGATGGAACTTAGGACTTTCTAGACGAAAAAAGTCCAAAGTCCATCTAGTTCACATGATGCAACTATAATGGAGTTGTTGACTAATCATGGCAATGAATCTCTGTCACTGAGTCTACAACAGACCCAGACATGAGGCGTGGAAAATCCCAGTGGTGGGTCCAAAGTCACCTGTTCCTTCCAAGCATGCTACACTTATCATATGTCATATCTCAAATTACTCAATTACTGTTTAAAGAAGAATGTATAAAAACAATCAATTACTGTTCAATCAATTACTGTTCAGAGTATTTATTACCTTATGCTTTTTAAATTTATGTAGCAATGCCAATCCATAATGCAGTTACAGTAATTGATTTCCTGAATGTTTTCTTTAGTAAAGATTGCACGAAAAGAATCGGATTCAAGGTAAATCCAGCAACACAATGCTCACTATTAATGGGTTAAAGCTCACAACTGAAGTTTTATCTCCCCCATTTCATTTCCCCTCCGCTTAATTCGCTCACACAAGGTTCATAACCATTGTAGCCGTGTCTCACAGTACCTTACCCAAGTGGCCAGTATTTATGTATGAATCTAGAAGGGGGGTGTTGGCATGCTACCTAAGAATATCACACCAGAGCCTGATCAGAAGCGGAGCAGAGAAAATCAGAAAAAGATGAAAAAAAGGCAAAATAATCAGTATGAAAGCAAGGAATCAAAAATGGAGCAGTGATACAGTGTGATGATCCTGAAATTATCAGAGATTTATGTTGTGAAGAAAGGTTAATGAAGTACACAAATCACAGAAAGTTAACATACAGATACAGCAAGCAATTAGGAAAGCAAGAGCGTTGGAGTATAAGAGTAAGGAACTTGTGCTGCAGTTATATAGGGCTTTGGTGAGACCACAACTGGAGTACTGTGCACACTTTTGGTCTGCTTTCCGATTCCTGGAATGAGGGGACTGTCCTATGAGGAGAGATTGAGTAGAATGGTCCTATATTCTCTGGACTTTAGAAGAATGAGAGGTGATCTCATTGCAATTTTATACAACTTTTAAGAGTGCTTGACAAGATAATGCTGACAGGTTGTTGCCCCTGGCTGGAGAGTCTTAAACTACGGGTCATAATTTGAAGATAAGGGGTCAGCCATTTAGGATTGGGTTGAGGAGAAACGTCTTCATTCAAAAGGATGTGAATCTTTGGAATTCTCTACCACAAAACGGTGTGGATGTTCAGTCAATGAGTATATTCAGGATTGAGGTCGATAGATTTTTGGGTACTAAAGGGTTATGGGGATAGTGGAGTTGATGTAGAAGCTAAGCCATGATCTTATTGAATGGCAGAGCAGGATTCAACAATTGTACATCCCTGTCTGGAGTAAAAATAAAACGGGGAAGGTAGCTCAACTGTGGCTAACAAGGGAAATTAGGGATAGTGTTAAATCCAAGGAAGAGGCATATAAATTGGCCAAAAAAAGCAGCAAACCTGAGGAATAGGAGAAATTTAGAATTCAGCAGAGGAGGACAAAGGGTTTAATTAGAAGGGGGAAAATAGAGTATGAGAGGAAACTTGCAGGGAACATAAAAACTGACTGCAAAAGCTTCTATAGATATGTGAAGAGAAAAAGATTAGTGAAGACCAATGTAGGTCCCTTGCAGTCAGAATCAGGTGAATTTATAATGGGGAACAAAGAAATGGCAGACCAATTGAACCAATACTTTGGATCTGTCTTCACGAAGGAAGACACAAATAACCTTCCGGAAATACTAGGGGTTCGAGGGTCTAGCGAAAGAGGAACTGAAGGAAATCCTTATTAGTCAGGAAATTGTGTTAGGGAAATTGATGGGATTGAAGGCCGATAAATCCCCAGGGCCTGATAGGCTACATCCCAGAGTACTCAAGAAAGTGGCCCGAGAAATAGTGGATGCATTGGTGATCATTTTCCAACATTCTATTGACTCTGGATCAATTCCTATGGACTGGAGGGTAGCAAATCTAACACCACTTTTTTAAAAAAGGAGGGAGAGAGAAAACAGGGAATTATAGACCAGTTAATCTGACATCGGTGGTGGGGAAAATATTGGAATCAATTATTAAAGATGAAATAGCAGCGCATTTGGAAAACAGTGACAGGATCGGTCCAAGTCAGCATGGATTTATGAAAGGGAAATCATGCTTGACAAATCTCCTAGAATTTTTTGAAGATGTAACTAGTAGAGTGGACAAGGGAGAACCAATGGATGTGGTGTACTTGGACTTTCAAAAGGTTTTTGTCAAGGTCCCACACAAGAGATTAGTGCGCAAAATTAAAGCACATGGTATTGGAGGTAATGTACTGATGTGGATAGAAAACTGGTTGGCAGACAGGAAGCAGAGAGTGGGAATAAACGGGTCCTTTTCAGAATGCCAGGCAGTGACCAGTGGGTTGCCGCAGGGTTCAGTGCTGGGACCCCAGCTATTTACAATATACATCAATGATTTAGATGAAGGAATTGAATGCAATATCTCCAATTTTGCAGATGACACTAAGCTGGGTGGCGGTGTGAGCTGTGAGGAGGATGCTAAGAGGCTGCAGGGTGACTTGGACAGGTTCGGTGAGTGGGCAAATGCATGGCAGATGCAGTATAATGTGGATAAATGTGAGGTTATCCACTTTGGTGGCAAAAACAGGAAGACAGAATATTATCTGAATGGTGACAGATTAGGAAAAGGGGAGGTGCAACGAGACCTGGGTGTCATGGTACATCAGTCATTGAAATTTGACATGCAGCTACAGCAGGTGGTGAAGAAGGCAAAATGGCATGATGGCCTTCATAGCTAGAGGCTTTGAGCATAGAAGCAGGGAGGTCTTACTGCAGTTGTACATACCTGGAATATTGTCTTCAGTTTTGGTCTCCTAATCTGAGGAAGGATGTTCTTGCTATAGAGGGAGTACAGCGAAGGTTCACCAGATTGATTCCTGGGATGGCAGGATTGACATATGAGGAGAGACTGGACCAACTGGGCTTGTATCCACTGGAGTTTAGAAGAATGAGAGGGGATCTCATAGAAACATATAAAATTCTGACGGGATTGGACAGGTTAGAGGTGTTGTGTATCTGTAAAGCATGCACTTCCATGTTCCGCCACCAGCGAGCGCATCCCCTGAAGTCCCAAGGGATCCCAGCATCCCTTGGGAGCACTGTATATAAGCCGGCCCCTAAGGCCTGTTGCTCACTCTGGAGTGTCTTAATAAAGATTGAGGTCACTGTTACTTTAACCTCATCTGTGTTAGGAACACAACAACTGGCGACGAGTATACGAATCCAACGCAAAGATGCAGCAAACTGTGGGCATCCTGGAGAAGTTCTCGGAGGGTGAGGACTGGGAAGCCTATGTCGAACGGCTAGACCAGTACTTCGTAGCCAACAAGCTGGACGGAGAAGGAAGCGCTGCAAAAAGGAGAGTGGTGCTCCTCACGGTCTGCGGGGCACTGACCTACAGCCTCATGAAGAATCTTCTGGTTCCGGTGAAACCCACAGATAAGTCATATGAAGAGCTGTGTACACTGGTTCGGGAGCATCTTAACCCGAGGGAGAACGTGCTGATGGCGAAGTATCGGTTCTACACATGCCAACGATCTGAAGGTCAGGAAGTGGCGAGCTAAGGCGACTTGCAGGACAATGTGAGTTTGATGGCTACCTGGAGCAGATGCTCAGAGACTTTTTTGTACTGGGCATTGGCCACGAGACCATCCTACAAAAACTTTTGACTGTAGAGTCACTGACCCTCAGTAAGGCCATTGCGATAGCAAAGGCGTTTATGTCCACCAGTGATAACACCAAACAAATCTCTCAGCACACAAGTGCTAGCAATGCTCATAAATTAACTGGAACTGTGTTTGCGAGCTGAAATGTACAGGGCAGAAACCATGAGTCTGCAACTGCCAGCAGGCCTCAGGTGACCCAGATGACTCAGAGTCCACAACAAAGGATGAATGCAAGGCAATTCACACCTTGTTGGCGTTGTGGAGGCTTCCATTCAGCCTATTCATGCAGCTTCAAAGGGTATGTTTGCAAGAGCTGTGGAACAATGGGGCACCTCCAACGAGCTGCAAGCTCTGCAAAACCTGCTAACCACCACGTGGCAGAGGAAGATCGGTCCATGGTGGATCAAAGCAATTTCGAGCCTCAGAGAGAGGAGGTAAATGCTGAAGTACACGGGTGCACATATTGACGAAATGCCCACCTATAATGCTAAATGTAAAATTGAATGGCTTACCCGTAGCCATGGAACTGGACACTGGCGCTAGCCAATCCATCATGAGTAAAAAGATGTTTGAGAGACTGTGGTGCAACAAGGCACTCAGACCAGCCCTGAGCCCCATCCACACGAAACTGAGAACGTTCACCAAAGAGCTCATCACTGTCCTGGACAGCGCCATGGTCAAGGTCACCTACGAGGGCACGGTGCATGAACTGCCACTCTGGATTGTCCCGGGCGATGACCCCACACTGCTTGGAAGGAGTTGGCTGGGCAAAATCCGCTGGAACTGGGATGACATCCAAGCGCTATCACATGTCGATGAGGCCTCATGTACCCAGGTTCTTAACAAATTTCCTTCCCTTTTTGAGCCAGGCATTGGAAACTTTTCCGGGGCGAAGGTGCGGATCCACTTGGTCCCAGAGGCACAACCCATTCGCCACAAGACGCGAGCGGTACCTCACATGATGAGGGAGAGAGTGGAAATCGAGCTGGACAGGCTGCAACGAGAAGATATCATCTCTCCAGTGGAATTCAGCGAGTGGGTCAGCCCAATTATTCCAGTACTCGAAAGTGATGGCACGGTCAGGATTTGAGGCGATTATAAAGTAACTATTAATCGTTTTTCACGACAGGACCAATACCCGCTACCTAAGGCAGACGACCTATTTGTGACGCAAGACGTTCGCCAAGCCCGACCTGACTTCGGCCGACATGACGCAGGAGCTGGAGGGGTCTTCAAAGGGCCTCATCTGCATCAACACGCACAAGGGACTGTTCATCGACAACAGATGCCCATTTGGAATTTGGTCATCTGCAGCGATCTTCCAGAGAAACATGGAGAGCCTACTCAAGTCGGTACCATGCACAGTGGTTTTTCAGGACGACATATTGGTCACAGGTCGGGACACCGTTGAGCACCTACAAAACCTGGAGGGGTCTCGTGCGGTAGCTGAGCAGTACTCGGGACAGGTGGGTTTGGAGTGAGCCTTCTGTGACTCATTTAAGGCTCCGTTTGATTGTTTGTACTGCCCGCTCTGCCTGCCCATTGGAGGCTGGTTTAAACGGGGCCGAGATGACATGTTTGATCCCATTGCGGGTCATGAATTCTTTAAATTCGGCACTGGTGAAACATGGTCTGTTGTCACTGACCAGTATGTCAGGCAGGCCGTGGGTGGCAAACATGGCCCTCAGGCTTTCAGTGATGGCGGTGGTGGTGCTTTCGGACATTATTTCACATTCAATCCATTTTGAAAAAGCATCCACCACCACCAGGAACATTTTATCGAGAAACGGGCCCACATAGTCGACATGGATCCTCGACCATGGTCTGGAGGGCCAGGACCACAAACGTCAGTGAGAAAGAGGAGATTGTGAGGTTTTCAGAATTATGACAGGGATTGACA
The DNA here is from genome assembly GCF_044704955.1 of Pristiophorus japonicus. NCBI lineage: Eukaryota > Metazoa > Chordata > Chondrichthyes > Pristiophoridae > Pristiophorus > Pristiophorus japonicus. Next base: position 164,361,701 of record NC_091984.1, read on the forward strand.
AATTTGATTCAGCAAATTGTCAGTCGAAAGGGGAAGAGAAAACCTATTCCATGCTGTCAATTGTTTATTTGTAATAGTAGGAAGATGTAGACAATGGCCATTATGAAGAAAATTTCAGCATGCAATGTGATTTGTGAATGGATTACAAAATCCGACCAGTCAGGATATCAATGTTGAGCCAGCTTGTGGTGAACATGTGATGTCATGTGGTAATAAGGCTGATTTCTACAGACAGTAAAGAAGGAATATACAGCTTGATCTCAGATGAATATCAGCCAGCAAAAGAGAACTTGCCAGGACTGCACAAAGAAAGAGACATTTCCCATTAATTTCTGTGGGGTTTCTCCTCATTATGCACTATAATTTTGACGGACGATCTGCAGAAACTCCAGAGAAATGGCATAAATACTGTCCACAGCATTTCTCCAGAATTGCAGATATTCTGCCTAATTTATAGCGGATGATTGGGAGAACAACCGTGGGAATTCTACCCCATTGTGTACAACTCTAAAGCAGGCTCGATACTGACATACTTTAATATGCAGAATCAGTTTTGCAGCCAAGGCTTTAAATCAATTAGGAAAAATCTCTGGCTGGACAAACAAAGGGTGTCTGTGTTGAAATGAAGCTGACAGCTCTTAAATGTCTTCAGCATTGTTGATGTCCTATTTATTTTATAGATTGGAGGTTTGGCTTCCTCACAGGTGATATGAAACTCGGAAAAGTAAACAGTAAGGAGGATAGCAGCAGACTTCAGGAGGACATAGACTGGTGAAATGAGCAAGGCACATGGCAGATAAAATTTAACAGAAAATTAAAGAAATCATGCATCAGAGGTGCTGAGGAAAAGACAGATTCAGAGGACATTAATCCAACAAATAACCTTTCTGAAACCTGTTTTAATATTATTTATCTGCTAAATGGATTATTTAGATTCCCACCCCCAATTTAGCAGGCTCACACAATGAATAAGTGGGAAAGCGGGTTGTGTAGAGGACACAGAGAGGCTGCAAAGAGATTTGGATAGGTTAAGCGAATGGGCTAAGGTTTGGCAGATGGAATACAATGTCGGAAAGTGTGAGGTCATCTTGGGAAAAAAAACAGTAAAAAGGAATATTATTTGAATGGGGAGAAATTACAACATGCTGCGGTGCAGAGGGACCTGGGGGTCCTTGTGCATGAATCCCAAAAAGTTAGTTTGCAGGTGCAGCAGGTAATCAGGAAGGCGAATGGAATGTTGGCCTTCATTGCGAGAGGGATGGAGTACAAAAGCAGGGAGGTCCTGCTGCAACTGTACAGAGTATTGGTGAGGCCGCACCTGGAGTACTGCATGCAGTTTTGGTCACCTTACTTAAGGAAGGATATACTGGCTTTGGAGGGGGTACAGAGACGATTCACGATTCTGGAGGTGAGGGGGTTACCTTATGATGATAGATTGAGTAGACTGGGTCTTTACTCGATGGAGTTCAGAAGGATGAGGGGTGATCTTACAGAAACATTTAAAATAATGAAAGGGATAGACAAGATAGAGGCAGAGAGGTTGTTTCCACTGGTCGGGGAGACTCGAACTAGGGGGCACAGCCTCAAAATACGGGGGAGCCAATTTAAAACCGAGTTGAGAAGGAATTTCTTCTCCCAGGGGGTTGTGAATCTGTGGAATTCTCTGCCCAAGGAAGCAGTTGAGGCTAACTCATTGAATGTATTCAAATCACAGATAGATAGATTTTTAACCAATAAGGGAATTAAGGGTTACGGGGAGTGGGCGGGTAATTGGAGCTGAGCCCACGGCCAGATCAGCCATGATCTTGTTGAATGGTGGAGCAGGCTCGAGGGGCTAGATGGCCTACTCCTGTTCCTAATTCTTATGTTCTTATAATTGAGCCATACAGATTCGAGAGTTTGCAAATTAGATCCTTCACCTGTGCTGCGTTGACCCTCTCGGCCAAGATGATAGTAGAGTTCCTATGATTGGTCTCAGCACACTTAGGTTTAAGAAGGGAAAGCCATCTAGGATCCCCATTCCTGATTGCTAGCCAGTGACCACTACTGGAAAGTGAGTTTGTACACACCCGCTGATCCCCACTTGGAATGGTCTTCGACGCTCTCTGTCATGGCTTACTTATAAGTAATGGTCACTTGAGCAAAGTAATGCTTCAAGTGCAAGGGAAGACATATATCTACCTACTGTACTAATATACTTGTATTTATCAGCACTTTGGAGGAACAAGTAATATGTTGCCAGTAGTTTTTTTCCCAGTGGGGTAGGTATTTATGCTTTGTTGTTCCCTTTTACTCAATTAACCACAAATGTAGGTGTCCTGCTTCCATACTTCCTCATGTATCAATCAGAACCACCCGCTTAATCTAAAACTTCATCCAATTCCATTTCCCTCCCAACGTCTGCCCAATGAGACAGCTGAAATAAGGAACTCAGCTAAACATGAACCTGGAATTTGCAGTCAGCGACGAAGCAAAGGTGTTTGCCGCTGGCCCTGAAGTACACTTCGCATAACGATTTTGCAATCTCTGTGTCGAGAAGTTCTGGTTTTCCGACATTCAATTCAAATCTATGGAATATAGTCGGGATCCCTTAATGCGAGCTGCTATGACATCATCAAGCTGTCTAAGCAGCCAATCAAAATGCAGAATTCTCACAGACTGCGAACAAGGAAGTGGGTAAGCTCTTAAAATTCTAACGGTAAAACATTTTAGAGAGAGCAAAACAAAGATTGGGGCTCTCACATGGGGAAAAAGCAAACCTTAATATAGAGGAACAAACTTAAGTTTGTTGTTAAAATTGTTTTTAAATTAAAATAGATAAATTTCACACTGCAAAAAATTATAATTAGTTTTTTAAGCCCTTAACCTTTGTTTAGCTGTTAAACTTCCAGTTGCACCTAATCCCTTTGGGACTAACTTTTAGTGGGGAAGTTAGCAGCGTAATTACTGCAGAAGAGCCAAAGTTTTCATCAGTTTCCCTGATTTGAGTGATTACACTGATTCCCGGCACTGTGGGGAATGGGTGCGGGGGGTGGGGGGGGGGGGCACAGTAAATGACAGATCGCAACTTCAAGATTTCAGCATGCGCTTAATCCCGAAGTTGTCATCAGTTTCAAAGGTGGAATGCCGGTGGACGCTGCCAGTGAATGATCATACCCATGAGTGGCACTATAACTTGGATGTTGCTGCATTAATTTACCTCATATTATAACAATGCTATTACTGAAACAATATGGCACATGAAAATGTATTTGTGTGTACAGTACAGTTAGAACTCTCCAGTTTCTCTCTTTGGGTGATCTTGTGGCTCAGTTCATTTTTTGTATCAATTGTATCAGTTTTGAGGAGCTTTTAATACTCCCATGTCACATTGCCAAAATACAGCGGAATTGTAAAAGCTAGAATAATAAGTGGAGAGTGAATTTTTCAACTAAGTACATTCCCTGCTAATGAAATTAATTGGATTTGAACAAAATTCAAAGAGACTTACTCTAATGCTTGTTTGGCACCTCACCAACCCCATCAAGAGCACTCATTTAATCAATAGTCTTTCTTTGACTTCCATTATATAACCTCCTGCTGGTGTCTCCCTGATGAGGACTGTGGAAAATTATATAATTTTAACTCACAGATATCACCTGTGATTTCCTCGTTTCCACAATGCTCCTTGACATAAGGACGTCTCACTCCAGTGATCCCAGATCCCATACCTGCCCCAATGATCCCAGCAATCTTCCCTCAGTGTTCCCAGACTCTGTAAACTTATCATGCTGTAATTGCAGCTCCCTGCCAGTGCTGGTGAAGTAAAGCTTCCACTGAGGGAATCCTTTTGCAATTCTTATAGGGAATTGAGACGAAGTACAGCACATAAACAATTTGGACTCGTTAATACTGAGGAAGACTGTGACAAAATACAGTGAGAAATCAATAAACTTGCAGAATGGGTGTGTAATTGACAAATGAATTTCAATATAGTTAAGTGTGAGCAGGTGCATTTTGGTAGGAGGAATAAGGAGGCCACGTACTCCTTGGAAGATAAGTGTCTAAATTGTGTAGAGGAGCAGAGGGATCTGAGGGTACAGATACACAAATCACTAAAAGTAGGTGGTTAATGCAACTTTTTTTTTAGTTCATTTTTTGGGAAGGGGGTTCATTTTTTGAGCAATAGAATTGAAAAGCAGGGACGTTATGTTAAACTTGTATCATCATCATAGTCAGTCCCTCGAATCGAGGATGACTTACTTCCACGTCAAAAAGTTCACAGGTATTTCAATGAAGGACCTAAAATTCCAGGTCCCGAACTAAATCTTGAAGGGTAGAAGATGCCTGTGCGTGAATTTTTTTAACGTGTGGTGGCCATTGCACACCATCCACCACACGGGCTGGACAGAACTAGATCTTGGTCCAGTGGCAAGGGTTATCCAAGACAACTGGAGACCAGCTCTGCTGCATGGACCTAATGCGCACACATATCGCAGTGTGGACTGGTCCGTGCACCCCCTGGGGCCTCGCCTTTTCTGGACCCCAATCATATCCGTCTACAATCTCTCGCCGCTCCTTCGCTCCGACCTCGCTGCTGATGCTGTACCTGCCCACGCTCCAATCACCAACCTGGACCTTGATGACCTCACTCTTCACTGCCGTTGCTCTCCTGCTCCAGCACGTGCTGCTCCCTGGAGCTGTATGCTGCCACGCTGCTCCTTCCGCTCCCCGGCCTGCTCCGATGGTGCTCGCAGACTGGGGGCCGCTCAGTTTGCTGGGCCAGGCCGCCACGCTGCTCCTTCCGCTCTCCGGCCTGCACCGAAATTTGTATAGAATCTTGGTTAGACCACACTTGGAGTACTGTGCACGGTTCTGGTCTTCACATTACAAGAAAGAAAGAAAATAAACATTTGCATTTATACAGTGCCTTTCACAACCACCGGACGTCTCAACACGTTTTACAATCAATTAAGTACTTTTTGAAGTGTAGTCATCATTGTATTGTAGGAGATACAGCAGCTAATTTGCATTCAGCAAGGTTCCACAAACAACAATGTGATAATGACCAGATAATCTGTTTTAGTGATGTTGATTGAAAAGTTATAGAGGCAGTGAGAAGGTAACAGAGGGTTTAAATACCCATAAAGATTGAACAGGCTGGGGCTATTTTCTCCAGAAAAAGGACTGAGGTGACCTGATAGAGGTCTTTAAAATTATGAAGGGGTTTGATAGGATAGATGTAGAAAAGATGTTTCCACCTGTGGGGTAGACCAAAACTAGGGGGCCATAAATATAAGATAATCACTAATAAATCCAATAGGGAATTTAGGAGAAACTTTTTTACCCATATAAAGTGGAACTCGCTACCACAAGGAATAGTTGAGATGCATTTAAGGGGAGGTGAGATAAACACATCAAGAAAGGAATAGAAGTACAGTAAATGTTGATGAAGATTAGGGTTGGATGAAGTAATAATAACTTTTATTTATATAGTCCCAAGGTGCTTCACAGCAGTGTTACAAGACAAAACAGATAAATTTGACACAAGCCACAGAAGAAGAAATTAAGGCAGATGACCAAAAGCTTGGTTAAAGAGGTAGCTTTTAAGGAGCGTCTTAAATGAGGAAAGAGAGGTCGAGAGGCGGAGAGGTTTAGGGAGGGAGTTTCAGAGCTCAAGGCCCAAACACCTGAAGGCACGGCTATCGATGGTTGAGCAGTTATGAGGGATGTTCAAGAAGGCAGAATTTGAGGAGCGCAGACATCTTGTGGGATTGTGAGGCTGAAAAAGATTACAGAGATAAGGAAGGGCAAGACCATGGAGTGATTTGTAAACAAGGATGAGAATTTTGAATTCGAGGCGTTATTTAACCGGGAGCCAATGTAGGTCAGAAAACACAGGGGTGATGGGTGATCGTGACTTGCTGTAATTCAGCTGAAGCAAGGAACCTGGAAAGAGGGAATAGGCAGTTGGGAAGAGGATCGAAGGGACTGAGCAGAGGGGAGAGAAGGGAATGGAGGCTTGGAAGAAGGGACTGGGGGGGAGTGGGGTTGGAGGGAGAGGAGGGAATGGGGGCGCAGAGGATGGTGTTGGGAACAAAGGCAGGAAAATTATCTCACCTGGAAGGGACAGCTAAAACTTTCAGACCACAAAATTCCTGTCGGTGGAGGAAGGGGGTCAATTTTATTCTCTTTGTGGAGTCGGAAGGGATCTTCTCTTTCTTTTCAAGATGTAAATTCTAGTCAGTAGGGAGGGTGTTCTGGTGCTGCAAGGCCTTTCTCCTGCCCAGGCTCTATGGCCCTAAATTTGCAGTCAGCAGTGCAGTAAAGGTGTTGGCCATGGGAAGAAGACGGTTGAGGAGGACTCCAGCGATGACTTTCCCAGTGGCTGATAGCAGGGGGATTCCTCTGTAGTTGCCGCAGTCGGACTTATCCCCTTTTTTAAAGATGGTCACGATCACTGCATCTCTGAGATCCCCGGCATGCTCTCCTCCCTCCAGATGAGAGAGATGAGGTTGTGTATTCGCACCAACAATGCCTCTCCGCCATACTTCAATGCCTCAGCAGGGATTCTATCCGCACCCGTAGCCTTGTTTTTAAGCTGTCATGCCTTTTTCTGCCTCGTGCAGTGTTGGGGTCTCACTGAGGTGGTGGCGGGTAGCATGCTGTGGGATGGAGTCGAGAACACTCAAGTCAAAGCCAGAGTCTCGATTGAGGAGATCTTCGAAGTGCTCCTTACAGCGGGCCTTGACTGCCTCGGTGGCCGAGGAGCTCCTCCCGGAGTCACAGTGCGGATTTCGTTCCCTTCGGGGCACAACAGACATGATTTTTCCGGCGCGACAGCTACAGGAAAAATGCAGGGAACAGCGCCAACCCTTATACATGGTATTCTTCGACCTTACAAAGGTCTTTGACACTGTCAACCACGAGGGTCCGTTTCGGATGCCCCCAAAAGTTCATCACCATCCTCCACCTGCTTCACGACGACATGCAGGCCGTGATCCTCACCAATGGATCCATCACAGACCCAATCTACGTCCGGACTGGGGGTTAAATAGGGCTGCATCATCACTCCAACCCTCTTCTCAATCTTTCTCGCCGCCATGCTCCACCTCAGTCTCCCTGCTGGAGTGGAACTAAACTACAGAACCAGTGGGAACCTGTTCATCTTGCGCCGTCTCCAGGCCAGGTCCAAGATTAACCCAATCTCTGTCATCGAGCTACAGTGCGTGGACGACGCCTGCGCCTGCGCACATACAGAGGCTGAACTCCAGGACATAGTCGATGTATTTACTGAGGCGTACGAAAGCATGGGCCTTATGCTAAACATTAGTAAGACAAAGGTCCTCAACCAGCCTGTTCCCACTGCCCAGCACTCTTTCCCCCTCCCCCCCCGGACACCGTGGACCACTTCCCATATCTCGGGAGCCTCCTATCAACAAGAGCAGGCATCGACGACGAGATCCAACACCGCCTCCAGTGCAGCCTGAGGAAAAGAGTGTTTGAAGACCAGCCCTCAAAACTGCCACCAAGCTCATGGTCTACAGGGCTGTAGTAATACCTCCCCTCCTGTATGGCTCAGAGACATGGACCATGTACAGCAGACACCTCAATTTGCTGGAAAAATATCACCAACGATGTCTCCGCAAGATCTTACAAATCTCCTAGGAGGACAGGCGCACCAACATCAGCGTCCTCGTTCAGGCCAACATCCCCAGCATTGAAGCACTGGCCACACTTGATCAGCTCCGCTGGGCAGGCCACATTGTTCGCATGCCAGACACAAGACTTCCAAAGCAAGCGCTCTACTCTGAGCTCCTTCACGGCAACCGAGCCAAAGGTGGGCAGCAGAAACGTTACAAGGACACCCTCAAAGCCTCCCTGATAAAGTGCGACATTCACACTGACACCTGGGAGTCCCTGGCCAAAGACCGCCCTAAATGGAGAAAGTGCATCCGAGAGGGCGCTGAGCACCTCGAGTCTCAACGCCGAGAGCATGCAGAAATCAAACGCAGGCACTGAAAGAGCCTGCGGCAAACTAGTCCCACCCACCCCTCCCCTCAACGACTATCTGTCCCACCTGTGACAGAGTCTGTGGTTCTCGTATTGCACTGTTCAGCCACCAAAGAGCTCACTTCAGGAGTGGAAGCAAGTCTTCCTCGATTCCGAGGGACTGCTTATGATGATGCTGAAAGGTGTTGGGTGCTGATTCCAAAGAAAGCTGTCCACAAAGGTCTTGCGTTGAAAAGTTTGCCTTTTTCAACGGGGTGGGGGAGGGCACCACAGCGCAGCCAGTGTCGGAGCAATGACTGATCACAATGCCAGGAATTCCACGTTTAGATGCACATGAGCTACATCCTGAAGTTGCGATCAATTTCAAAGGGGTAATAAGAACGAACGCTGTTCGCCATTATTACCCACCACAAATTCCGGCCGAAGATTCTGCTTCGGTAGGGCTGGGTTCCCTCTTGCCAGGACATGTCATTTAGCTTATTGGGGGTCGCGGGACGGCAGCAGATGTGTGCAAAGATTGCAGGGGGCGGGGGGGTGTTGGAGGATGTTAGATCTCTTAATGTCCAATGAAATACGAACTCCAATTGTAGTTTTAATGTAACTTTATTCTGGCAGCAGCAACAAGCTTCTGGCTTTAAGCCAGGCCTTTGTCCTTCTGAGACCACATGGCCAAAATGGCTGTACTTATACCTGGTTCAATTTACAGAAAAGAACTCGCCTTCTTTGACCTTATTGGCTCAATTGATAGTCTGTTAACTTTTAATTGGCTCGCTACCCAAGGTCCTAAAATGTCAAGTTGATTGATGACTTAATGCAATGTGGTCTGTGTGTTTTCAAAACTGCAGCCAGGCTGCAGAGCTTGAATTCTCTATCAGAGGAGAACGAGTGAGTATTATGGCGATGGAGTTGGCCAAAATGGCCGTTGGGCGTTGAAAATGATAGACACCAGAGTTCACAGAGGATTGTCTCAAAGCACGTGTCTGCAAGTCTAAAGCAAATTTCCGAAATGTTTTCACTTGCCATAGCTTTTCATTGTAGGGAACAAAATACTATTTGAAACGCTACCAGTTTAGTTACTTTTGCCAGATGGCTGTGACAGGCAAAGTGTGACACCCTTGATATTGAAAACTGTTACACAGGGCCACCTACAGCTGTAACTCAGACTGCAGTTAGTAAAATGGGTTCACCCGTGGGGGCAAAGTTCCATTAAAGTTTTCAATGAAACGTGTGCCCCAAATATCAAATTTAATATATAAATAAACATGTAGATTATGGCTCTGAATTCCTGAGATGCTATATAAATCCAGTAGTCCTACCTTTAATACTCCTGCCGAAAGGTGATCCCAGTCTCTTCTAGGCCAAAGAAAAAAATTGGCAGAAAGATCTTCACTCCCAGCAGCCGCATTGTGCTTTCAGGGTAAACTTAACTCCTTCAATAGGCCACTAAAAGAACCTAAACCTATTCTGTGCAGGCATAGGTTACATTGGGTCTGTTAGGAGGTATACTAGGCCAATGTAGTCCCCCAGATATTGTCCCCGGGCATGCCCTGGGTAGGGAAGAAACATCCATGGGGCACCCGACCGCAGATTAGAGTGCCATACCAATTGGTGCTTAATTCAAGTGTCCCGAATTTCAGGGACCATATATCTGTTGTAGCCTTTAAAGCTGTGGCCATGATGTTGCAACATGGGTTTAAACCTTATCTGTGGCATCGAGGTTCCTTGGTAGACAAGTCTGCGGCCCATGAGATACTGGTTTCTGTGTTTTTTGTGGGTGTTTCACTGGCAATTGTAACCACTCCTTTTAAAAATGCCCTGTCAGAAAAGCTATACAAGGTTTACATCATTCGTGTTTTAATTGGAATTGAGCTGGAAATATTGGAGTTGAGCGCTGTAATGAGTGGGTTTTCTTCTGCTTCATTCATGGCAACAGTGGCGGTGTCAGTCAATGTCTTACTGTGACCGACGGACATTCCTTCCTTTGTTTATGAACTTTTTCACCATGTGTCCAAAGTATGGTTGAATAAGTCACAGCTGTACAGCTGTGATTAATGAGCTTTGAAGGATTGTAACATTTCTTCCAGAAATGTTATGAGTGCATATTTTTCACTTTCATTCCCTCTCCCTCCCCCCCCCCCCCCGGCAGGCAGTGTTGGACAGGCACATAATTCACCTACAGGCTTGCAAAGATTTAGTAAAATTAGAGAAAACAATCTGTGCTAATTACTAAAGATTGTGCATAGTCAGAGACAGTTTAAAGATTAATTTGAAAGGAAGTGTTTTTGAAATGGAGCCATGAAAAGTTATGGATTGTAAAAGGCGACCATAGAACTAGATTACACGAAATTAGATTTGATTTGTCTGAAAGAAATTTATAACCTAAGAAAAATACACCAAGGGGCCGAAATTGCCCCTTTCTATATGAACCGTGGTCGGTAAGGACTCACCGCTAGTTGGCGGGAGTCACCGACATTTAAAAAATTGCCCTCCATTTTTTTGCCTGCGGTGATAGTCACCGCACCGCCCGGCGGCAACCCCCTTTTCGCCCCGCGTGGGAAATTTCCCCGCAGGAGCGGAGTGGCGGGAATTCCCTCCCTAAATCGCCCCGCCTCTCTACCTCTCTTTTCTCCTTTAGTACATTCCTTAAAACTTCCTGCTTTGACCTTATCTGCCCAATATCTCCTTATGTGGCTCGGTGTCAAATTTTGTTTGATAAAGCTCCTGTGAAGCCACTTGGGACGTTTTACTCCTTTAAAGGCACTTTTTAAATGCAAGTTGGTGTAAAAACTCAACTGGTTAGGAAAATAAAACCTGCCATCCTTACCCACTCTGTCCTGTGTGTGAATCCTGTCCCACACCAATGTGGTTAACTGAAATGGCCTAGCAAGCCACTCAGTTATATCAGACTAGTAATACCTCTACCACATGGACTGCAGTGGTTCAAGAAGGCCCACCATCACCCTCTCAGGACAACTAGGGATGGCCTGCCTTGCCAGCTGCACCCACATCCTGAAAATGAACAAAAAAACCATTGAGCTATATAGACCAGGGATGTCCCAGCATTGTGAACTGGATACTGTAATCTGGCAAGGCCAGCACATGCATTTTTCCTACCTTCGGAAAGGTGGACTGATGAGCACTTTACTGAGACAAGGCAAATTATAAACCACAGACTGATTCATTTTACAAATAATATGGGAAAAAACAGAATGTTTACAGTGAATTCTAACCTATTTTGTCAGGTTTCTCATAGTGCAAAAATAACGAAGCACACCACAGTATCGCTATTAGCAGGCTAAATACTGACCAGCAATTGTTCTCAAACAGTTCGGCATTAAGCTCAGAGACCCCATACTCTCTGGCTGACTTACTTACTTACCGATTGTGTGTGTGTATTTCTTAGTTGGACAGGAAGGAAAAACCTTCACCTGTGATCCTACCCCTCATTCCCTGTGTCAATCAAACCAGCCACTAACCTCCCTGGATGTGAGCACACCTCGCTGGGCTCAGATGAATGTAGTCATTCTGATATTACATATGTGAATATCATTATTAATTATTAGAATGTGTTAAAAACATTCTTGTCTTAAACTGACATAGTTAATAGTTTTGATGGCCAGCCAATTATCGTTTGGAAATGCTCATTAAAGTAACTAGCTCCCCTTTGTCCCAGCAGATCCACTCATCTTACTCTGTCAAGAGCTCATATAGGATTACATCGGATATACGGCACAGAAATAAGCCATTCGGCTCAACCAGTCCGTGCCGAGATTTATGCTCCTCTTGAGCCTCCTCCCGTCTTTCCTCATCTAAATCTATTCGCATTGCCCTCTATTCCCTTCTCCCTCATGCTCGTCTAGCCTCCCCTTAAATGCATCTATACTATTCACTTTAACCACTCCCTGTGGTAGCGAGTTCCACATTCTCACCACTCTCTGGGTAAAGAATTTTCTTCTGAATTCCCTATTGGATTTCTTGGTGACTACCTTGTATTGATGGCCTCTAGTTATGCTCTTCCCCACAAGTGGAAACATTCTCTCTCTAAGCATTCTATCAAAAACTCTCAGAATTTTAAAGACCTCTATTAGGTCACCCCTCAGCCACCTTTTTTCAAGAGGAACAAGACCCAGCCTGTTCATTCTTTCCTGATATGTATACCCTCGCATTTCTGGTATCATCCTTGTAAATCGTCTCTGCACCCTCTCCAGTGCCTCTATATCCTTTTTATAATATGGCAACCAGAACTGTATGCAGTGCTGCAAGTGTGGTTGAACCAAGGTTCAATACAGGTTTAGCATAACTTTCCTACTTTTCAATTCTATGCCTCTAGAAATAAACCTTAGTGCTTGGTTTGTATTTTTACGCCCTTGCTAACCTGTATCGCAACTTGTAGTTATTTGTGTATTTGTACTCCGCGATCTCTTTGTCTCTCTACCCCACCTAGACTCGCACCATTCAAGCCCTATTCTTCCTAGCAAAATGTAATACCTCACATTTATCTGTGTTGAACTTCATTTGCCAATTATATGCCCATTCTCCAAGTTTATTAACCTCCTGTAATTTGTTGCAGTCCTCCTCAGTATTGACTCACCCCCAATTTGGTGTCATCCACAAATTTAGAAATTGTATTTTTGATTCCAAAGTCTAAATCGTTAAATAAAATTGTGAACAACAGTGGTCCCAGCACTGATCCTTGTGGAACACCACGACACATCTTCTGCCACTGTGAATAGATACCTTTTACCCCTACTCTCTACTCTCTGCTTTCTGTCTTGAAGCCAGCTAGCTATCTATTCTGCCACTTGTCCCCTGATTGCACATTCTCTGATCTTGTTCATCAGTCTATTATGGGATACCTTATTGAAGGCCTTTTGAAAATCTAGATGAATTAAATCTACTGCATTACCATTGTCTGCTCTCTCTGTTACCTCTTCAAAAAATTCAATGAGGTTGATCAATCAAGACTTTTCCTTTTGAAATCCATGCTGACTATTTGTAATTATATTTTTGCTTTTTAGATGTTCTTCTATTTTCTCCTTTAGTAGGGATTCCATTATTTTTCCTACCACTGTAGACTGTAGACAATTATAGACTGTGACTGGTCTATAATTCCCTGTATATGTTCTATCCCCCTTCTTAAATATAGGTATTACGTTAGCTATCTGCCAGTCCTCTGGCACTGCATCTTTTTCTAACGAATTATTAAATATGTGTAGTAAGGCCTCTGCTATCTCTTCACTACTGTGTTTAAAATGCATGGATGCAATCCATCTGGACCAGGGATTTTAACCTCTTTGAGTTTGATTAGTTTATTTAATATATCATCTCTTTTTATTTAAAATGCACCTATCTGATTACTAATCTCATCATCCAATGTCATGTCCACCTGTTCTATCTCCCTGGTAAATACTGAAGCAAAAAAATTATTTAATATTTCTGCATCTCTCTTTACCTATGGTATTATCCTGTCTATCCCTTAATGGCCCTATTCCCATCCCAACCTTCCCTTTTTTATTGATGTGCCTATATTACTATTGTGTTTTATGTTCCTGATAATTTAACTTCATAGTTCATCTTTGACTTCCTAATTGTTTTTTTGACTTCTCTCCTAATCTTTTTGTATTCTCCATTATCACACACTGTCACTGTACTTAACTTATGCCTTTTTCCTACCCTCAATTGTTCCCTTATGGCTTTAATCATCTATGGAGTTTCATTAGTGTTTAGTTCGTTGTTTCCTTTTCGCAGGATATGTTGTTCCTACATTCTGTTGAGCAAGTTCTATTCTCAGCCCTTCAATATCAGCTTTTCTTCAATCTATTACCCTGGTTTTCATCATACTTATGGTCAGCAATTATCATTTAAAGCATATTATATTATGGTCACTGTTGCCTAGATGTTCTCCTACTTTTACTTCTCTTATCTGTTCTGGTTCATTCCCCATTACTAGATCCAATAGCAAATCCTCTCGCTGGGCTTTTTACATATTGGTTTAGAAAGGAGTCCTGTACACATTGTAAGAACTCCATTCCCTTATTCCCTTTACCTACCTCTTCTGTCCAATTAATATCAGGATGGTTGAAATCCCTTATGATTATTATTCTACGTTTTGTACTCATTTGCCTAATTTGTCTGCAGATTTCTTCCTCCACCTCCCTGCCACAATTAGGTGGTCTGTAGACTACACCTATTAGTGTGATTGATCCTTTATTATCTTTTATCTCTATCCATATGGATTCTATTTTTGTCTTGCTGATAGCTGCATTACTTTTCTCTACTGCCATTATGTTATCCTTAATAAGCACAGCTACTCCACCTCTCCTTTTCTTCCTCTCTATCTTTTCTAAATATGTTCTACCCTGCAATGTTTAATTCCCAGTCCTGATTTTTCTTTAACCTTGTCTCAGTAATCCCTACTATATCTGGTTCCTCGAACGCATGATTGCCTCCAGCTCTCCTGTTTTATTACGGACACTGTGTACATTGTTGTACAGACAGTTTCACTCATTTTTAATAGGATTTCCTCTCATTTTATGTTTAACCATCTTTTTAGACACCTGTTCTATAACTCTTATTTATTCCCTTGCCATCAGTGTCCTCCCTTGCTTTATTCCGGGTTGACCACACCATCCTCCTCCAAAGCCCCTCCTCTATTGTCCAGCTGGGTGGAACTACACTCACCTGGTTCCATTGCTATGTGTCCATTTGTAGCCTGAGAATCACCTGCAATAGCTTCTCTTCCTACTCCTGCACCATTACCTCTGGGGTCCCTCAAAGATCTATCCTTGATCTCTTCCTGTTTCTCTTCTACATATTGTCCTTTGGTGACATCATCCAAACACGTCAGGTTCCACATGTACGCTGACGACAGCTAGCTTTACCCCACCATCACCTCTCTCAACACCTTCATTGCCACTGAGTTGTCACGTTGCTTGTCTGACATCCAGTATTGGATGTGCAGAGATTTTCTCCAATTAAGTATTGGAAGACCAAAGCCATTGTCTGTCTCCGCCACAGTCTTCATTCCCCAGCTACTGACTCTATCCCTGTCCCTTGCCACTGTTTGAGGCTAAACCAAGCTGTTCACAACTTTGCGTCCGATCCTGAGCTGACTTTTCGACTCCATAACCTCTCCATATACAAGGCCGCCTTTCCAGCTCTGTAACATTTTACCCCTCCGATCCTGCCTCAGCTCATCTGCTGAAACCTTCATCCATGCCTTTGTTACCTCTAGACTTTTATGTTCCAATGCTCTCCTGGCCAGTTTCCCACTTTTCACCCTCCATAAACCTGAGCTTATCCAAAACTCTGCTGCCTGCATCCTAACTCGCACTGGCTACATAAGGCGATATTAGGACACTGTGGTAGATTTTAAAGAGTGTCTTAAAGGAGGAGAGAGAGGCGGAGATGCAGAGAGGTTTAGGAAGGGAATTCCAGAGTTTAGGGCCTAGGCAGCTGATTAGGATCGTGGAAGGGTCGAGAGACCAGGTAAGGATGGCAGGTTTCGATCCCTAAAGGACATTATAGAATCAAAGAATAGTATAGCACAGAACAAGTCCATTCAATCCATCAAGTCTGCGTGGCTCTTTCGAAAAGCAATCCAGTTAGTCCTACTCCTCTGCTCTTGCCCCACATCCTGCAGTTTTTTTCTCATTCAAGTATTTATCCAATTCCCTTTTGAAGGCTACTATGGCCTACTCATGTTCCTATTTCTTATGTTCTTATGTTCTTATTGAATCTGTATTCACCACCCAGTTGGAGCCAGTTGGGATTTTACGACAATCTGACAGCTTCATGGTTACTTTTTATGATGCCAGTTTTTAAAATTCCAGATTTACTTTTTTTAAACTGAAATCAAATTCACAAACTGTCAGGGTAGAATTTGAACTCGCATTATGTGGATTATAAATCCAGACCACTGGTGACATAAGCACTATGCTACCATAATTAATAAATGTATGTGGAATTTGAATGAACGAAGAAGAATGTTCTCCTGGCCCATATGCTCGCTGGGCCACCTGCATATGTGTTTTCAATGATCTGCTCTACTCTTCCAATGTCCTCCATGCAGGCCTCCACTTCAATAAATTCCA
This sequence comes from Pristiophorus japonicus, assembly GCF_044704955.1. NCBI lineage: Eukaryota > Metazoa > Chordata > Chondrichthyes > Pristiophoridae > Pristiophorus > Pristiophorus japonicus. The sequence goes on from NC_091984.1 coordinate 164,377,786, forward strand.
ACTCACCCAAAATCCCTGCTGGCTACATCCTGACCAGCTAACCCATCACCTCTTTCCATACCAACCTGCATTGGTTCCCTATCCTCTGATGCATTAAATTCATTTAAGAATCCCTCCACAGCTTCACTTGTCCCTCCCTCTGCAACTCTGTTTCCCAGCCTATGTCTCTTGGTTAACTGACTATTGTGACTCTCCCCTACCCTCACTCTATTCCTCCACAGTTGTCAGCCATCTAGGTCCCACTGTCAAAGATCACATTTGAAAGTCTTGTCAAAACTACGTGAAAAATACTGCATAAAGCAAGTTATTGTTGGTAATTGTGGTTGCATGTTCTATGCATCCCATTTATTGGTGGTTCGTGTTTCCATGGAAGCAAAGGTGTAATTGTTATGGTTGCTGTGCTGTGTTCTATATTGTGCTATTGATGGCTGATTATACGTTGCTATGGAAATACTTGCAGGAAATGTTATGAGCAGCATGTTGTGCTTCTGTGCCTCATGGGAAGGTTATGTAAACTGACTGCTGTTTCAAATCATCTCCTGGGTGTTCGTCTATGTGGAGAATCAAAATGCTGCAGGCCAAACTCACATCTGATTGGTCTCCTGACACAAACCAAAGCATTTCTTTTTACATATGGGTTCTCTGAGAGGAGCCATCACACCCTTTCATGTATCAGAGGTGAGAAGATATGAAAGAATATGGCTGTTATATTACAAAATTAGTGAAAAATATATATCTTTGATTCTCATTGTATTTTCTATTAATGGAGTCCAAATGCTGCTGTATTACATCTTAATGCAGCGTACGTTGTATGTAATTATTTTAGTGAAGTATATCTTTAGTCATAGATTCCATTTCCTGTCTGTAAATTGTGAAACAACACTCGATATCCTTAAATATTTTCCTTTTATAATTTTTTTTGCAATCTAAGTGAAGGACAGCATCATTATTTGTGTAGCAGCCTCTTAATTGTAATCTGTCCTCCCTGGGGTACCATTGCAATGACTTGACCTCTGGTTGCCAAAACAACAAGCTATTGATTTATGCAGAGAACTAGAGTAGGACAGCTGATTTAACTGTTAAATTGAAAAGAGATGCAAAATAACTTCTCCATGATTAACTTGCAAACATAGTATTGAGGGCATTCACATGGTACAATAGATTCTGTTCCTCTCTCATCTGCTTGTGTTATTCTTCTATTCTGCTTCTTCCTGCCTAACCCTTTGCTCCTCACTCTGTCCTCTTCTACTTTTGTCTGTCTTTTTCTTTACTTTTAGCTGATGATGGGTTGTAATGACATGGGGGGGGGGAGGGTGAGAGAGAGAGAGGTAGAGAGGGGGAGGGCGAAAGTAGCCATCAATGACTGCAGCCTGCATTTGGGCTTAGAGTTACAGAGAAAATAGGACCCTCTTTGGCTCAGTTGTCCTTCCTCCCCAAATCACTTGTAGTTCCATCCACCCCTTGCTCCCATCATGCCCTCCCCCTCTTCACCCCGGATGCACCCATCCTTCGTTGCCATCAGATTCCCACTCCTCTCCTCCCCACCTGTTTTCTCGCCCTTCTCTTCCTTCTCTTCTCTCTCACTCACTCTCTCTCTCGTCCTTCCACTCTCTTGCTCACGCCCTCCCTCCCTCTCTCTCTCGCGTCTGCCTTCCCTCACTCTCTCTTTCTCTCTCTCTCTCGCACCTGCCCTCCCTCCCTCTCTCTCACGTCCTTCCTCTCTCTCACGTCCTCCACCCCCCCCCTGTCTCTCACCCTCCCCTCATCTCTCTCTCTCTCTCTCTCCTCATATCTCTCTCACCCCCCTCTTTCTCACCCCATCACCCCCCCCCCCCTCTCACCCTCCTTTAATCAATAGATTGTTATTTTTTTCTTTCTGTTTTTAAAAACACTTAATATAACGCATCCTGGGGAATTGGGATACACTGCACATACAGAGTGTCCAATCCAAATTCAGCTCACAGCATCGCAGCTCTAGGTAAAAATATTTTTTTCAAGTTGATGTCCAGGCTTTTGGAGAGACTGAGGCCTTCAAGTTAAACCGTGAACATATTTAAAGATACAAAAGATGATTCAATGGATAAATTTAATCATGTTATTATGAAATGTGTAATTTTTTGGAAGTTTGACTTTTGTCTAAAAGCCTTATTTTGGAAATTAGGAATTGGAATTACTGAAAAGAGAACAGTGAGTGAAATCTGTTTCTCAAAGCATATGAGTGATTTTGAGGAAGAGGTAGCTATGAGTGACATGCAGAAACACAGGAAAACAATGGGTGTTGTCTGACAAGATAAAACAAACATATCACAACTATAACATTGAAAGTCCAATGCAAGCTTCTGATGGCAGCAACAGGTAGGAAAATGTGAACTCTTTATAATGGGATTTCCCATAATACAGATTGACTTAGCAGGTTTCTATGGAATGTGTGCCCCACATACCATGTGCAGTATTCAAGTAACGCTGAGTTAGAGAAGGGGATGACAACTGGACAAAAGCAGGGAAAGGAAGGAAGAGCGTGATGGAAGTGAGGGAGGAGAGAGAATTTGGAGAGCGGAATGGCTGAGAGGAGGTGGGAAGCAAAGTCTAAAAAAATTGGAGGGGTAACACACAGCAATGTCAGTGGAGAGAGGGGATAGAAACATAGAAAATAGGTGCAGGACTAGGCCATTCGGCCCTTCGAGCCTGCACCACCATTCAGTGAGTTCATGGCTGAACATGCAACTTCAGTACCCCATTCCTGCTTTCTCACCATACCCCTTGATCCCCCTAGTAGTAAGGACTACATCTAACTCCTTTTTGAATATATTTAGTGAATTGGCCTCAACAACTTTCTGTGGTAGAGAATTCCACAGGTTCACCACTCTCTGGGTAATTGAAGGATAATGCTGCCATTTCATATGCCGGGCTTAGGAGTTCTCTGGTGGGTAGGGTGTAGGCTGTTCTTCCACATTTTGGGTCTGGAACCCCCCCCCCCCCCCCCCGTCAACTTTCATCTGGGCTAGGAATCATCTTTTGGTGGGTTGCTTCTAGCAGGTGGCATTTTAACTTCAGGGGTTTTAAAGCTGGTGGTGAGGGAGTGGGAGCAAGGGTTGGGCACAGTGGAGCAGGTCATCAGCTGGTTGAAGAGCAGGGGATGCCTAAACAGGTATGCGCCAGAAGAAGAAAGTGTGGGTGATAGTACATAACTATTGGGATGAGCAAGAGGCGAGGTTTAGCAAGCAGAGTCGGTTGGAGTTGTGTAGTGGAGTCCCGGCAAACGTTTTCAGCGTGCGGTGGGGGCGGGCGGTGGTACGGACTGCTGAAGAAGAGAGCAAACAACACAAAACAGCAACTAACGGAGACTGCATTGGAACTTTACTGGTGGTTAGGGAGTCAAAGGAAAATGGGGCAAAGTTGGTGGTTCTCTGACAACATTCTCAGAAGGACAGGAAATGGAACGTCAGAAACTCCTGCGACTGTAAAGTCTGTAACATTGCTTGACAAGGTCTGGAGATGCATCACAATTATGTGAGTTTCTGCTAATTTCGTCCATTTGCAGGCCTTCAAGGAGGCTCTTAAAATTAAGCTGTTTCTTTAAAGCACAAGGACACCAATAGCCACACTGCAAAGGTTTTTATTTTTTAATTTAGGAAGAAACCGACTAGTGTACAGCAATGTAACTAGTAAATAGTTGTGTATAGTTTTTTAAAATCATCTTCAGTTATTTCAAATCAAGTTACTCACAGGTGGTGGACTAAAAATGCATATTTGTGATTAACGCATTTTAAACTGTAATAATAGAACTGCACCAGGTTACCACTTATCAAGGTATATCTTTTAATGCCAATTAAAAAAAAATTAAGTTCTGAAAAGCTGCCCAATTGCACTGGTTCAGCAATATGCAAATGAGTTTGAGCAGAAACTATCACAAAAAACGCTTCTTAAAACTAATGCAACCATTGCCCTGATTTCCAATTGTGTCTAAAGCGGAAACTCTTGGCCAATATCTCAACTTTTAGAAAATTGCTACTTTAATGGTAATAGTACACATGCCTAACATAGTTAAAAGCTATAAAAAAAAATACTATTCTACGTTAATTTTCTGCTGCTTACAGCACCTTAAGAACATTCAGAATGACTGAACCCTAGCACTGCTGAAACAATGCAGTATTTAACTCACTTGCATAGAGGAAAATCGGTAAATAAGTAATTGTAAATGAGAAAACTGGGGGCTGCCAACAGCCCCTTTCAGCAGTCATTCCAATAAAGAGGAATGAAACCTATGGAGTTTGTGAGAGGAATGTAGGGCCCAAGTTTCGGGCCGCGCCTAGAACGGCGCAGCCCCGACCTGGACACCCGTTTTTCGCGCCTGAAAGTGCGCCTAAAAAATACCTGCAGATTCTCCGGCTCCCTGCAGGTCCTCTGGAGCTGGGCGCGGCACAGCACGAGCTGTGGGGGGCGGAGCCAGGTCCCTGCGCTGAAATCAGTGCCGGGACCTCTGCACAGGCGCTACAGTGGCCGCGCATGTGCAGTAGCTCCAGGTGCCCAAAACTGTGTGGGAGTGGCCCGAAGCACGCAGCCCCTAGCCCTGGCCGAATGGCCTCACTGGGGCTGCGAGGATCAGACTGCACTTCCCTCGTCCAGCTCCTGCTCTGGCTCCAGCTGGCTCTGTCAACCCCCCCGCCCCAGCTCCCGCTACGCTCCATCCACCCTCCTCTCTCTCCTCTCACCACCACCCCCCCTCTCCTCCCCCCCCCCTGCTCTCCTCTCACCCTCCGCCCCCAGCTCCCGCTCCGCTACCCCGCCCCCCTCGCTCTCCTCTCACCCCCCCCCCCCCCCCCCACCAGCTCCCGCTCCGTTCTCACCACCCCAGCTCCTGCTCTGACGACCCCCCCGCCCAAGCTCCTGCTCCGACGACCCCCCCCAAGCTCCCGCTCCGACGACCTCCCCCTCCCCCCGGCTACCTACCTTTAACTCCTTCGGCGGGGCCCGCCCGCCCAGCATCTTGCTGGGGGCGGGCCCCGCCCGAAGTCTTGGGCCCAGCTTCTTCACGTCATCTGGGCCCATTCAGCCTCCCTCCCTCTCCTCTCCCCCTCCCTCTCCTCCTCCATCCCTCCCTCTCCTCCCCCTCCCTCCCTCTCCTCCCCCTCCCTCTTCCCCCTCTCCCTCTCCCTCCCCCCTCCCTCTCTTCCCCCCTCCCTCTCCTCTCCCCCCTCCCTCCATCTCCTCTCCCCCTCCCTCCCCCCTCTCCCCTCCCTCTCCCCCTCCCTCCCCCCTCTCCTCTCCCCCCCCCATCTCCTCCTACTCCCCTCCTCTCCCTCTCCCCTCCCCCCCATCTCTCTTCTCCCCTCCCCCCTCTCCTCTCCTCTCCCTCTCCTCTCCCCACGCTTCCCTCTCCTCCCCCCTCCCCTCGCTGTCAGAAACACATAGACACTGACAGACAGAGAGAGAGAGACACTGACACTGATAGACAGAGAGTGAGAGAGAGACACACAGACAGACAGAGAGAGAGAGAGACACACACTGGGGGTGCCCCGTCCCAGCACGCTGTTGGAGGGCTCCCGGTGCTGCAGTCGGTGAGTAGAACATTTTTTATTTATTGATTTTTAAATTTTTTTTATTTTTTATTAATTTTTTTTGATTGGTTTATTTATTGATGTATTTATCATTTATTATTGATGATGGCTCTTTATTTGTAAAACTGAAGTGTTTAATGTTTGTAAACTTCCCTTTAAACCCCCCCAACCCCCCTCCATTCCCTGCGCCTGATTTGTAACCTACACCTGATTTTCGAAGTGTAGGCAAGGTTTTTCTGAGCGTACAAAAATCTACACTTACTCCATTCTAAGTTAGTTTGGAGTAAGTTTTCACTGCCTAAACTTTCAAAACGGGCGTAAGTGGCCGGACACACCCCCTTTTGAAAATAAAATTGTTCCAAACTGAAACTGTTCCAACTGACTAGAACTGGAGCAAACTAAATGCTGAGAATTGCAATTTCTAAGATACTCCATTCTAAACCAGTTGCTCCAAAAAAACAGGAGCAACTCAGGCCGAAACTTGGGCCCGTAAGGTGTATGATATTGAGCTGCTGCTGCAAGTTGTAGTTCAGAGTTCTCACCATTTTTCATTAATTGACGGCCTACTCCTTGTTCAGGTTTCCTGTGCTGTTTTTACATTATAAAGATGAATGTGGGGCACAGGGTGGAAATGTGTGTGCAGGAGGCTGTTGGATAGTGGAGGAAGAGTTCAAGGGAGGGTTCCAAAATATTACTGGATTCTGGAGGAAGTGTCGAATCTATTGGTCATGCTAGGGATGGTAATATTATAGACCAGCTAGTGAATAGGTAGAATCTAGCCCTTATGAATGAGTTGGTCTAGTCTGGTGATCTCTTTCTCAGCCAAGCTCTGAATTCACTTGACAAATGTTCCTAGGAGCTCTCAGAGTACCAGACTTGGGAGAGGCCTGATAGATCTTAATTAATGTATAAGGAGGTGCATATCTCTCTTGGATTGAGAGCATCAGCACAAAAGTGAAATATTTCTAAACCCCCGCTGGCCTTTTCTCGGGTTAGTCAAAGGGCAGATAGCACACAATGGGTTTAGTAGAAGGTCCAAGTCTCCATTCTCAACCTAGATCGCAATCTCTTGAATCTGGGCTGTCCAGTGGTAGTGTCTGACATGTTGTGGGAGTTGAAGGCATCTGAGGAGAACTTGGAGATGCAACTATTCAGGTCTTGGAATTGTTGGGCTGAGATTTTGACAGGTAAAACCTGGAAAAACATAAAGGAAGCGGGGCAATATTCATCATTATTAAGTTTGCCCTTCCTAGATGTGATATGTAGCTTTTTCTATCTAGTTGGAATGGGATATTTAATGGTTTGTGGGAGGGGAAAGAAAGTTCCTTTTGAAACTCACCGCCTTGTACAAGCTAACATGCATACCAACCAATGAAAACCATGATGAAGGGTATATGCATCCTACACAACAGACATCCCTCTATTTTGGAGTAGATGTATTTGTACAAGGTATAGAGCAAGGTATAGTGTTTGCAAATGCTCTGCTGAGGCCCTAGGTGAAGTTTGCTTGAGATTGACACAGCAGCTTTGCGTTTTCTGCAGCAGGGGCTATGCAAGGAATTTTGCCAGTAAATTGGCCTGTTTCCAGTATTTAACTTTACTGCACTGCAGGAACTTCTCAGTATCCACCGGTAACTGTTTCTTTACCTCTCCTGCAACTTGTATAAGGGTGATTTGGGTGCTTTCTCCCAGGTGCCTCCTGTGTTGGGTTTATAACTCTAGTCTCTTGTTCCAGTTTTGTCTATGTTGCAGTGTATAAGTTGAGGAAAGTGAGATTGCTTCAGGAAGTAATACAGGTAGTACACGCTGGAAAGTTGTGTGTGTTTTCTGGCGCTGTCTACTTTTTTGCTTGCATTGGTACTTTAACATTGAGGAGCATTGACATCCCTTTATCCGGAGTGGCTAGGTGTCAGATGTTTACTGTGGGTTCTCTGCTGCTGCTTGGAGATGTCCTATTGACGCTTCATGTTTCCTTTGGCAAGTTGTGGGTGAGGGGGTGGTTATGTAGCTGTCATTTGAGAAGGTTCTGATCACTTCAACAGTATCAAAGGAAGGTGGGGAACCCTTCAATTAGAATTCTGAGCATGGGAGCATAGAGTATACTGAATTCAACAACTTCATTTCTGAGGGAAAGCTTGACAACGTCGAAGGCCTTGTAGAGGAGATCAGAGGAAAGGTCTGTGAAGGTGGAGATATGCTAGCTCTGAAAGCACAGATTTCCTTTGTCGCATGCTCAAGCACCTTGGGATATTTTATTACGTTAAAGGTGCTATACAAATGCAAGTTGTTGTTGGCACGGTCATCTCCTTTATCTAAAAGTTGTGCAGCATAAAGGCTCTGAGGTAGTGTCAATGTTTTGAGGACCTTTGTGCAGTGTGAAGTCCACTCTGTTCCAAGATAATGAAAAATTAAAGTAGCTCATCTGTTTTCTTCCAGGCCTTCAGAAATGCCAAGAATGATGTACTTTGTTGTGGCATTTCCAGTTCTCTGGCTCGTCCATTTTAGCAGTCATCGGGAGTCCCCTTTGTAAGAATTTTCTGAAGCCCTCATCCATGTCTTTGTTACCTCTAGACTTGACTATTCCAAAGCACTCCTGGCTGACCTCCCACATTCTACCCTGCGTAAAATAGAGGTGATTCAAAACTCGGCTGTCCCTGTTCTAACTCGCACCAAGTCCCGCTCACCCATCACCCCTGTGCTCGCTGACCTACATTGGCCTCCGGTTAAGCAACGCCTCAATTTCAAAATTCTCATCCTTATTTTCAGATCCCTCCACTGCCTCGCCCCTCCCTATCTCTGTAATCTCCTCCAGCCCCACAAGCGCCTTGGGACGTTTCACTACGTTAACGATGCTATATAAATACAAGTTGTTGTTGATATGTGGGCTTACAAAGTCACTATCTCAGATGTGTTTTTGCAGACACAGGCCTCTAGCTTGTTGACTACTATTCCACCTGGATGTCTGCACTGCAGAGTCCACTGATTTCCAGATTCATATTCTGGACAGACATTGGAAAGTTTTCTAATTGCTATCATTAGTTCAGGGTAGACAGTTGTGATCTGCCTATCCTTCAGGCTTGTCACTTAGTCACTTCAGGGTGGTTCATGGTGGTAGTGACCATGAAATTGGGAGGTATTGGTTAAAGTGAGTAGGATAGGTAGAGTTCTGAAAGCTATTTCTTGGCAGCATGGTCTTAGGCTGTTGTTTATATTTGTAAGCCTACTTGCATTTGTGTTGTCCGCACACTGAGAGCTGTATTGCTGTATGTTCCTTGGGGGGTGGGGGGAGGGGGGCCATTGAGATCTCTGCAGCAACATGATTGTGTCATGTTATGTCCTGGAGTGAGGGGACAATCGCTGCTTACCATCTGAGCTGCCCAGCAGTATGGTACTCTGGGGTGGGGAAAAAAGCGCCCTGGGAAGTGAGCCTGCAGGAAACTAAATATTCCAGGATGCATGACTTTTAGAAGAGATAGGTAGAATGGAAAAGGAGGGGATAACCCTGATAATAAATGATGGAATAAAGACAGGAGAGAGAAAAGACCTTAGCTCAGAAAAACAAGGCGTAGAATCACTTTGGGTAGAGCTAAGAAACAACAGGGGCAGAAAATACTGGTGGGAGTAGTTTATAGACCTCCTAACAGTATAGTATCAGGCACAGTGTGAACCAGGAAAATAGAAGTGCATGTAACAAGGGCAATACAGTAATCATGGGAGACTTCAATTTTCATATAGATTGGGGGAACCAAATTTGCAGTAATAGTGCAGAGTACGAGTTCATGAAATGCATTCAAGATAGTTTTCTAAATCAGTATGTTGAAGAACCAATTAGGGAATAGGCTATTTTAGATCTAGTATTGTGCAATGAGACAAGGTTAATTTATATCCTTTTAGTAAAGGGGCCTCTGTGGATGTGATCATAGTATGATAGAATTACATGTTGAGTTTGAGAGTGATTCAGTTAAGTCCTAAACTACAGTCTTAAATCTGATCAAGCAAACTACATAGGTATGAAAGGCAAGTTGGTTAAGGTAGGTTGGGAAATTAGATTAAAAGATATGACAATAGATAAACAATGGCAAACATTTAAAGAAATAATTCATAATTCACAACAAATATATATTCCCTGAAGAAATAAAAAGCCCAGAAGCCGCGGGAGCTGAGCGAGAGCGGAGCGAAATTAAAAAGCGCAGCAGCAGAGCAGACCAGAGCCGAGAAAAAGTAGAAGCTGAGCGCAACTCCAAAATTGTAAGAGTGATGTCAGAGTAAAAAAACAAAGTGATGGCAACACAAGGGAAGAAGCTGATTGGTGAGCAGCTGGTGAGTGTTTTTTTTAAAAAGACATTTAAATTTTTTTTCCAGTGTTCTAGTGCTTAGTACAAATTTGTATAATTTTAAAAAAAACTTGTAATAGACTAGATTAAGATATGGCAGAGCAGGTTGTGTGTGTGCACTGCAATATGTGGGAGTTTGTGGACAGCGAACCTGTCCCAAGCAAACACATCTGCAGGAGATGTCTCCATCTCGAATCTCTCCGGCTCAGAGGCATTGAGCTGGAGCGAGTTGGAGACACTCCGACACATAAGGGTGGGGGAGCAGTATCTGGACAGTTTGCCCCAGACTTCAGTCACATCTCGTAGAGATGTGCAGGTTCAGAATTAGGTTGGTGTGACCAATAGTGTGCAGAGTAAAGGGAACCCAAATGAGATACAGAATGAGGATCCGCAGAAATTGATCCTATTCAGCAGGTACAATGTACTTGCTGCCTTTGAGGATAGGAATAAAGACTGTCGGAAGGACAATCAGAATGTGGACCATGGCATTTTGGAGCAAGAGGCTGTCCAAAGGGCGGGGGAGGGGCGGGGTGGAGGAGGAGGAGTAGGGAAAGCGTAACGTGGTAATTGTAGGGGATTCAATGATTAGGGGGACTGAAACCATCCTTCTAAAGGAAGATCGAGAGTACCACATGGCATGTTGCCTATCTGGTGCCAGGATGAGGGACATCTCGAACCAGACTGAAAGAATATTGGGGAGAGAGAAGATCCAGTCGTTGTGGTCCACGTTGGGATCAATAGCATAGAGAAGAGTAGGCAAGAGGTCCATGTTTGGAGAGTACCAGATCTAGGAGCTAAATTAAAGAACAGGACCTCAATTGTTATAATCTCTGGATTATTACCTGAGCCACGTGCAAATTGGCGTAGGGATAACCAGAATAGGGAAGTGAAGAAGTGGCGGAAAGAATGGTGTATAAAAGAGAGGCTCCATTTTATGGGGCACTACAAGAGGACATAGACAGACGAGTGAAATGGACAGACATATGGCAGACTAAATTAAATGCAGAGAAATGTAAAATGATATATTTTGGTAGGATGAATGAGGAGAGGCAATATAAATTAAATGATTCAATTTTAAAGGGGGTGCAGGATCAGATCATCATCATCATAGGCAGTCCCTCGAAATCGAGGAAGACTTGCTTCCACTCTAAAAGTGAGTTCTCAGGTGACTGAACAGTCCAATGCAGGAATTACAGTCTCTGTCACAGGTGGGGCAGACAGTGGTTGAAGGAAAAGATGGGTGGGTAGCCTGGTTTGCCGCACGTTCCTTCCGCTGCCTGCGCTTGATTTCTGCATGCTCTTGGCGAAGAGACTCGAGGTGCTCAGCGCCCTCCCGGATGCTCTTCCTCCACTTTGGGCGGGTTTGGGCCAGGAATTCCCAGGTGCCGATGGGGATGTTGCACTTTATCAAGGAGACTTTGAGGGTGTCCTGGAAACATTTCCTTTGCCCACCTTGAGCTCGCTTTCCATGTGAAGTTCCGAGTAGAGCACTTGCCTAGGGAGTCTAGTGTCGGGCACGCGGATGCGGGCACGTGGCCTGCCCAACGGAGCTGGTCGAATGTGGTCAGTGCTTCGATGCTGAGGATGTTGGCCTGAGCGAGAACACTGACGTTGGTGCGTCTATCCTCCCAGTGGATTTGCAGTATCTTGCGGAGGCAGTGCTGGTGGTACTTCTCCAGCGCTTTGAGATGACTGCTGTATATGGTCCACATCTCTCAGCCATATAGGAGGACGGGTATCACTACTGCCCTGTAGACCATAAGCTTGGTGCCAGATTTGAGATCCTGGTCTTTAAACACACTCTTCCTAAGGCAACCGAAGGCTGTGCTGGCGCACTGGAGGCGGTGTTGGACCTCGTCATTGATGTCTGCCCTTGCTGATAGTAGGCTGAAATGCAGGAACAGAGACCTGGTAGTGTATGTACATAAATCTTTGAACTGGCAGGACAAGTTGAGAAGGCTGTTAAAAAAGCATATGGGCACCAGTATTGAGACAGGAAGGAAGTGTACCATTGGGACAGGCCCCATCTGAACCGGTGTGGGACCAGGGTCCTAGCGGAAAGGATAAATAGGGCAGTCACAAGGATTTAAGACTAGTAAATGGGGGCATGGTGGGGTGGGGGGAGGGGGGCGGCTCAGGTGCATTGTTCCCCTAAATCCTAACCATTCGCGTAAAAAATTTTTCCCTCATGTCGCCGTTGGTTCTTCTGCCAATCAACTTAAATCTGTGTCCTCTGCTTCTTGACCCTTTGCCAATCAGAACAATTATACCTCATTTGTCAGTCATGAGCCCAATCTCACAACATATTAAGATCTGCCTGAAGCAGATTAACTCTCAGACTTGCACAACGTCAATGGCAATATTCCGAGGAATTCAAGAAACCTTAGGGCCTCCATACTAATGGTAAGTTAGCATTTTCAAGACCCCATGTGGCCCAGAAAACCAGATGGAAACCAGGTTAAGTGCACAAAAAAGCAGGCTTTTATTGGCAGGTTTAAATTTAAGTGTAAAAAAAGATATGCCACTTCAGGCATACCGACTCATTCATGTGGACTATAATTCAATTATTCTTGTTTAAAAATGTAAACCATTTTGATGTTGTGTTACTGTTCAAAATAAACACAGCTGCATGTGTTTAAATGGGTAGTGACCTGTCTTACTCTTTCCAATCATAAATCTCACTCCGTGTTCACTTTACTTCAATGTTGTTATGCCACGCGTACAGGCCAGTAAAGCCAGTGGGGAAGCTACAATAGCCAGAGTCGAAGTTATGGAGTTGTTTTACTGTGGTTCCAGCTGCTGTGGAATCTGCCCTACAATATTAAAGGGTGGTTTTTAGAACACTTACTGAATATTTTAGGAAAGATCCTTTGTGGTGTTTATCAAGCCTGTATTTTCCATATTTCTGATGATAGTCTGTGTGTCACAGACACAACAATGCTTATGTTCATCTGCTAGGGATTGCAATCGGTGGCAAGAGTATCATGTAACCATCACCAACAGCACCCTATCAATTTTGAAAGTACCTTAAATTAATTTACCAAGTAACTGAGTGAAAGTTTTTTTTAGTAACAAAATGTTGTTGCACTTACACTGAAAATAAGAACATAAGAAACAGAAACTGGAGTAGTCCATTTGGCCCTTCGAGCCTGCTTCGCCATTCAACAAGATCATGGCTGATCTTCTACCTCAACGCCACCTTCCCACACTTTCCCCATATCTCTTAATTTCTTTAGTTCCCCAAAATTTATCGACCTACGGAGCTGGTCGAGTATGGTCAGTGCTTCAATGCTGGGGATGTTGGCCTGAGCGAGAACACTGACGTTGGTGCGTCTGTCCTCCCAGGGGATTTGTAGGATCTTGCGGAGACATCGTTGGTGGTATTTCTCCAGCGACTTGAGGTGTCTGCTGTATATGGTCATGTCTCTGAGCCATACAGGAGGGCGGGTATCACTACAGTCCTGTAGACCATAAGCTTGGTGTCAGATTTGAGGGACTGATCTTCGAACACTCTCTTCCTCAGGCAGCCGAAGGCTGTGCTGGCGCACTGGAGGTGGTGTTGAACCTCGTCGTCGATGTCTGCCCTTGCTGGCAGTAGGCTCCCGAGGTATGAAAAGTGGTCCAACTGCATGTTAACTTTGTGACCCAAGTCCCTCTGAATGCAAACATTTCCCAGTCTATCACCATTTAAAAAATATTATGCATTTTTCGTATTTCCTACCAAAGTGGATAACTTCACACTTCCCCACATTGTATTCCATTTGCCATATTCTTGCCCACTCAGTCAACTTGTTTGTCTATATCTCTCCGCAGTCTCTTTGCGTCTTCCTGTGGCAAACACCTTTGCTTCATCGCTGACCGCAAATTCCAGGCTCATGTTTAGCTGAGTTCCTTATTTCAGCTGTCTCATTGGGCAGACATTGGGTGGGAAATGGAATTGGATAAAGTTTTAGATCAAGCGGGTGGTTCTGATTGATGCATGTGGAAGTATGGAAGCAGGGCACCTACATTTCTGGTTAATTGAGTAAAAGGAAACAACAATCTTAAAGCATAAATACCTACCCCACCAGAAAAAAAACACTGGTGCTGATAAATGCAAGGTAAGAATATTAGTACAGTAGGTAGATACATGTCTTCCCTTGTACCTGAAGCAATACTTTGCTCAAGTGACCATTGCTCATAAGTAAGCCATGACAGAGAGCATCAGCAGACCATTCCATGTGGGAAGCAGCGGGTGTGCACATACTTTCACTTTACCCGGGCCAGATCCATTCTCAACCCACTGAAATTCGTCCCCTTCCAATTAAATATTTTACTCTAGATTGCTCCCTGTTCTTTTCCATAGCTATTCTAAACATAATGGGCCCAAGTTTCCGCCCTCTGTAAGAACGGCGCACCTCCATAAGGTGCGCCGATTTTCTGGAATAAAAAGAGCGCCGAAAACTTACCTTGTGATTCTCCGGTCTCTTCAGGACGTCTTTGTGCTCGACATGGCGCAGCACAAGGGGTCGGGGGCGGAGCCAGATCCAGGCGCTGAAAACAGTGCCGGGACCTCTGCACATGCGCACTAGAGAGTGCGCGCATGTGCAATAGCTCCAGGCCCCTGAGGCTGCCAGGGCAAAGATCGGACTCGGGCCTCCCTCACGTGCAGCTCCCGCTCCCTCCTGTTAGCTCCTGCTCCCCGCCCCCCCTTCCCGTTCAGCTCCCGCTCTCTTTCCCCCCCCCTCCCGTTCAGCCGTTCCCCCTCCTCCCCCCTCCATGTCCTCGGTGGGGCCCGCCTGTCCGGCATCTTGTTGGGGGCGGCCAAGCCCGAAGTCTTCGGCACGGCCCTTTCAGCCTCCCTCTCCTCTCCCCACCCCACCTCTCCTCTCTCCCCCCTCTCCTCTCCTCCCCCTCTCTCCTGCCCCTCCCTCCTCTCCCCCTCCTCTCTCTCCCCCCTCCCCCTCCTCTCTCTCCCCATCCTCTCTCTCCCCCTCCTCTCTCTCCCCCTCCTCTCTCTCCCCCTCCTCTCTCTCCCCCCTCCTCCCCCTCCTTCCTCTCTCTCCCCCTCCTCTCTCCCCTCCCCTCCTCTCCCCCTCCCTTCCCTCCCCCTCCCCTCCCCTCCCCCTCCCTCTTCTCACCCTCCCTCCCCTGCCCCCTCCTGTCCCCCTCCCTCCCCTTCCCCCTCCCTCCTTCTCCCTCCCTCCCCCTCCTCTCCCTTCCTCCCCCCTCCTCCTCTCCCTCCCTCCCCTCTCCTCCTCCTTCCCCCCCTCTCTCCTCCTCCCTCCCTCCCTCCTCCTCCTTCCTCCCCCCCCTTCCCCTCTCTTCCCCCACCCCTCGCTGTCAGAAACACAGAGCGAGAGAGAGAGACACTGACAGAGACAGCGAGAGAGACACTGACAGAGACAGCGACAGCGAGAGAGACACTGACAGCGAGAGAGACACTGACAGGCGGAGAGAGAGAGACACTGACAGAGGCAGAGAGAGAGAGAGACACTGGGGAGGCCCTGTCCCAGCACGCTGTTGGAGGGCTCCCGGTGCTGCAGTCGGTGAGTAGAAACTTAATTTTTTATTTATTGATTGATTTTTTTTTTTGATTGATTTATTGGTTGATTTATTGATTTATTTATCATTTATTATTGATGATGGCTCTTTATTTGTAAAAGTGAATTGTTTAATGTTTGTAATCCCCCCCCCCCCCCCAACCAATCTCTCGTTCCCTACGCCTGATTTATAAGTGTAGGCAAGGTTTTTCTGAGTGTACAAAAATTTACACTTACTCCATTCTAAGTTAGTTTGGAGTAAGTTTTCGCTGCCTAAACTTGTTAAGCAGGCATATGTGGCTGACACGCTCCCTTTTGAAAAAAAAATCTGTTCTAAAATGAAACTATTCTAACTCACTAGAACTAGAGCAAACTAAATGCCGAGAATTGCAATTTCTAAGTTGCTCCAAAAAATAGGAGCAACTCAGGCTGAAACTTGAGCCCAATGATACTGTTCACTCAATGTTCCCCTACTGACACTTGCTCCACTTGACCACCTCATTCCCCAGCAATGCCTCCTTCCTCGTTGGTCCAAAAATGTACTGATCAAGAAAGTTCTCTTGATCACACTTCAGAAATTCTTCCTTCTCTCTTCCCTTTACACTATTACTATCCCAGTCTATATTAAGATAGTTGAAGTCCCCCATTATCACTCTATAGTTCTTGCACCTCTCTGTAATTTCCCTGCAAAGTTGTTCCTCTATATCCTTCCCACTAGTTGGTGGCCTATAGAATACACCTAGCAGTGTAATGGCGCCTCTATTATTTCTTAACTCTAACCAAATAGATTCTGTCCTTGACCCCTTTAGCACATCTTCTTTCTTCCTAGCCCACCAGGCTTAACTTCCTCTCAGTTTCCCCCCCGCCATAACCCAGAATTTGCACATTTCTGTAGTTTCTCTCCTCTCTCCCCTCATGCCCTCTCAAAGCTCATCTTATAAGAACTCGGGGCTCAGTGCTGGGTCCCTTGCTTTTTGTGGTATATATCAATGACTTGGACTTGAATGTTGGGGGCATGATTAAGAAGTTTGCAGGTGACACTAAAATAGGCTGTGTGGTTGATGATGAAGAGAAAGCTGTGGACTGCAGGAAGATATCAATGTACTGGTCAGGTGGGCAGAACAGTGGCAAATGGAATTCAATCCGGATAAGAATGAGGTAATTAATGTATTTTGGGAGGTCTAACTAGGCAAGGGAATACACATTAAATGTTACAACACTGAAAAGTGTTGTGGAACAAAGGGACCTTGGAGCGCAGGTCCACAGATCCCTGAAGGTAGCAGGCCAGGTAGATCAGCTGGTTAAGAAGGCATATGGAATACTTGCCTTTATTAGTCAAGGCATGGAATACAAGAGCAAGGAGGTTTTGCTTGAACTGTATAAAACACTGGTTAGGCTGCAGCTGGAGTACTGCGTGCAGTTCTAGTCACCACATTACAGGAAAGATGTACTGGAAAGGATGCAGAGGAGATTTACAAGAATGTTGCCTGGACTGGAGAATTGGCAATGAGGAAAGATTGGAGATGCTGGGACTGTTTTCTTTAGAATAGAGGAGGCTGAGGGGAGACCCTATTGAGGTGTATAGAATTATGAGGGGCCTGGATAGAGTGGATAGAAAGGACCTGTTTCCCTTGGCAGAGGGGTCAACAACCAGGGGGCATAGACTTAAAGTAATTAGGGGGAGGTTTAGAGGTGATATGAGGGGAAATTTCTTCACCCAGAGAGTGATGGGGGTCTGGAACTCACTGCCTGAAAGGGTGGTAGAGGCAGAAACCCTCACCACATTTTTAAAAATTCTTCGATGTGCACTTAAAGTGCCATAAGCTGCAGGGCTATGGATTGAGCTGGATAGCTCTTTGTCAGCCAGCGTGGACACAATAGGCCAAAATGACCTCCTTCCGTGCTGTAAATTTCTATGATTCCATAAGAACATAAGAAATTGGAGCAGCAGTAGGCCATTTGGCACCTCAAGCCTGTTCCGCCATTCAATAAGATCATGGCTGATCTGATCCTGGCCTCAACTCCATTTCCCCGCCTGCTCCCAATAATCCTTGACTCCCTTACCGTTCAAAAATCTGTCTATCACCACTTCAAATATATTCAATGACCCAGCCTCCACAGCTCTCTGGGGTAAAGAATTCCAAAGATTCACGACCCTCTGAGAAAAGAAATTCCTCCTTCGAGCTGCGGGAGTTCGTGGTCGCTGAGGCCTATAAAAGGCCCGTTGAGGAGGAGTCGTGGAGTTCAAGCTGCAGGTGTTCGTGGTCACTGAGGCCTATAAAAGGCCCATCGAGGAGGATTCGGGGAGTTCGAGCTTCAGGTGTTCGTGGTCACTGAGGCCTATAAAAGGCCTGTCGAGGAGGAGTCGTGGAGTTCGAGCTGCGGGAGTTCGTGGTCACTGAGGCCTATAAAAGGCCCGTTGAGGAGTCGTGGAGTTCGAGCTGCGGGAGTTCGTGGTCGCTGAGGCCTATAAAAGGCCCGTTGAGGAGGAGTCGTGGAGTTCGAGCTGCAGGTGTTCGTGGTCACTGAGGCCTATAAAAGGCCCATCGAGGAGGTTTCGGGGAGTTCGAGCTTCAGGTGTTCGTGGTCACTGAGGCCTATAAAAGGCCCATCGAGGAGGTTTCGGGGAGTTCGAGCTTCAGGTGTTCGTGGTCACTGAGGCCTATAAAAGGCCTGTCGAGGAGGAGTCGGGGAGTTCGAGTTGTGGGACGACTTGGTCGCTGAGGCCAGCTGGTGCAGCTGCAGCAGGAAGACAAAAAAGAAGTAGAAAGACAATCGAAAGGTGACATCACAGCCAAGGGGGTAAGTGATTGGCTGGAGATTGATGAGTAGTTTTTCTTTTTCTTTATCACTACGTAACCTTTAGCATTGTTGACAAATTAAGTTTATTGAGGGGTTAAGTCATGGCAGGAGAGCTCGGACACGTGTTATGCACCTCCTGTACTATGTGGGAAGTCAGGGACGCTTCCAGTGTCCCTGATGACTACATATGCGGGAAGTGTGTCTGGCTGCAGCTCCTAACGGACCGCATTGCGGCACTGGAGCTGCGGATGGATTCACTCTGGAGCATGCACGATGCTGAAAATGATGTGAATAACACGTTTAGTGAGTTAGTCTTACCGCAGGTAAAGGGTACACAGCCAGATAGGGAATGGGTGACCAACAGGAAGAGCAGTGCAAGGAAGGTAATGCAGGGGTCCCCTGCAGTCAACTCGCTGCAAAACAGATACACCACTTTGGGTACTGTTGAGGGGGATGACTCATCAGGGGAGGGCAGCAGCAGCCAAATTCATGGCACCGTGGGTGGCTCTGCTGCACAGGAGGGCAGGAAAAAGAGTGGGAGAGCTATAGTGATAGGGGATTCAATTGTAAGGGGAATAGATAGACATTTCTGCGGCCGCAACCGAGACTCCAGGATGGTATGTTGCCTCCCTGGTGCAAGGGTCAAGGATGTCTCGGAGCGGTTACAGGACATTCTGAAAAGGGAGGGTGACAGCCAGTTGTCGTGGTGCATATAGGTACCAACGATATAGGTAAAAAACGTGATGAGGTCTTACAAGACGAATTTAGGGAGCTAGGAGCTAAATTAAAAAGTAGGACCTCAAAAGTAGCAATCTCAAGATTGCTACCAGTGCCACGTGCTAGTCAGAGTAGGAATCGCAGGATAACTCGGATCAATACGTGGCTTGAGGAGTGGTGCAGAAGGGAGGGATACAAATTCCTGGGACATTGGAACCAGTTCTGGGGGAGGTGGGACCAGTACAAACCGGACGGTCTGCACCTGGGCAGGACCGGAACCAATGTCCTAGGGGGAGTGTTTGCTAGTGCTGTTGGGGAGGGGTTAAACTAATATGGCAGGGGGATGGGAACCTATGCAGGGAGACAGAGGGAAGTAGAATGGGGGCAGAAGCAAAAGATAGAAAGAAGAAAAGTAAAAGTGGAGGGCAGAGAAACCTCAGGCAAAAAGCAAAAAGGGCCACATTACAGCAAAATTCTAAAGGGGCAAAGTTTGTTAAAAAGACAAGCCTGAAGGCTCTGAGGAGTATTCGGAATAAGGTGGACAAATTAACTACGCAGATAGCAGTTAACAGGTATGATGTAATTGGCATCACGGTGACATGGCTCCAGGGTGACCAAAGCTGGGAATTCAACATCCATGGGTATTCAACATTTAGGAAGGATAGACAGAAAGGAAAAGGAGGTGGGGTGGCATTGCTGGTTAAAGAGGAAATTAATGCAATAGTAAGAAAGGACATTAGCTTGGATGATGTGCAATCGGTATGGGTGGAGCTACTGAATACCAAGGGGCAGAAAACGCTAGTGGGAGTTGTGTACAGACCACCAAACAGTAGTAGTGAGGTTAGGGACAGCATCAAACAAGAAATTAGGGATGCATGCAATAAAGGTACAGCAGTTATCATGGGTGACTTTAATCTACATATTGATTGCGCTAACCAAACTGGTAGCAATGCGGTGGAGGAGGATTTCCTGGAGTGTATTAGGGATGGTTTTCTCGACCAATATGTTGAGGAACCAACCAAGGAGCTGGCCATCTTAGACTGGGTGATGTGTAATGAGAAAGGACTAATTAGCAATCTTGTTGTGCGAGACCCCTTGGGGTAGAGTGACCATAACATGGTAGAATTCTTTATTAGGATGGAGAGTAACACAGTTAATTCAGAAACTAGGTTCCTGAACTTAAGGAAAGGTAACTTTGATGGTTTGAGGCATGAATCGGCTAGAATAGACTGGCAAATGATTCTTAAATCAATGGCAAACATTTAAAGATCACATGGATGAACTTCAGCAATTGTACATCCCTGTCTGGAGTAAAAAATAAAACGGGGAAGGTGGCTCAACCATGGCTAACAAGGGAAATTAAGGATAGTGTTAAATCCAAGGAAGAGGCATATAAATTGGCCAGAAAAAGCAGCAAACCTGAGGACTGGGAGAAATTTAGAATTCAGCAGAGGAGGACAAAGGGGTTAATTAAGAGGGGGGAAATAGAGTATGAGAGGAAGCTTGCAGGGAACATAAAAACTGACTGCAAAAGCTTCTATAGATATGTGAAGAGAAAAATATTAGTGAAGACAAACATAGGTTCCTTGCAGTCAGATTCAGGTGAATTTATAATAGGGAACAAAGAAATGGCAGATCAATTGAACAAATACTTTGGTTTTGTCTTCACGAAGGAAGACACAAATAACCTTCCGGAAGTACTAGGGGACCGAGGGTCGAGTGAGAAGGAGGAACTGAAGGATATCCTTATTAGGCGGGAAATTGTGTTAGGGAAATTGATGGGATTGAAGGCCGATAAATCCCCGGGGCTTGATAGTCTGCATCCCAGAGTACTTAAGGAAGTGGCCCTAGAAATAGTGATCATTGGTGATCATTTTCCAACAGTCTGTCGACTCTGGATCAGTTCCTATCGACTGGAGGGTATCTAATGTTACACCAATTTTTAAAAAGGGAGGGAGAGAGAAAGCGGGTAATTATAGACCGGTTAGCCTGACATCAGTGGTGGGGAAAATGTTGGAATCAATTATTAAGGATGAAATAGCAACGCATTTGTAAAGCAGAGACAGGATCGGTCCAAGTCAGCATGGATTTATGAAGAAGAAATCATACTTGACAAATCTTCTGGAATTTTTTTAGAATGTAACTAGTAGAGTGGACAAGGGAGAACCAGTGGATGTGGTGTATTTGGACTTTCAAAAGGCTTTTGACAAGGTCCCTCACAAGAGATTTGTGTGCAAAATCAAAGCACATGGTATTGGGGGTAATATACTGACGTGGATAGAGAACTGGTTGGCAGACAGGAAGCAGAGAGTCCGGATAAAAGGGTCCTTTTCAGAATGGCAGGCAGTGACTAGCGGAGTGCCGCAGGGCTCAGTGCTGGGACTCCAGCTCTTTACAATATACATCAATGATTTGGATGAAGGAATTGAGTGTAATATCTCCAAGTTTGCAGATGACACTAAACTGGGTGGCGGTGTGAGCTGTGAGGGGGACGCTAAGAGGCTGCAGGGTGACTTGGACAGGTTAGGTGAGTGGGCAAATGCATGGCAGATGCAGTATAATGTGGATAAATGTGAGGTTATCTACTTTGGTGGTAAAAACATGAAGGCAGAATATTATCTGAATGGCGGCAGATTAGGAAAAGGGGAGGTGCAACGAGACCTGGGTGTCATAGTATATCAGTCATTGAAAGTTGGCATGCAGGTACAGTAGGTGGTGAAGAAGGCAAATGGTATGTTGGCCTTCATAGCTAGGGGATTTGAGTATAGGAGCAGGTAGGTCTTACTGCAGTTGTACAGGGTCTTGGTGAGGCCTCACCTGGAATATTGTGTTCAGTTTTGGTCTCCTAATCTGAGGAAGGACATTCTTGCTATTGAGGGAGTGCAGCGAAGGTTCACCAGATTGATTGGGCCTGTATTCACTGGAGTTTAGAAGGATGAGAGGGAAGCTCATAGAAACATAAAATTCTGATGGGACTGGACAGGTTCGATGCAGGAAGAATATTCCCGATGTTGGGGGAAGTCCAGAACCAGGGGACAAGGGGTAAGGGTAAGGGGTAAGCCATTTAGGACTGAGATGAGGAGAAACTTCTTCACTCAGAGTTGTTAACCTGTGGAATTCCCTACCGCAGAGAGTTGTTGATGCCAGTTGATGCCAGTTCGTTGGATATATTCAAGAGGGAGTTAGATATGGCCCTTATGGCTAAAGGGATCAAGGGGTATGGAGAGAAAGCAGGAAAGGGGTACTGAGGTGAATGATCAGCCATGATCTTATTGAATGGTGGTGCAGGCTCGAAGGGCCGAATGGCCTACTCCTGCACCTATTTTCTATGTTTCTACCCCAATTGCCAAAAATGGGAGTTGTTAGGCTGCCGTGGTGCATTCACGAGATCATGAGTTGCTTGTGGTCAGTGCTCCCGATGAGTTCAAGATTGAGAAGCCACAGCTGCAGACTTCAAGAACTCTGTTTCTTCCAAGGCAGTCTGGCCAGCTTGTTTACTGGTACTCATGTGGGCAAGGGTACAGAAGTATTATCATTGATATGTGGCATTATTTTCCATTGCACAACTGTCTCTGCTGCTGCACTGCAGCTCAGTGCACCTACTGATCTGTGGAAGAGGGAGTTCTCTGAGACACATCCCTATTCTTTTGATCTCGCAGCCTTTCCAAAGCAGTGGAGGTGGTTGAGCCCAAAGCCTGCATAGCTCCAGCATGAATATCCCTGAGAGATGCTTTGACTGGTGTTGCAGACTCCTGCAAGGAGGAAGGGGGGGAAATCAGCTGCAATGGACATCGAGGTTGCATGGTTGATTGCAGATGGTCGTTACCAGTTTCATGCTGCAAGACCATAATCAACACCATTATTATTAACATGTGGTTTGTGGAACTCTCCCTATGTGAAACACGATCCCTTTTACTGGATTTTCAAAATGATGGCAAAATATCTCCTGAGAGTTGAAAACCACTTCAGAAAAAGGGACTGGAGATATTGGTGCACTCTCATGTTTGTAATAGCTCATAGCTCTTTGTGCAGTTGGGTGCTACAGTTGCCCTTAGGGGAAAAACACGTTCAAGGACATGATGAAAAAGAAGCTGAGGGTTATCTTTGTTCTCCAGAATGATCCTCCAGTATGGTCTTTTAATTGTGGAACTTGCTACCATATTGAGTGGTTGAGGCGCATAGCATAGATGTATTTAACGGGAAGCTAGATAAGTGTATGAGGAAGAAATGAATAGAAGGATATAGGATGAGATAAAGTAAATAGAGCAGGAGGAGGCTCATGTGGAGCATAAACACCAGCATTGACCCATTAGGCCAAATAGCCTGTTACTGTGTTAATTCTATATCATTCTTCGTGAAGTTTTACAGCTGATCACTAAATTCAATTTGTTGTAGAAGGTCTTGTAGAAGTTTTATTTTTTTCCCCATCAATTTTCTCGTCCTTTCATGAAAGCACTAATTTGTGTTGGGGTACAGTTCCACAGGTAATAGCAGCGCTCTGATACCTTTCCCAAGTACCTGTAGTAATTTGCATGCATTTCCAGACAGTGAATTACTGGCAGGCTAGTCTGATCCTGCCGTTAACCAACATCTACTCATGAGTACATTTAGCAGGCATCAGTGGATGTAACTAGGATCAAGAACTCCAGCAGCCTTTGTTCCTCCTGTTCTCATCCATGGAGTGCAGAGATTATTTATAGCATCCCTGCTGCCACCCAGATTGAGTTCGTTGAGCTCAGCAGGGGTGGGGGTCAGATGTAGGACCTTTCTGCTCTTTATACCTCAGTTCTATACTGACTGATTATAGAAGCTCATATTGCAGCCTGCAAAGAAAGTTCTTGTTGAGTGTAGCATTAAAAATAATTCATTAAGCCTTCATGTAGTGGAGCAGCTAGGAAAGATAACCAAAAACATGGCCCAAAAGATAGCATTTGGAGGGGCTTCTAAAGACAGAAATAGGAATGGTTTAAGGAGAGAGCTCCAGAGACTAAAGGGTAGGGGCTGAGATGTGGTGGGGGGGGGCGGCGTCGGACAAGGCCATAGACAAGTTCCATGTGCTGGAAGCAGGGAGGTTTACCAGGACAGAGATAATGGCTAGCAGAACTCAGTAATGGATAACATGCAGGCAGTAAAGTTTTGCATGAGTTTGAGTTCAAGCAATGTTTTATTCATTCACGGAATGTGGGCATCGCTGGCAAGGTCAGCATTTAGTGCCCACCCCTAATTGTTGTTGAGAAGGTGATGGTGAGCCGCCGCCTTGAATTGCTGCAGTCCATGAATTTTGACCCAGCGATATATTTCCAAGTCAGGATGGTGTGTGACTTGGATTGCAACTTGCAGATGGTGATGTTCCCATGCGCCTGCTGCCCTTGTCCTTCTAGATGGTAGAGGCTGTGAGTTTGGGAGGTGCTGTTGAAGTAGCCTTGGCGAGTTGCTGCAGTGCATCTTGTGGATGGTACACACTGCAGCCACTGTGCACTTATGATGGAGAGAAGATAATTGATGAAGCAGCTGAAGATGGTTGGACCAAGGACACTGCCCAGAGGAACTCCAGCACTGATATCCTGGAGCTAAGATGATTGGCCTCCAACAACCACAATCATTTTCCTTTGTGCTAGGTATGACTCCAGCCAGTGGAGAGTTTGCTCCCTGATTCCCATTGACATCAATTTTACTGGGGCTCCTTGATGCTACACTGGGTCAAATGCTGCCTTGATGTCAACGGCACTCACTTTCATCTTACCTCTGGAATTCAGCTCTTTTGTCTATGTTTGGACCAAGGCTGTAATGAGGTCTGGAGCCGAGTGGTCCTGGCGGAACCCAAACTGAGCATCGGTGAGCAGGTTATTGGTGAGTAAGTGCCGCTTGATAACACTGTTAATGACTCCTTCCATCACTTTGCTGATGATTGAGTGTAGGCTGATGGTTTAAGGAGAGAGACTGGCTGGATTAGATTTGCCCTGTGTTTTGTGATCAAGGCATACCTACAGGGCTAGTTCTGGAACACACGTCTTCAATATTGCAGCCAGGATGTTGTTGATGCCCATAGCCTTTGCTGTATCCAATGCGCATCATTTAAGTGATGCCTCCTCTTGTCCCACCTCTGTATAATATATTAAACAGTAATACCACTACAGTGAAACACCTGTAAATTAGGGATATGCAAGGGACTTGCATCAGGTGTCCTTTACTTGCATGCGAGTGTCCGTATTTTCAAAATGATCATTGTATGTACAGTAAACTGGATGAGCCAAATATCCCAAGATTGGCTGTATCTCCTGCAACATTCCTTCTTTTTACCGCTCACCTGGGAGCGTGGCTAATTATCTGTCATCAGGATGTGATTTCAGTTTGTTTTCTATTCACTGGGTTTCCTAGTTCATTGCTATTGCAGGGTCCTTTTCCATTGAGGTAGGAATATCCTGATCCTGGGATCTGTTAAGTTGGCAGCCAGTACCGTGCGAGGTGGTTGCTGTAGGGTCGGAGTGCCTGGGAGAGTAATGGAAAGTAATTCCTGGGATGAGAGGATTATTCTGTAAGGAGATTGATTAGATTGGGTCTATGCGTTCAGGAATTTAGAAGAATGGGAGGTGATCTCATTGAAACATATAAGAGTCAGGGGAATTGACAGGGTAGGTGCTGAGGTGCTATTTCCCTGGGCTGGAGAGTCTAGAACTAGGGGGCATAGTCTCAGGATAATGGGTTGGCCATTTAAGACTGAGATGAGGAGGAATTTCTTCACTCGGAGGGTTGTGAATCTTTGGAATTCTCTACCCCAAACAGCTGTGGATGCTGACTCGTTGAGGATATTCAAGGCTGAGATCGATAGATTTTTGCACTCTAGGGAATCAATGGATATGGAGATTGGGCGGGAAAGTGGAATTGAGATAAGCCATGATCTTATTGAATGGTGGAGCAGACTCAAGGGGCCGTATGGCCTACTTCTGCTCCCAATTGTTATGTTCTTATGAGATCCATGTACTGCAGTCCCCTGTCTGGGACTCCCCTCCCTCCGTGTGTTGCATGATCACGTGACATCTGATCGCATGAATTTTACAAATGTTATATTTACCGTATAACGGTTG
Source organism: Pristiophorus japonicus (assembly GCF_044704955.1). Classification (NCBI taxonomy): domain Eukaryota; kingdom Metazoa; phylum Chordata; class Chondrichthyes; family Pristiophoridae; genus Pristiophorus; species Pristiophorus japonicus. Next base: position 164,403,804 of record NC_091984.1, read on the forward strand.
GGTCCCCTGTAGATAACTACTTTCGCTTGTGGTTTCGCGCCAGCAGCTGTTGTGTGAGACGTTCCAAGAACCAGGAGGCCACCCATGAGCAGGCGAAGGGGGGGAAATCGAGAAATTACAGCACAGCAGGATGCCTTTAACCCCTTAGTGCTGGTACTCTCTCCTGTAACCCCAGATCCTTTGATATTCCTCCTTTTCAGATATTTATTCCCTTCCCTATCATGTTAAGTATTAGTCTCCACCTCCACACTCACTTTACTGGCTGCTCCTCTCTCGGTGCTGCTTCCATTCCATGTTTTGCTGCTGCTCTTGGCTCTTCAGAGAATGATGGTGCCCTCCTCCCCGCGCCCCCCACCCCCAACCTGAGCCCCAATCTCCTGACTCCTAGTCCCCTTTCTCCTTTGCTCCCCATGACCCCCTCCCTGAATATCAGCACCCACAATCCCTGACTCTCCAGCCCTTTCCTGACTGGTCTCCACATGGGGGCGGCTTTCTGCGGTGGTGATCGGGTGATGTCATGCGTGGGGTGGAGTTTGCACTGCAGTGGGAAATTTAATCCGATGATCGCCGCGTAAATAATGTAGAGACAGCGCCCTGGATACCCATGTCCCATTTCGCAAGAGTATGGGTCATTTCGGTGTAGTTCCCGACTTTTGTGGAGTAGTGTATCTTTACCCAGCATCCATAGTGGCAGAGGAACCTCTCTCTCACTGGCACAGAGCCGTGCAAGCATTCAGTCTCGAAGATAGTGGGATTTCTCTGCTGCCAGGGATGTTGGATAAAGAAATTACCATTACACAAAGGCTTTTTTTTCACCCGTGGCCGCCTCGCATTTTCCTGCGTGTCCAGTGTTTTAACATAGAAACATAGAAAATAGGTGCAGGAATACGCCATTCGGCCCTTCGGAGTTGCAAACGGACTTGGTGATTTATAGGCTGTCCGTAGTTCAAAATTTGTGATTGTCCATGGTTCCAAGGGTCAGTTTATATCTATTATAAGTGTCTGTTTTTTGGGTCTGTCCATTTGTACAGGTTTTACTGTACTTAAGATTTTGGGAAATAACTAATGGGATTGGAACTTCTTGATCACCTTTGAGGTGTTTGAGAGAAACTTGAATGAGGTTTCCCAAATATGCTACGAGTCTGGTTTTGCCTTTCCCAGGACTTGAGAAGGGGAAGAAAGGATGTGTACATGGGAATGAGCCCAGTAATAAATGGGGTGAACATGTATGAGCCTAATTACCTTTTCTTGTCATCAAATACATACCATAGAATAATTGTAGTAGCTGGCGGTCACCACTTTCATTTATATAGATAATTGCAGGTCTAGGGTGTTAGGGTTTATCAATCGTTGTCCAAAGAAATATTCATGCTTTGTAAAATCACAATTTAATGAAGGTAACTTCAAATAAAGCCACCTGTAATGTCGAATTTGGAGCTTTATTTACTGTGTTCTGACGTTTACCTGGTTTAACTCGAGGTCTAAGAAGCTCCATTAACAAACATGGCACTGATTGAATTCCTAATATTGTATCGTAGAGGTAATTACATAATGCTGTCAACATAGAAACAAAGAAAATAGGTGCAGGAGTAGGCCATTCGGCCCTTCGAGCCTGCACCGCCATTCAATAAGATCATGGCTGATCATTCCCTCAGTACCCCTTTCCTGCTTTCTCTCCATACCCCTTGATCCCCTTAGCCAAAAGGGCCATATCTAACTCCCTCTTGAATATATCCAATGAACTGGCATCAACAACTCTCTGCGGCAGGGAATTCCACAGGTTAACAACTCTCTGAGTGAAGAAGTTTCTCCGCATCTCAGTCCTAAATGGCCTACCCCTTATCCTAAGACTATGTCCCCTGGTTCTGGACTTTCCCAACATCGGGAACATTCTTCCCGCATCTAACCTGTCCAGTCCCGTCAGAATCTTGTATGTTTCTATGAGATCCCCTCTCATCCTTCTAAACTCCAGTGAATAAAGGCCCAGTTGATCCAGTCTCTCCTCATATGTCAATCCTGCCATCCCGGGCACAGGCAGGAAAAAAGGGAGGGTTGGAAAGAACAAAGGGGAAGGTCTGTGATAGGGTGGAAGGCAGGAGAGAAGTACAAATAAACCGCTATGGCATTGTCAGAACAGATGCGACGGTGACGGAGAAACTGGGAGAATGGAACAGAGATCTTTAAGGATATGGGGTTGGAAGAAGTGTAGTCACGGTAGCTGTGGGAGTCAGTGGGAATCGGTTGATAGCCTTTCTCCAGAGATGGAGACATAGATGTCAAGGAAAGGATGGGAAATGAGAGAGATGGGCCATGTGAAGGTGAGGGAAGGGTGGAAATTGGAAGCAAAGTACCTGAAATTTTCCAGTTCCGAGCGAGAGCAGGAAATGGCACTGATACAGTCATCAAAATGTACTGGAAAAAGAAGTGAGGGAGGAGTGGACCTAAGTCGGACTGGAACAATGAATGTTTCACATAATCCCATGAAAAGATAGGCATAGAAACATAGAAAATAGGTGCAGGAGTAGGCCATTCGGCCCTTCAAGCCTGCACCACCATTCAATAAGATCATGGATGAACATTCACCTCAGTACCCCTTTCCTGCTTTCTCTCCATACCCCTTGCTCCCCTTTAGCCAGAAGGGCCAGATCCAACTCCCTCTTGAATATATCCAACAAACTGGCATCAACAACTCTCTACGGTAGAGAATTCCACAGGTTAACAACTCTCTGAGTGAAGAAGTTTCTCCTCATCTCGGTCCTAAATGGCTTACCCCTTATCCTTAGACTGTGACCCCTGGTTCTGGACTTCCCCAACATCGGGAACATTCTTCCTGCATCTAACCTGTGCAATCCCATCAGAATTTGATATGTTTCTATGACATCCCCTCTCATTCTTCTAAACTCCAGTGAATACAGGCCCAGTCAATCCAGTCTCTCCTCATATGTCAGTCCTGCCATCCCGGGAATCAGTCTGGTGAACCTTCACTGCACTCCCTCAATAGCAAAAACGTCCTTCCTCAGATTAGGAGACCAAAACTGAACATAATGTTCCAGGTGAGGCTTCACCAAGGCCCTGTACAACTGCAGTAAGACTTCCCTGCTCCTATACTCAAATCTCCTAGCTATGAAGGCCAACATGCCATTTGCCTTCTTCACCGCCTGCTGTACCTGCATGCCAAATTTCAATGACTGATATACCATGACACCCAGGTCTCGTTGCACCTCCCCTTTTCTTAATCTGCCACCATTCAGATAATATTCTGCCTTCATGTTTTTGCCACAAAAGTGGATAACCTCACATTTATCCACATTATACTGCATCTGCCATGCATTTGCCCACTCACCCAACCTGTCCAAATCACCCTGCAGCCTCTTAGCATCCTCCTCACAGCTCACACCGCCACCCAGCTTAGTGTCATCTGCAAACTTGGAGATATTGCACTCGATTCTGTCATCTAAATTATTGATGTATATTGTAAATAGCTGGGATCCCAGCATTGAGCCCTGTGACACCCCACTAGTCACTGCTCGCCATTCTGAAAAGGACCCGTTTATCCCGATTCTCTGCTTCCTGTCTGCCAATCAGTTCTCTATCCACGTCAATACATTACCCCCAATACCATGTGCTTTAATTTTGCACACCAATCTCTTGTGAGGGACCTTGTCAAAAGCCTTTTGAAAGTCCAAATACACCACATCCATTGGTTCTCCCTTGTCCACTCTACTAGTTACATCCTCAAAAAATTCTAGAAGATTTTTCAAGCATAAATCTATGCTGACTTGGACCGATCATGTCATTGCCATCCAAATGCGCTGCTATTTCATCTTTAATAATTGATTCCATCATTTTCCCCACTACTGATGTCAGGCTAACCGGTCTATAATTATCCGCTTTCTCTCTCCCTCCCTTTTTAAAAAGTGGTGTTACATTAGCTACCCTCCAGTCCATAGGAACTGATCCAGAGTGACAGACTGTTGGAAAATGATCACCAATGCATCCACTATTTCTAGGGCCACTTCCTTAAGTACTCTGGGATGCAGATTATCAGGCCCAGGGAATTTATCGGCCTTCAATCCCATCAATTTCCCTGACACAATTTCCTGACTAATAATGATTTCCTTCAGTTCCTCCTTCTCGCTAGACCCTCGGTCCCCTAGTATTTCCGGAAGGTTATTTGTGTCTTCCTTCGTGAAGACAGAACCAAAGTATTTGTTCAATTGGTCTGCCATTTCTTTGTTCCCCATTATAAATTCACCTGATTCTGACTGCAAGGGACCTATGTTTGTCTTCACTAATCTTTTTCTTTTAACATAGCTATAGAAGCTTTTGCAGTCAGTTATTATGTTCCCAGCAAGCTTCCTCTCATACTCTATTTTCCCACTCCTAATTAAACCCTTGTCCTCCTCTGCTGAATTCTAAATTGCTCCCAGTCCTCAGGTTTGCTGCTTTTTCTGGCCAATTTATATGCCTCTTCCTTGGATTTAACACTATCCCTAATTTCCCTTGTTAGCCACGGTTGAGCCACCTTCCTTGTTTCATCCAGACAGGGATGTACAGTTGTTGAAGTTCATCCATGTAATCTTTCAATTTTGCCATTACCTATCCACCGTCAATCCTTTAAGTATCATTTGCCAGTCTATTCTAACCAATTGACGTCTCATACCATCGAAGTTACCCTTCCTTACATTCAGGACCCTAGTCTCTGAATTAACTGTGTCACTCTCCATCTTAATAAAGAATTCTACCATATTATGGTCACTCTTCCCCAAGGAGCCTCACACAACAAAATTGCTAATTAGTCCTTTCTCATTACACCTCACCCAGTCTAGGATGGCCAGCCCTCTAGTTGGTTCCTCGACATATTAGTCCAGAAAGCCATCCCTAATACACTCCAGGAAATCCTCCTCCACCGCATAGCTACCAGCTTGGTTAGCCCAATCTATATGTAGATTAAAGTCGCCCATGATAACTGCTGTACCTTTATTGCACGCATCCCTAATTTCTTGTTTGGTGCCATCCCCAACCTCACTACTACTGTTTGATGGTCTGTACACAACTCCCACTAATGTTTTCTGTCCTTTGGTATTCTGCAGCTCTACCCATGCAGATTCCACCTCATCCACGCTAATGTCCATCTTTACTGGTGCGTTAATTTCCTCTTTAACCAGCAAAGCTACCCCACCCCACTTCCTTTTCCTTTCTGTCTATCCTTCCTGAGTGTTGAATATCCCTGGATGTTGAGTTCCCAGCCTTGGTCACCCTGGAGCCATGTCTCTATAATCCCAATTATATCATATTCCTTAATAGCTGCCTGCGCAGTTAATTCGTCCATCTTATTACGGATACTCCTCGCATTGAGGCACAGAGCTTTCAGGCTTGTCTTTTTAACACACTTTGTCCCTTTTGAATTTCGCAGTAATTTGGCCCTTTTTGATTTTTGGGTTTTTCTGCCCTCCGCTTTTACTTTTCTTCTTTCTATCTTTTGCTTCTGCCCCCATTCTACTTCCCTCTGTCTCCCTACATAGATTCCCATCCCCCTGCCATATTAGTTTAACACCTCCCCAACAGCACTAGCGAACACTCCCCCTGGGACATTGGCTCCGGTCCTGCCCAGGTGCAGACCGTCCGGTTTGTACTGGTCCCACCACCCCCAGAACCGGTTCCAGTGTCCCAGGAATTTGAATCCCTCCCTCCTGCACCACTCCTCAAGCCACGTATTCATCTGAGCTATCCTGCAATTCCAACTCTAACCAGCACGTGGCACTGGTAACAATCCTGAGATTACTAACTTTGAGGTCCGGCTTTTTAATTTAACTCCTAGCTCCCTAAATTCAGCTTGTACGACCTCATCCCATTTTTTACCTGTATTGTTGGTGTTATATATGTAAACGTGTATTTATTCTGTACAGCCACCAGAGGGCTCATCCCCTGGAGTCCCAAGGGATCCCATAATCCCTTGGGAGCACAGGTCTGTAAGCAGGCTTCACAGGTTGGAGCGGCACTCTGGAGACCTGCAATAAAAGACTACGCTCAAACTTTACTTTGAGCTCACAGTGTTCAGTCTGACCCTTTCTCCACACATAACAACTGGCAACGAGATACAGGTAGTGACCCAAAGATGCAGAGAACTGTGGGCATCCTGGAGAAACTCTCGGAGGGAGATGATTGGGAAACTTTTGTGGAGCGACTCGACCAATACTTCGTAGCCAGCGAGCTAGATGGGGAAGAGAACGCTGCCAAACGAAGGGTGATTCTCCTCACTGTCTGTGGGACACCAATGTATGGCCTCATGAAGAATCTGCTCACTCCAGCGAAACCCACTGAGAAATCGTATGACCATTTGTGCACACTGGTCCGAGAGCATTTGAACCCGAAGGAAAGCATTCTGATGGCGAGGTACCGGTTCTACACCTACAAAAGGTCTGAAGGCCAGGAAGTGGCGAGTTATGTCGCCAAACCAAGGCGCCTTGCAGGACATTGCGAATTTGAAGGACATCTGGAGCACATGCTCAGAGACTTTTTTGTACTTGGCATTGGACACGAAACCATACTTCGCAAACTTTTGACTGCAGCGACCCCAGCCTTGAGTAAAGCCATAGCAATAGCCTAGGCGTTCATTGCCACCAGTGACAATACGAAGCAAATCTCTCAGCACACAAGTGCTGCTGCAAATACTGTGAACAAAGTGATGTTTTCGAATCGTAACGTACAGGGCAGGTCACACATACCTGCAGCTGCACTTCTGTAGATGTCTCAGAGTCCACCATCAAGGGTGATGAATGCAAGGCCATTAACACCTTGTTGGCGCTGCGGGGGTGATCATCGTTCCCGTTCATGCCGATTGAAAGGGTATGTTTGCAAGGGCTGTGGAACAATGGGACACCTCCAACGAGAGTGTAGGCGAGCTGTTAATCCTGTTAAACCTGCAAACCACCATGTTGCAGAGAAGGACAGATCCACGGAAGATCACGACAAACCAGAGCCTCAGACCAAGGAGGCAGAGGTACATGGGGTGTACACATTCACTACAAATTGTCCCCCGATAATGCTGAATGTTGAACTAAATGGAGCTGGACACGGGCGCGAGCCAGTCCACCATGGGCAAAAAGACTTTCGAAAGATTGCGGTGCAACAAGGCCTCAAAGCCAGTCTTAACTCCAGTTCGCACGAAACTAAGAACTTACACAAAAGAACTGATTCCCGTAATCGTCAGTGCTGCCGTAAAGGTCTCCTACGATGGAGCGGTGCACAAGCTACCACTCTGGGTGGTACTGGGTGATAGTCCCACGCTGCTCGGCAGGAACTGGTTGGGAAAGATACGTTGGAACTGGGACAATGTCCGAGCGCTATCGCCCACTGACGACACTTCATGTGCCCTGGTCTGTTTGAACCAGGCATCGGGAAATTCCAAGGAGCAAAAGTGCAGATCCACCTAATTCCGGGGTCGCGACCCATCCATCACAAGGCGAGAGCAGTACCGTATATGATGAGAGAAAGGGTAGAGATTGAGCTGGACCAGCTGCAAAGAGAGGGCATCATTTCACCGATCGAGTTCAACGAGTGGGGCAGTCCTCAAGGGAGACGGCATCGTCGGAATCTGTGACGCTTACAAAGTAACGATCAATCGTTTCTCCCTGCAGTACCAATACCTACTACCAAAGGCCGACGTCCTCTCTGCAACGCTGGAGGGAAGAAAGACGTTCACAAAGCTGGATCTGACTTCAGCCTACATGACGCAGGAACTGGAGGAATTATCGAAGGCTCTCACCTGCATCAACACGCACAAAGGTCTTTTTGTTTATAACAGATGCCCGTTTGAATCTGATCAGCGGTGGCGATATTCCAGAGAAACATGGAAAGTTTACTGAAGTCGGTCCCGCACACCGTGGTCTTCCAGGCCGACATCCTGGTCACAGGTCGGAACACAGTTGAGCATCTGCAGCGCCTGGAGGAGGTTCTTAGTCCACTCAACAGCGTGGGGCTCAGGTTAAAACGCGCAAAGTGTGTTTTTCTGGCGTCTGAAGTGGAGTTCTTGGGAAGGAGGATTGCGACGAATGGTATCAGGCCCACCAACGCGAAGTCGAAGGCAATCGAGAACGCACCAAAGCCACAGAACGTGACGGAGCTGCGGTCGTTTCTGGGACTCCTGAACTACTTTGGTAACTTCTTACCGGGTCTTAACACACTGATAGAACCACTGCATGTCTTACTACGAAAAGGGGGCAAATGGGTTTGGGGCAAAAGCCAAGAAAATGCCTTTGTAAAATCGAGAAAATTGTTATGTTCAAACAAATTCCTTGTGTTGTATGATCCATGTAAGCGTTTGGTACTAGTAGCATGTGATGCGTCGTCGTATGGCGTCGGGTGTGTATTGCAACAAGCTAATGATTTTGGGAAACTGCAACCAGTTGGTTATGCATCCAGGAGTCTGTCTAAGGTTGAGAGAGCCTACAGCATGATTGAGAAAAAAGTGTTGGCGTGTGTCTATGGGGTAAAGAAAATGCATCAGTAGTGCTTGGGCTAAAATTAGAATTGGAAACTGACCACAAGCCACTTATATCCCTGTTTTCCGAGAGTAAAGGGATAAATACCAACGCATCGGCCCATATCCAGAGATGGGCGCTCACGTTGTCTGCATACAACTACGCCATCTGCCACAGGCCAGGCACAGAAAGCTGCGCTGATGCTCTCAGTAGGCTGCCATTGCCCACCATGGGGGTGGAAATGGCGCAGCCCGCAAATCTTAGCCATGGTTATGGAACCATTTGAGAGTGAGCAATCACCCGTCACTGCCCGGCAGATCAAAATCTGGACAAGCTAGGATCCCTTATTATCTCTAGTCAAAAGCTGTGTGCTTCACGGGAGCTGGCCCAGTGTCCCAGTGGAAACGCAGGAAGAGATAAAGCTGTTCTAGCGGCGCAAAGATGAAATGTCTATATAAGCAGACTGCCTTCTGTGGGGCAATTGAGTAGTGGTCCCCAAGAAGGGCAGAGACACCTTCATCAATGACCTTCACAGTACCCACCCAGGCATCGTAATGATGAAAGCGATAGCCAGATCCCACGTGTGGTGGCCCGGTATCGATGCGGACTTAAGAATCCTGCGTTCACAGATAAAATACATGCTCCCAGTTAAGCAATGTACCCAGGGAGGCGCCGCTAAGTTTATGGTCTTGGCCCACCAAACCATGCCTTAGGGTACACGTCGACTATGCAGGCCCATTCTTGGGCAAAATGTTCCTTGTGGTTGTAGACGCGAATTCCAAGTGTATTGAATGTGAGATAATATCGGCTTGTACATCTGCTGCCATTACTGAAAGCCTGCGGGCCATGTTTGCCACTCATGGCTTAACCGATGTCCTGGTGAGCGACAAAGGGCAATGTTTTACCAGTGCTGAGTTCAAAGAATTCATGACCTGTAACGGGATCAAACATGTCACTTCTGCTCCGTTTAAACCAGCGACCAATGGTCAGGCAGAGAGAGCAGTGCAAACCATCAAGCAACGCTTGAAGACGATAACTGAAGTCTCACTGCAGACTTGCCTATCTCGAGTCCTGCTTAGCTACTGCACGAGACCCCACTCGCTCACTGGGATCCCACCTGCTGAACTGCTCATGAAAAGAGCACTTAAGACAAGGCTCACGTTAGTTCACCCTGATCTACATGAACTGGTCGAGAGCAGGCAGCTTCAACCAAGTGCATACCATGATAGCGCAAATGTGTCTCGCGAGATTGAAATCAATGATCCTGAATTTGTATTGAATTATGGACAAGGTCCCAAAGTCCTGGCCAAAGAAGGGAGCAGGGTGTTTCGGGTCAAACTTTCTAATGGACTCATTCATTGGAAACACTTGGATCAAATCAAACTCAGGTTTACGGACTATCCTGAGCAACCCACCTTGGACTCTACCTTTTTTGATCCCCCAACATAGACACCAATGGCAACCGGCACCACGGTTGACCACGAAGCAGAGCCCATCGTCCACAGCAGCCCAGCAGGACCCAACATACCAGGCAGCCCAGAAAGGCCAGCTGCACAGCAGCCCAGCGAGGGCCCAACAAATGATTCAACAATACCAGCTTTTCACACCGAGACGATCAACCAGGGCAAGAAGGGCCCCAGATCGACTCACACTGTAAATAGTTACACTGTTGACTTTGCGGGGGAGTGTTGTTATATATGTAAACTTGTATTTACTCTGTACAGCCACCAGAGGGCTCATCCCCTGGAATCCCAAGGGATACCATAATCCCTTGGGAGCACAGGTTTTTAAGGAGGCCTGACAGGTTGGAGAGGCACTCTGAAAACCTGCAATAAAAGACTACGGTCACACTTTACTTTGAGCTCACAGTGTTCAGTCTGACTCTTGCTCCATACACAACAGTTGGTACCTATATGCACCACGACAACTGGCTGTTCACCCTCCCCCTCCAAAATGTCCTGCAGCCGCTCTGAGACATCCTTGACCCTTGCACCAGGGAGGCAACATACCATCCTGGAATCTCGATTGCAGCCGCAGAAACGCCAATCTATTCCCCTTACAATAGAATCCCCTACCACTATAGCTCTCCCACTCTTTTTCCTGCCCTCCTGTGCAGCAGAGCCACCCATGATGCCATGAACTTGGCTGCTGCTGCTCTCCCCTGATGAGTCATCCCGCCCCAACAGCACCTAAGGCGGTGTATCTGTTTTGGAGGGGGATAACCGAAGGGGACCCCTGCACTACCTTCCTTCCGCTGCTCTGCCTGATGGTCACCCATTCCCTATTGCCTGAGTAACCTTTACCTACGTGCTATTCACGACATCATCAGCATCGCGGAGGCTCCAGAGTGAATCCATGCGCAGCTGCAGTGCCGCTATGCGGTCTGTCAGGAGCTGCAGCAAGATACATTTCCTGTACATGTAGTTGTCAGGGACACCGGAAGCATCCCTGAGTTCCCACATAGCACAGGAGGAGCATGTCACGGGTCTGGGCTCTCCTGCCATAACTTTACCCTTAAATTAACTTAATTTGGCAACAATGTCAAAGGTTACCTACTAATAAGGAAATAAAAGAAGAAAAAAAAGATTAAATACTCACCAATCCACCAGCCAATCACTTACCCGCTTGGCTGTGACGTCACCCTTCAATTTCTTTGTACTTCTTTGTTTTACCTTCAGCCTCTGCCCCTGCACCAGCTGGCCCCTCGGACAGCCGCCGCTCTCAGTCACTGCCACTGCCCTGTGTAGTCCCTCGCCGCTTCTCTCGCGATGCTGGCCCCTCCGATCTGCCGCCGCTCCTCTCGCTGCCACCGCCCTGTGTAGCTAGGACCCATACCGGTTCCCATGGCAGCATCTTTTATTTGGAGGAAGGGAAACACGTTCAGCTAGGTAGAGCAGGGTGGTGATGGATGAGGACTGGTTGAGCCTCTGTCAAGGAAGAAATGGAGCACCCTCAAGAAATGTTTCCTCTAATTTTGAGAGGGGGGGGGATTCACAAATCCTTTAACATGCTGCACAGCCCATTCAAATTTCTGCGCATATGCGATTGTTCCATTGTGAAGCTGGTAAGCGGCCCTGGCGGGACCTCCAGACAGCTGCGCAATTGCACAGCTTAAGGGGAACATTGCCTTTGGGCCGTCCTGGTGGGGGATGGAGGTGTAGAGGGATCAGACGTCCATGGTCCAAGTGCCGAAGGTCATCGAAGAGTCGCTGATGTAGGTGCGAAGAAACCTGCATGGGTCTTAGCTATGCCTGTCTGTTTGTGGAATATGTGGAACATTCGATGTGGCAGTCCTACTCGGGTCCCCTCCCTCATCTCTTTTTCCGGTAAATTGATGACTATACCAACGTTGTTTCCTGCTCTCCCCGAGAACTGGAAAATCTCTTTCACTTTGCTTCCAATTTCCAACCTTCCCTCACCTTCACACGGTCCATCTCCGACTCTTCCCTTCTCTTCCTCGACTCCTCTGTCTCCATTTCTGGGGCTAGGCTATTGACCAATATCCACTATAAGCCCACTGACTCCCACAGCTATATTGACTACAGTTCCTCCCACCCCACATCCTGAAAGGACTCTCTTCCATTCTCCCAGTTTCTCCGTCTCTGTCGCATCTGTTCTGACGATGCCACCTTCCATACCAGTGCTTCCCATAAGTCTTCCTTTTTCCTCAACAGAGGATTTCCCCTCCACCGTGGTTGACAGGGTCCTCAACCATGCATGTTCCCGCACTTCTCTCACCTCTTCTCCTCCCTCCCAGAACCATGATAGGGTTCCCCTTGTCCTCACCTTCCACCTTCCACATTCAACGGATCATTGTCTCCCATTTCCGCCACCTCCAGCGTGATCCTAGCACCAAACACATCTTCCTCTCTCCTTTCAGCATTCTGAAGGCACCATTCCCTCCACGACACCCTGGTCCACTTTTCAATCACCCCCAGCACCCTCTCCCCTTCATATGGCATCTTTCCGTGCAAGCGCAAGAGATGCAATACCTGCCCTTTTACCTCCTCCCTTCCCACCATCCAAGACACCAAACACTCCTTCCAGGTCAAACAGCGATTTACTTGTACTTCCCTCCTGGCTTCCACCCTATCACAGACCTTCCCTTTTGTTCTTTCCTCCCCATCTGTGCACTTGCTTAAAACCTAAATTCCCCGTTCAGTCCCCAAGCGAGCTTCCAGTCGCCTGTCACTTTAATTCTTCGTGTCACTCCCACTCTGGCCTCTCTGTCCTCTGCTTCCGACACTCTTGCAATAAAGCTCAACATAAGGTCGAGGAACAGCACCTCATCTTTCGATTAGGCACTTTACAGCATTCCAGACTCAATATTCAGTTGAACAATATCAGACCCTAACCTCTGCCTCCATTTTTACAGACAGCAGCTATTGATGAATCTGCTATTCCCATTCACACCCCTTCTCAACCAATCTTTTTTTTCTTTGCTTGTCCCATTACCATCTCCTTTTGCCTGGCACCATCATTCCTTTTCCCATTTAATTTCACCCGCCTTCCATCCAATGTTCCCCTTTGCGGCCGCGCAACACTCTGAAACTCCCTTTGCAGCCAGCTCACCAGAGTTTAAATGGGAAAAACCACTCATGCGCGATATTCTGAATGCACCGCAGAACCCCTTAAAGGGGCCACGCACCCTCAAAAAATTGAATGAAGCATTGCTTCCACCCTATCACAGATCTTCTCTTTTGTTCTTTCCTTCCCTCCCTTCTTTCCCTGCCTCTGCACTTGCTTAAAACCTGTTGTATCTCTAACTATTTCCGGTTCTGACAAAAGGTCATTGACCTGAAACGTTAACTCTGTTTCTCTCTCTCCACAGCTGCTGTCTGACCTGCTGAGTATTTCCGGCATTTTCTGTTTTTATTTCGGATTTCCAGCAACCGCAGTATTTTGCTTATGTATTAGTGTGAAATCTGGCCTGGTTTGGAAGATCTTCTCACTTTTGCAATGTTAATTAGGTGTTTCAAGTGTGTTAACTTAGACCTCTCTTTTTCTGGATTACTGTTTCATTGATACTTTGTCATATTTATATTATGCAGAACTGCTTGAAGTAGAATTTCCATTTACATAGACGTGCAGTTTCCAGAATGCTGGAGGCAACAAATAGCCAGCTAAGTAAAGAAATTGCAACTGATCATGGACCTTGCCAATTGCTGGAAAAAGTCTATAAAGACCAGGAATATGATAGCTACTCCGCCTGCCTGCAAATTTAAAAAGTAGTGGCCTATGCTGCTGACACCACTCCCTCAGTGCTACACCGGAGTGTCGGCCTAGATTTTGTGCTCAAGTTTGAGCAGACTGGGTCTTTACTCGTTGGAGTTCAGAAGGATGAGGGGTGATCTTATAGAAACATTTAAAATAATGAAAGGGATAGACAAGATAGAGGCAGAGAGGTTGTTTCCACTGGTCGGGAGACTAGAACTAGGGGGCACAGCCTCAAAATACGGGGGAGCCAATTTAAAACTGAGTTGAGAAGGAATTTCTTCTCCCATAGGGTTGTGAATCTGTGGAATTCTCTGCCCAAGGAAGCAGTTGGGGCAAGCTCATTGAATGTATTCAAGTCACAGATAGATAGATTTTTAACCAATAAAGGAATTAAGGGTTATGGGGAGCGGGCGGGTAAGTGGAGCTGAGTCCACGGCCAGATCAGCCATGATCTTGTTGAATGGCGGAGCAGGCTAGATGGCCTACTCCTGTTCCTAATTCTTATGTTCTTATGTAAGTCTCTGGAGTGTGGCTTGAACTCACAACCTTATGGCTCAGAGTTGGCACTCAAACATGAGTGTTAGAAATTGTACATAAAAAGCCCAACAAGAGTGGAAGCACTGCTGGATCTAGTAATGGAAAATGAACCAGGGCAGATAACAGAAGTAAGTGCAGGGCAACAGTGATCACCACATAAGAAGGTTTAAGATAAAGATTGAGAAGGATGTAAGACAAAGAAATTTAAAAAAAATGCTGATTGTAAGTAAACTAGAAAAATTTACTGACAAACATAGAAATAAAACAGCAATGGGAAATAGTTAAACCAGTGATCAATACAGTCCAGGAGAAATATATCCCACTAAAAAGCATGAACAAACAATCCACTATTGACACACCATGGATGAATAAAGAAATAAGGGCAAAATTGAAACTAAAGAAAAAGGCATAGACTTAGTTCATAGATGACAAAGGAGAGGATGACAAAAGGTAATAGAAAAAGATTTGGAAATAAGTTAGAAAAACAATTAGGAAGTCAAAGACAAACTACAAAATTAAATTATCAAGGAATATCTAAAGAAATAATAAAGTTTTCTGCAGACACAAACAACAAAAGAAACATCAGGACTGGGATACAGTCACTAAGGGATACACACGATAAACTCACTGGTAATGATAGCGAAATAGCAGCAATATTAAATAATTATTTTGTCTCAGTATTTACCAGGGAAACTAACATGGTAAACATGACCTAAGAGATCAAAAAAGATAGAAAAAGGGGAGATAATTGATAAGCTAATCAAACTTGGAGAGGATAAAATGGAATGCATCGACACATATTAAAAGAAGTTGAGGAAGAGATAGCAGAGGCACTATTACATATATATATAAACTTCATTAGCAAAGGGAATAATGCCAGAGGACTGGCGGACACGTAATGTGATTCCTATATTTAAAAAGGGAGAGAGAACAACTCCAGTTAGCTTAATGTCGGTGGTAAGAAAGGTGTAATTAAAAAAATCTAGAAACTGAAAATGTGATCAAAAGTAGTCAGCACAGATTCCAAAAGGGAAGATCATGTTTGACCAACCTTACTGAATTCTTTGAAGAAGTAACAGAAAGGGTAGATAAGGCTAATGCAGTAGAAGTAATATATTTGGATTTCCAAAATGCTTTCGAAAAGTTACTACAAAGTAGACTCATGACTGGAACTATAGAATCATAGAACGGTTCAGCACCGAAGGAGGCTATTTGGCCCATCGAGTCTGTGCCAGCTCTTTCGAAGAGCAATCCAGTTAGCCCCACTCTTTCTCCATATCCCTGCAATTTTTTCTCCTTCAAATATTTATCCATTTCTCTTTTGAAGGCTACTATTGAATTTGATATCCATCACCACATCAGGCAGTGCATTCCAAATCCTAACTACTCGTTACATAAACATTTTTTTCCTTATGCGCCTCTGATTATTTTGCTAATTACCTTAAATCTGTGTCCTCTTGTTATCGACCCTTCAACCATTGGAAACAGTTTTTCTTTATTTACTCTATCTAAGCCCTTCATGATTGACATCTCTAACAAACACCTCTATCCTCTTATCCTTCTTTGCA
The DNA here is from genome assembly GCF_044704955.1 of Pristiophorus japonicus. Lineage (NCBI taxonomy): Eukaryota > Metazoa > Chordata > Chondrichthyes > Pristiophoridae > Pristiophorus > Pristiophorus japonicus. Next base: position 164,419,609 of record NC_091984.1, read on the forward strand.
CTAAGGAGAACAACATCAGCTTCTCCAGTCTGTCCATGTAACTGTATTCCCTCATCCCTGGAACCACTCTCGTAAATGTCTTCTGTACCCTCTCCAAAGTCTTCACGTCCTTCTTAAATTGTGGTGCCCAGAATTGGACACAATACTCCAGCTGAGGCTGGACTAATGTTTTATATAGGTTTAGCATAACTTCCTGGTTTTTGTACTCTATGCTTCAATTTATAAAGCCCAGGATCCCATATGCTTTATAAACTGCTTTGTTAACCTGTCCTACCACCTTCAAAGATTTGTACACAAGCACCCCCAGGTCTCTCTCTTCTTGCATCCCCTTGAACATTGTACCATTTTTAGCATGTAATGTCTCTCTTCGTTCAGCCTAACAAAATGCATCACCTCACACTTATGCATTGAATTTCATCTGCCCTGTGTCCGCCCATTCCAAAAGCTTGTCTATCTATATCCACTTGAAGTCTATTACTATTGCCCTCACTGTTTACTACACTTCCAAGTTTCGTGTCATCTGCAAAGTCCAAGTCATTAATGTACATCAAAAACAGCAGTGGTCCTAGTACTGATTCTTGGGGAATGCCATTGTATACCTCCCTCCAGTCCGAAAAACAGCCATTCATCACAATGCTCTGATTTCTATCCTTTAGCCAATTTTGTATCCATGCTGCTACTGCCCCTTTTATCCCATGGGCTTCAATAACAAGCCGGATATGTGGGACTTAATCAAACGCCTTTGAAAGTCCATATACACATCAACTGACTAAGGTCAGAACATATGAAGTCTGGGAACAAGTAGCAGAATGAAAAGCAAGTTGCTACAAAACAAAACAAAACCGAGTAGGGATTAAAGGTAGTTACTCAGACTGGCAAAAGGGGAAGCTGGATAAACACATGGTGGAGAAAGGAATAGAAGGATATGTTGATGGGGTTCGATGAAGTCAGGTGGGTGGAAGTTCATGTGGGGCATGGCCAGTTTCGGTTCTGTAAAAACTATGCAATACTAAATTGAGCTCTCAGCTTACTACAGTACAGCTCACTTCATTTAATTTCATACATCCTTACGTTTTGAAAAGTCATTCATAGTTTAGTACAGGTTGTACCTCAGCTGGAGTGACTGTCAGTCGGTGAGTGTGTTTGGCGATTGGCTGAGGGAGCCACCCACAGGCTGCCAGCATGCACACACACGCTCAGGAGCCTGGGCGCTGGCGACAGGTATCGGTAAGCCATGGTTCGGAAAATTCTTTGTTTTGCCACTGGTCAGGTCCCGAGGGTGTCGAACCAGAGAGGTCCAACTGTGCTATATAGTACCTGAGAATGAGGTTTGTTCTAACTGACGAGAAGACTTGACCAAGTTATTGTGTCGTCCTCAAACACCTTGGCCCAGAAATTGCGGTTGGAGGTTTGCTGTGGGTGGATGCCTCCGACTGAAAAATTTCTACGAATTTACCTGGTGGTCCGCGATGTTCAAAGACTTGCGGTCCTGCACCTATATGCGAAGGCCTGTGTAGAGGCCCACGTATCCCAGGGATGTAGGCGATTTGTATGTGTCCCTGGGATCATGTGGGCCAGCCCAACCAATCAAAGTAAGGGTATTCCCATTCATACTTGTGGTGAGTTCTGTATAAATGGGAATACCCCAAAAACTCACAAGCACTTAAAATACATTAAAAAAAAATCACATATTTAAAATTAATCAAAATAGAATTTTTGACAGATCGCAAGTTCCTGTTTTGGGTACATGCACTCGTGGGGGCTGTGAATTCAGGGCCAAATCTTCCATAATGCTGCGATCATGATCTTTCAGAAGACGTGATAGTTTAATCACATCTTTCTGATCTTCAAGTCCACAGAGAACGCAGAAAAGCAAAGGGATCTTGGGGCCTAAGTTTCCGCTCTCTGGAAAAACAGTGCATCTCCATAAGGTGCGCCGACTTTCTGGAATAAAAAGGTCGCCGAAAACTTACCTTGTGATTCTCCGGTCTCCTCAGGACGTCCTCGGCGTGGCGCAGCACAAGGGGTCAGGGGCGGAGCCAGGTCCCGGCACTGAAAACAGTGCCGGGACCTCTGCCCATGCGCGCTAGAGTGTGCGTGCATGTGCAGTTGCTCCTCGCCCACGAGGCTGCATGGGAGGGACCCGACCCTAGCCCTGGCCGAATGGGCTCTCTGGGCGAAGATCGGGACTCAGGCCTCCCTCCCGTTCAGCTCCTCCCCCCCCCCTCCCATTCAGCTCACGCCTCCCCCCCCTCCCTCCCGTTCAGCACCCCACCCCCCCCCACCCCCGGCCTCTCCCCCCACCTTCCTCTTCCCCTCCTCTCGCCCCCCTCCCTTTGTCGTCGGCAGGAGCCTGTCCGTGTGGCATCTTGCCTGTTCAGCCTCTCCCGCCGCCCCCCCCTCCCCTTTTCACCCTACCTCTGTTGGCGGCGGGGCCCGCCCAGCATCTCGCTGAGGGCGGGCCCCGCCCAAAGTCGTGGCGGTGGCCCGGCCCGTTCAGCCTCTCTCCTCCCCCTACCCCACTCTCCCCCCCCTCCTCTCCTGTCCCTTCTCTTCACCCCCTCCTCTCTCCCCCCTCTATCCCCCCTCTCTTTCCCCCCTCTCCCCGCTCCTCTCTCCCCCCCTCCTCTCTTCCCCCCTCCTCTATCCCCCCCTCTCTTCCCCCCCTCTCCCTGCTCCTCTCTCTCCCTCCCTCCTCTCTTCCCTTCACTCTCCCCCCCCATCCTCTTCCCCCCCCTCCTCTCCCCCCCCCGCTCCTCTCCTGCCCTCCTCTCCCCCCGTTCCTCTCTCCCCCCCCCTCCTCTCTTCCTCCCCCCCTCTCTCCCTCCCCCCTCCTCTCCCCCTCCCTCCATCTCTCTCCCCCCCTCCCTCCATCTCTCTCCCTCCCCCCCTCCCCCCACCTCTCTCCCCCCCTCCCTCCCTCCTCCTCTCTCCCTCCCCTCCTCTCTCCCCCCTCTCCTCTCTCCCCACCTCCTCTCTTCCCCCCTCCTCTCTCCCCCCCCTCTCCCTCCCCTCTCTCCTCTCTCCCCACCTCCTCTCTTCCCCCCTCCTCTCTCCCCCCCTCTCTTCCCCCCCTCTCCCTCCCCTCTCCTCTCTCCCCCCCTCTCCTCTCCTCCCCCCTCTCTTCTCCCCTCCTCTCTCCTCCCTTCTCTTCCCCCACTCTCTCTCCTCCCCTCCTCTCTCCCCCTCCTCTCTCCCCCCCTCCTCTCTCCCCCTCCTCTCTCCCCCCCTCCTCTCTCCCCCTCCTCTCTTCCCCCCCTCCTCTCTCCCCCCTCCTTCCCCCCCGCTCCTCTCCCGCCTCTCATTTCCCCCCCTCCCTCCCTCCTCTCTCCCTCCCCCCTCCTCTCTCCCTCCCCCCTCCTCTCTCCCTCCCCCTCCTCCCCCACTCCTCTCTCCCTCCCCCCTCCTCCCCCACTCCTCTCTCCCTCCCCCCTCCTCTCTCCCTCCCCCCTCTCTCCCTCCCCCCTCCTCTCTCCCTCCCCTCCCTCCCTCCTCCTCTCTCCCTCCCCTCCCTCCTCCTCTCTCCCTCCCCTCCCTCCCTCCTCCTCTCTCCCTCCCCTCCCTCACTCCTCCTCTCTCCCCCCTCCTCTCTCCCTCCCTTCCCCCCCCTCCTCTCTCCCCTCCTCTCCCCCTCCTGTCCCACCTCTCTCCTCCCCCTCCCTCACTCTTCTCCCCCTCCTCTCCCTCCCTCCCCCTCCTCTCCCTCTCGCCCTCCTCCTCTCCCTCCCCCCCCTCTCCTCTCCTCTCCTCACCCTCCCTCCCCCCTCCCCACACTGTCAGAAATACAGAGGCACTGACAGAGACACAGAGAGAGACACTGACACTGACACTGACAGAGACAGAGAGAGAGACACTGGAGGGTTCCGTCCCAGCACGCTGTTGGAGGGCTCCCAGTGCTGCAATAGGTGAGTAGAAACTTAATTTTTGATTGATTTTTTTTAATTACTTTTTTTATTTTTTATTTTTTTTGATTGATTTATTGATTTAGTTATCATTTATTATTGATGATGGCTCTTTATTTGTAAAAGTGGTGTTTAATGTTTGTAAACCCCCCTTCCCCCCCCTCCCATCTCTCGTTCCCTACGCCTGATTTATAAGTGTAGGCAAGGTTTATCTGAGCGTACAAAAATCTACACTTACTCTATTCTAAGTTAGTTTGGAGTAAGTTTTCGCTGCCTAAACTTGCAAAACAGGCATAAGTGGCTGGACACGCCCCCTTTTGAAAAAAGAAATCTGTTCTAAAATGGAACTATTCTAACTCACTAGAACTGGAGCAAACTAAATGCCGAGAATTGCAATTTCTAAGATGCTCCATTCTAAACTAGTTGCTCAAAAAAAATAGGAGCAACTCAGGCTGAAACTTGAGCCCTTGAGGTGTAAGATTAAGACTGTTGCAGGAGAGGAATGGAAGCAGTCGTTGAGGATTTATGTACACAGCAGACTATCCAAAGGCCCATTCCAAAACACACACTGAGCATACTGAACTCACTCTACCAATTCTATCCACCCAGTTGGAGGAATGTTAGAGCAATTATGACATAATTAGCACACTTATACACATTCAGTCCTGTCCATGCCTTCAATCCTTTTGAACAACATGGAAACAGGCCATTTGGCACAACCAGTGCATGTTGGCATTTACCAAGCAGATTGCATGAGCAGATAGTTCTATTAACATTTACCCACCCTGCTCCCCTATTCCTTCAACCCTCTTTCCTTCATCCACCAATCTAATCTTGAATGTTGACATAGTTTCTGCATCAACCACTAACACTGGAACACAAAAGATTCTCTCGGGTAAGCATGCTAGCACAGTTATGCCTATTCACAGCACAAAGGTACATCCCCTTACTGTGGCATCGAATGGCTTTCTGTCGCTCTCCTTCTCACAAGTACACATTGGAGCAGGAAAAGTATGGCTATAAACAAAATATTGGAAGCACACAGGATGCTGATTGGTGTCTGAAAGGAAAGAAAATTCAAGGTTCAGGTATTGGCCTTCATCACCCCAGCAACCCAAAGTTTCAACTGATCGTTACTTCTGGATTAACCTTGTCAAAAAATGTCATTAGCCAAATTTAGCTTGGTTGCTTCCCCAAATAACTCATCCAGAGCTGTACAAATGCATCTCGTAGGAGCTTTATAGCATTTTAAAGTGAGAAAAAGGAACAGGCTAAATGTAATAGAGAAAAGCATTGGAATCTAAGATTTCCAACAGACATAATTTTATAATCGATTCCTGATATTTGTGGCGAGGAATGTAATCATGAATTTATTTTCGGCCTTGTGTTGCTCGTTATTTCTGTGAATTTTCACAGCTTTCAGGTTGTATAAAACTGAAACTTTGTACTTTGATGTTTACACTGTTTCATGAAATGAAAAACAGTCTTGAGGTGCGGTCTGTGCTACGAATTTGTGACTGGGAAATGTGGGTTCCTGACTCAGCACTCGCATTCTGCCATCTGGTCATCACCTGTGGGCTCTGAAGGAGTTGGCTAATTCCCATTGTACAACAGCCAAAAAAAATAAAACCTGTTTCCATCATTTGAAATTTTGTGCATTCCCATTGCAGAAGGTTTCATTCTTTACTTCGAACTATTGTACGAGAACAAGCCTTCAATCTATCCACTAGAATAGCTATAATTGTTTTGTTTTCACATGTGTATTTTCTTTCCTTGTAACGCTTCCTCTGTCCACCTTTGGCTCGTTTGCCATGGACGAGTTCTGAGTAGAGCGCTTGCTTTGGGAGTCTCGTGTCTGGCATGCGAACAATGTGGCCTGGCAAGCAGAGCTGATCAAGTGTGGTCAGTGCTTCGATGCTGGGGGTGTTGGCCTGGACGAGGACACTAATGTTGGTGCATCTATCCTCCCAGGGGATTTGCAGGATCTTGCGGAGACATCGCTGGTGGTATTTCTCCAGCAACTTGAGGTGTCTACTGTACATGGTCCATGTCTCTGAGCCATACAGGAGGGCGGGTATTACTGCAGCCCTGTAGACCATGAGCTTGGTGACAGTTTTGAGGGCCTGGTCTTCAAACACTCTTTTCCTCAGACGGCTGAAGGCTGCACTGGCGTAATGGAGGCGGTGTTGGATCTCCTCGTCAATGCCTGCTCTTGTTGATAGGAGGCTCCCGAGATAAGGGAAGTGGTCCACGTTGTCCACGTTGTCCAGGACCACGCCGTGGATCTTGATAGCCACCTAAGAATTCATGCTAAGAGTGGAATCAAGTCTTCCTCGATTCCGAGGGACTGCCGATGATGATGATGGTGATTTTCTTTCCAAACCAGCCAGTGCCTATTATCTATTTTTTATAGGTTTATCCAGCAAATCTGTGTGCCAATACCAGTTAACTTTAGCAGCAGCAATCAAAGCACTGAAGTCTTTATTGAAACACACATACAACTAAAACATGGTAAAATAACATCAGGTTGACACTGTTGGCCAGTATTCACGGTCAGTAGCAAACAGTGCTCATTTCAGGCTGTATAGCCAAATACATTTATTAGACACATGCTATCTGGATGGCCAATCGAAGAGGTCCACGAAGCAGGATAAAAAGAGCATAAACAAGAGGCTGAGGAATAACATTGCAATGTTATACTTAAACAGTATGCTCCCAGCCGGAGTATAACTGCCAGCACAGACCCATTCCACATGCTGCCAGTATCAAAACAAACTACACTACTTTGCACTGCTGGGGACAGTATGCCAAATACCAATGTCTGCCAAAGGCTTTAGATCATTGCAAAATACAATACCCAATTTATGATCACTGATGGATATGCTTGTCACCAGAAGCACAACACTGCTGCCTGCTAAAATGCACTTGTAAAGATCAGTTACTCAGCACATCTCTTGATATTAAAGACAATTCATTCGGGTTGAGAGTTGCCAATGTCATAGTATCCACCCACTCCCACTTAGAGGTTGTCAAACATTCTCCAGAAACAGTTAAGATAAGATAAGAAATAGGAACAGGAATAGGCCATACGGCCCCTCGAGCCTGCTCCGCCATTCAATAAGATCAAGGCTGATCCGATCCTGGACTCAGCTCCACTTCCCCGCCCGCTCCCCATAACCTCTTATTCCCTTATTGTTGGTATTTAGGACTCACTGATGTCACTGAGTGTTGAAGACACGCCTCCCATTCCTACTGTTGGTTCAATCACTATGGAATTTGAGCACATTTTAGGTACAGTTTGTTGTAGAGCCACCTAGTGGACTACTGATATAATAATAAATCCATGTGCTGCATCAATCTTACTCGGGAGCCATGTTGTGCAGTTCTCTGTGTTTACTGTGGCTCAAGAAAGCACAGAATTGACGATGTAGATGGGATATTGGATTTCCTAACTGAAATTTTTGTTGGAGGATAATCCTGCCAACCGACGGAGGAACTGTTAGAGGTTCTTCGTTTTGCAGAAAAACTTAAAAATCCAAAGTAAATTTCGAGCACACGTGGCTGAACGGTCAACATTGCCAGAGTCCAGATGGCCGCACCTTTGGGAATAATAGGGTGCTAGGGTGAGTTCTATCGTGACAAAGAGACTTTCGGAGCATATGTGGAGCGGCTAGAAATGTTTTTTACCGTGAATAGTATCGCCGAAGTCCTTGATGAAAATCGTAACCGGGTGGTTTTAGAAATGAAACGGGCTATTTTGTTGACTGAAGCAGACCCCGAGGTGCAAGAAACCCTGAAAAATGTGCTTGTTTTCGCCAAGCCAAAGAACACACCTCTGAAGGAGAACAGTACTACAGTCCTGAGCCCCTGGAAATTGCTGAAAGTTATCGTTTTAGAACACGCGATCAACTAAATGATGAGGGTATCAGCAAGTACATTGTAGATTTAAAAGGCTATCTATTCATTGTCATTTTGGAAACTTTTAGGACCGAGCTTTGCGTGAATGCTTTGTTTGTGGGATGAAAAATGAACGAATCGGAAGTAAATTGTGGACAACCCCTAACTTGACTTTTGATTTAGCTTGTCAGACAGCTATGTCGATGGTTATGGCCGGCCAATACCCCCGAGAATTTCGCACTATTTCCAGTCGCCAGACGACCGAGGTGAATCAGTTGCAGGCTAAAAGTGAAAGGCAGTTGGGCCCCAAGGCCTCAGAAACTGGCCACGGTAACAGTGCATTGAAGTCGTGCTATCGGTGCCTGGGGCAACACGTCGCTCAAAGCAGTCCATATGTGAAGGCAGAGAGTTTCTACTGCAAGAAAACTGGGCATCTTGTGAAGGTGCGCTGACAGAAGTGTAAACCGACAGGTAGTGCTAGAAGTAGACACTACATAGTGTTCAAGAGAAGCAGCAGGATGAAGAGTTTCTGGAGATTCATGTTATCAGAAGCACGAAGGCATCGAACAGTGATTCGCAAAATATCGTCATCCAAGTAGACATCGGAAGAGCCAGGATACCCAAGGAAATCGACACTGGTGCATCTGCGAGCGTAATATTGGAAATCGCTATATCGTGACAAGTTGCGTGATTATCGACTAGAGAAATCGAAGGTAGAGCTGCGAGGCTCCTCAGGTTAACTAATCCCTGTAGTCGGAAGTGTCACCATACCAGTGAAATACAAGGATCAGTATCAGAGCTTGCCTCTCATAGTAGTGGCAGAAGACAAGTCTTGCTTGATAGGTAGAAATTGGTTGGGATCACTGAAGCTGGATTGGAATGAGATTTTTCATGTGAAAATGAAATTTGCATCGAAAGATGATGTCATTAAGCAGTATCTGAAGGTGTTCCGTGAAACAGGCAGTCCGATCCAAGACTTCAAGTAGAACGTCAGAGTGCAGAAGAACCAGTTTACTGCAAGCCATTTGCCATACCATATGCACTCGAGGAGAAAATTGAGCAAGAACTCAATGGACTAGAAACTGAGAACATTATCTCTAACATAGATCTGAGTAATTGGGCTACACCCATTGCTATTGCACCTAAGTCAGTAAAGTTGTGTGGTAATTATAAGGTAACCGTAAACCAGGTTCTAGAGTGTAATCTACCCAATACGTTGCCAAATGTGGAAGATTTGTTCACAATGCTGACAGGTGGCCAAATCTTTTCAAAGCTAGATCTAACAAATGCCGACCTACAACTTGAGTTAGATGACTATAAATACTCACCTGGATCTATATCAGTTCAACAGACTACCATTTGGAGTGTCTTCCGCCCCCGGGAGGTGTTATTTAGATGTCATACTCATTTCAGCACCAAACAGGCAAATCCATGATAAGGTGTTGAATGAAGTGCTCAAATGGCTAGAGAAGCACGGAGTATGAGTGACTGCTCATAAGTGCCAGTGGAGTACTTGGGGCACAGAGTAGACAAAGATGGTTTACATCTAACCAAGGGAAAGCTGGATGCAAACAGAAATGTACTTACTCCCAAGAATGTCTCTAAACTTTGATCATTATTGGGTCTTCTGAATTGTTGCGGAAGTTCCTCCCAAATTTGGCTACAGTGTTACACCCACTGAATGAGCTGTTGAGAAAACAGGTCCCTTGGAGCTGGTCAAAAGAATGCGACACATCATTCAAAGAGCGTAAAAGTCAGTTAGTAGAGAGTATCATGTTAGTTGACTGTGACGTATCTAAGGAGATCAAACCTTTCCATATGGAGTTGGGGCAGTGATCTCTCATGTACTAGATAGTAGAGAGGAGAGACCAATTGGTTTTGCTACATGCATTCTCAAAGCCAGTGAGCGGAATTATATGTGGATTGAAAGAGAAGCTTTGGCATTGATTTTTGGGTTCAAGAAGTTTCACAATTACTTATTTGGTTGTAACATAGAAACATAGAAAATAGGTGCAGGAGTAGGCCATTCGGCCCTTCTAGCCTGCACTGCCATTCAATGAGTTCATGGCTGAACATGCAACTTCAGTACCCCATTCCTGCTTTCTCACCATACCCCTTGATTCCCCTAGTAGTAAGGACTTCATCTAACTCCTTTTTGAATATATTTAGTGAATTGGCCTCAACAACTTTCTGTGGTAGAGAATTCCACAGGTTCACCACTCTCTGGGTGAAGAAATTCCTCCTCATCTCGGTCCTAAATGGCTTCCCCCTTATCCTTAGACTGTGTCCCCTGGTTCTGGACTTCCCCAACATTGGGAACATTCTTCCTGCATCTAACCTGTCTAACCCCGTCAGAATTTTAAACGTTTCTATGAGGTCCCCTCTCATTCTTCTGAACTCCAGTGAATACAAGCCCAGTTGATCCAGTCTTTCTTGATAGGTCAGTCCCACCATCCCGGGAATCAGTCTGGTGAACCTTCGCTGCACTCCCTCAATAGCAAGAATGTCCTTCCTCAGGTTAGGAGACCAAAACTGTACACAATACTCCAGGTGTGGCCTCACCAAGGCCCTGTACAATTGTAGCAACACCTCCCTGCCCTTGTACTCAAATCCCCTCGCTATGAAGGCCAACATGCCATTTGCTTTCTTAACCGCCTGCTGTACCTGCATGCCAACCTTCAATGACTGATGTACCATGACACCCAGGTCTCTTTGCACCTGCCCTTTTCCTAATCTGTCACCATTCAGATAATAGTCTGTCTCTCTGTTTTTACCACCAAAGTGGATAACCTCACATTTATCCACATTATACTTCATCTGCCATGCATTTGCCCACTCACCTAAGTTTACCATAGTTACTGACCATAAGCCCCTGACAGCAATCGTCCATCCAAAGTCCCCAGTTGCAATCTTAGCTACAGCCCGAATGCAGAGATGGGTTTTGATTTTGTCAGCGTATACGTATGACATTGAGTACAGACAATCAGCTGATCACAGCAATGCCAGGTTGCCATCCCCATAAAAAGTTGCACCCAATCGGGAAGAACATCAGAAGTAGGGCATCTGGCCCTTCAGCCTGCTCTGCCAGTCACTAAGATCATGGCTGATCTGATCTTGGCCTTAACTCCACAGCCCTCTCCCCATAACCCTTGACTCCTTTATCTCTCAAAAATCTGTCTATCTCCACCTTCTCCTTATCTCTCAAAAATCTGTCTATCTCCACCTTAAATATATTCAATGACCCAGCCTCCACAGCTCTCTGGGGTAGAGAATTCCAAAGATTCACGACCCTCTGAGAGAAGAAATACTTCCTCATTTCCATTTTAAATGGGCAACCCCTTATTCTGAGACTATGGCCCCTGGTTTTAGTTTCCCCTAGAGAGGAAACATCCTCTCTGCCCCTACCCTGTCAAGCCCTCTCAGAATCTTATATGTTTCAATAAGATCACCTCAGTCTTCTAAACTCCAATGAATATAGGCCCAACCTGCTCAACCTTTCTTCATATGACAACACCTTCATCTCAGGAATCAACCAAATGAATCTTCTCTGAACTGCCTCCAATGAAAGTATATCCCTCCTTAAATAAGGAGACCAATACTGTGCGCAGTACTCCAGGTGTGGTCTCACCAACGCCCTGTACAGTTGGAGCAAGACTTCCCTACTTTTATACTCCATCCCCCTTGCAATAGAGGCCAACATTCCATTTGCCTTCCTAATTACTTGCTGTACCTGCACACTATCTTTTTGAGTTTCGTGTACAAGGACTCCCAGGTCCCTCTACCGCAGCATTTTGTAATCTCTGACTATTTAAATAATAATTTTGCTCTTTTATTTTTCCTACCAATGTGGATAACCTCACATCTTCCCCCATTATACTAGCATCTGTCAAATTTTTTCCCATTCACTTAACATATCTATATCCATTTGCAGATTCTTTGTGTCCTCCTCACAACTTGCTTTCCCACCTAATTTAGCTACATTGCACTCGGTCCCTTCATAGAAATATTCTATTTTTCATACATTGATGAGCCAGTCACAGCTGAAGAGATTGATAAGGCTACCAAACGTGACCCACCCAGTTATGTCAAAGGTGTATGATTACATAGCAAATGGATGGACAAACCAGGTATGAGAGGAAGATATTCATCCATACTTGGTTTGTAGAAATGAATTATCAGTGGATAAAGACTGCATCATGTGGAAAGCAAGAGTAGTAATCCCAAATAGGTTCAGATCTAAATTGTTAGGAGATCTTCATGACTAGCACCTGGGAATGTGCTTGACCAAGCAAACATGTCAATCGGTGAGCAAGAAACCACCATCAGTACCGTTATAGCCATGGAAATGGCCTCACAGGGTGTGTCAAAGGTTACATGTAGATTTTGCTGAGTTGATAAGATCAACTGTCTTTCTATACACACTGATATATAATTTCTATTTTCCTACAGAGTGAACCAGATTTGGAGAAGGGCCTAGAGATGCGAAAATGGGTTCTGTCTGGAATCCTAGCCAGCGAGGAAATGTACTTGAATCATCTAGAGGCACTTTTATTGGTATGTATATTGAAGCACTGTATTAGAACATAAGAAATAGGAGCCGGAGTAGGCCATTTGGCCCCTTGAGCCTGCTCCCCCATAACCCTTGACTCCTTTACCATTCAAAAATCTGTCTATCTCCACCTTAAATATATTCAAAGATCCAGCCTCCACAGCTCTCTGGGGTAGAGAATTCCAAAGACTCCCGATCCTCTGAGAGAAGAAATTCCTCCTCATTTCTGTTTTAAATGAACGACCCCTTATTCTGAAACTATGCCACCTAGTTCGAAATTCCCCCACGAGGGGAAACATCCTCTCTACATCTACCCTGTCAAGCACCCTCAGAACCTCATACATTTCAATAAGATCACCTCTCATTCTTCAAAATCCAAGGAGTATCGGCCCAACCTGCTCAAATAATAATAATTAGGTAGGAAGGTTCGTGAGGGATCAAATACCCTCTATTTGGTTGGAGTTGAGAAATAATAAAGGAGCTATTACGCTACTTGGTGTATTTTATAGGCCACCAAATAGCAGGAAGGAGATAGAGGAGCAGATTTGCAAATAAATTACTGAGAGGTGCATGAACTATAGGCTAGTGATAATGGGAGACTTTAATGAAACCAATATTGAATGGTACAGTGATTGTGTTGAGGGCAGAGAAGGGGAGGAATTTCTAAGTGTTTCCAGGAGAAATTTCTTGATCTGTATGTTTCCTGTCCAGCGAGGAAGGGGGCATTGCTGACTCTAGTCCTGCGGAATGAAGTGGGTTAAATGGAGAATGTCACAGTTGGAGAGCACCTCGGGAGTAGTGATCATTGTATCGTAAGGTTCAGGGTAGTTATGGGGAAGGACAAGGAGCAATGTAAAGTAAAAATACTTAACTGGAGGAGGGATAATTTCAGTGAATTGAGGAGGGATCTGGCCTGGGTAAATCGGAGTCCAGGACTGGTAGGCAGAAATGTAATGAAGCAATGGGCCGTCTTTAAAGAGGAGATGGTTCGGTTAGTCTAGGTATATTCTTACAAGGGGGAAAGAGAGGGCAACCAAAGCCAGGGCTTTGGATAACGTGGGGTTAGAGAATAAGAGGGAGCAGAAAAAGTGGGCATATGACATCAAGTTAATAATACATGGGAGAATCAGGCTAAATATTAAAAGTACAGAGAAGAAGTAAAAAAGGAAATAAGAGGGCAAAAAGACACTATGAGAATAGATTGACGGCTAACATAACCAAAAGTTTTCTATAAGCATATTAACTGTGAAAGGGTTTACAGAGGAGCGGTGGGGCTGATTTAGGAACCAAAATGGAGATCTATTGGTGGAGGCAGAAGGCATAGCTGAAGTATTAAATTAATGCGTTGCACCAGTGTTTAACAAAGAAGAGGCTATGGTAAACAAGGTGGTTGCTGAGATACTGCATGAGATAAAAATAAATCAAGATGACCTTTTGACCGATTTGAGGGGAAATTTCTTCATGCAGAGGATGGTGGGGCTCTGGAACTCACTGCCTGAAAGGGTGGTAGAGGCAGAAACCCTCACCACATTTAAAAAGTACTTGGATATGCACTTGAAGTGCCGTAACCTGCAGCGTTACGGACTGAGAGCTGGTAAATGGGATTAGGCTGGATAGCTCTTGTTGGCTGGCACGGACACGATGGGTTGAAATGGCCTCCTTCCGTACTGTAAACTTCTATGATTCTATGAGATCGTACTCAGCCAGAAGTAAAGGGCTTCTGCGGGCGGAGAGTTGGGCTATTTGTCCAACTTATGCCCAGCGAATGCCCGTGAAATTTTTATGACTGATAAAAGCAAGCGTAAGCCTGCTTTTATCAGCATAAGACTTTTAAAGGACAGACAAATACATTTTTATCAATAATTTAAACATTTCAAAACATGTGAAGTAGGGTTTATTTTTGGGCCCTTTAAAATGTGTACATTTATTTTTCAAAAAATTAAATTTTGATTAATTTTAAATATGTAATGTTTTAAAAATTTATTTTAAGTGCTTGTGTGTTTTTGGGGTATTCCCATTCATACTTATGATGATTCTGTACATACGGAACTCACCACAAGTATGAATGGAAATCCCCATACTTTGATTGGTTGGGCCGGTCCAAATGATCCCTGGGACACGTGTAAAGTGCCTACGTCCCTGGGATATGTGGGCCTCTACGCAGGCCTTCGTGCAGAGGCCCAGGACCGCAAATCATCGAACCTCCCAGACCACCAGGTAAGTTCGTAGAAATCTTTCAAGTCGGAGGCATCTGTCCACGGGATGCGTCCAACGGCAATTTCTGCACCAGTATTCTTGTAATGGTTACAGCAGAATAACAGAGTGGGAGGGAAACATAGAAAATCTGGCAAATCTGGTACAAGGCTCCCGTGGCTCAGGAATGTGCAGAGAAAGGAAGATAGATCCCACTGGTATGGAACACCTCACCGTCCATATACCGATGGTGGATCTCTGCCCCAAACAGAAGCCAACATCTTCCCCACTCCCAGAGGCTCTGGTGCAGCAATCCTCCATTACCAGCACCTGCTGTCTGGGAAAGTAGGAGCGGTGGTTACGATCTAATGCAGCCTTCTCTTCGCCAGATTGTCCATACTTCCCTCTCCCTCTGCTATGCTGATGTAACCATTTTAAACCTCAGCTGGATCCATCTTTTGTTTCTTTACTTGTCCCATTACTTTTGTCTTGCACCATCATTCCTTTTGTCAATCATTCACTCCTGCCCTCCACCATAACACAGACCATCCCCATTGATCTTATCTGTCCTTCCTCTGGCCCGCCTTTCTTCCCTGGCTCTGTACTTGCTTAAAAGCTGAAAGATCATTGACCTTTGACACGGTTGACCACACCATCCTCCTCAAGCATCTCTCCTCCATTGTCTAGCTGAGTGTGACTGCCCTCGTCTGGTTCCATTCTTGTCTATCCAGTCGTAGCCAGAGAATCTCTTGCAATGGCTTCTCTTCCCGCTCCTGCATCAATAGCTTTGGAGTCCCTCATTGGCCCCCTCTTATTTCTCATCTACGTGCTGCTCCTCGGCGACATCATCCGAAAAGACAGATTCCACATGTATGCTGGCGACACCCAGCTCTACCTCACCACCACTTCTCTCAACCCCTCCATGGCCTCTAAATTGTCAGACTGCTTGTCCGACATCTAGTACTGAATGAGCAGAAATGTTCTCCAATTAAAAATATTGGGAAAACTGAAGCCATTATCTTCGGGTCCAGTCACAAACTCCGTTCTCTAGCCACCGACTCCATCCCTCTCCCTAGTATCAATCTGAGGGTGAGCAAGACTGTTTGCAACCTAGATGTCATATTTGACCCTACAATGAGTTTCCAGCCACATATCTGTGGCATAACTAAAACCGTCTTTTTCCATTCTCAACCCATCTACTGCCTATGTTTGTCACACTGCTTGTCCGTATTGGATGGGCAAAAATTTTCTCCAAATAATATGGGGATATCGAAGCCGTTGTCTTGGGTCTCCGGTGATTCCATCCCTCTCCCTGGCCACTGAGGCTGAACCAGACTGCTCGCAACCTTGGTGTTGTATTTGATCCAGAGCTGTCCCCATTGCCAAGGCTGCCTTCTTCCACCTCCGTAATATTGCCCATCGCACTGCTGTGATATTTGGATGAGACCTGCCTGGTGTTACTCGATCTTATAATTTCTCCTTCCCATTCCGTTCCCAAGTGCCTGACCTTGCTTGTTAATTTATTCAGTAGAGTGGCCCAAAATTATAGAATCATAGAATTGTAGAATGATACAGTATAGAAGGAGGCCATTTGGCTCGTTGTACCTGTGCCAACTCTTTCAAAGAGCTAGGCAATTGGTCCCACTCCTTTGCTCTTTCCTCATAACTATGCAATTTTTTTCCTTTTTAAGTATTTATCCAATTCCCATTTGAAGTTATTGTTGAATCTGCTTCCACCACTCTGTCAGGCAGTGGGTTTCAGATCGTAACAACTCCCTGAATAAAAAAAATCTCCGTGTGTTGCCTCTGATTCTTTGATCAGTCAACTTCAATGTGTGTCCTGGTTACCAACACCTGCCCTGGGAAACAAAGAGGTTCAGCTGAGGGAGTATGTGCAGCTAGGGGCCAAATTAAAAAGCAGAACCACAAAGGTAATAATCTCTGGATTACGACCTGAGCCATGAGCAAATTTGCATAGGGTAAATAGGATCAGACAGTTAAATACGTGGCTCAAAGAGGTGTGGTAGAAATGGGTTTTGATTCGTGGGACACTGGCACCAGTACTGGGGTAAGAGGGAGCTGTTCCGTTGGGCGGGCTTCACTTAAACCGTGCTGGGATTAGGGTCCTGGTGAATCAAATCACTAGGGCTGTAGAGAGTGCTTTAAACTAATTAGTGAGGGGGAGGATTCAGGTGAGCAAAAAATTTTAAAAGTCGAAGAATAAGGAGAAGGCAATAGAGCAGGGTAGCATTAGGGGAATTGAAAACCAGAGCGTGAAAGGAAGAGACAGAATGCATAAACATAAAAGTGAATCAGAAAGTGGGGTGAACGCAGGAAAAAAATGGTAAAAAAACAAATTTAAAAGCTCTTAATGCATGCAGCATTCGTAACAAAATAGATGAGTTGATGGCACAAATAGATACAAATGGATATGATCCGATAGCCATTACAGAGACGTGGTTGCAAGGTGACCAAGGCTCGGAACTAAATATTCAGGGGTATTTGACATTGCGGAACCAACCAGGGAGCAGGCTATCTTAAATCTGGTACTGTGTCATGAGACAGGATTAATAAACGATCTCCTCGTAAAGGATCCTCCAGGAATGAGTGACTGAATTTCAAATTCAGTTGGAGCGTGAGAAAGTTGGATCTCAAACCAGTGTTCTAACCTTAAATAAAGGAGACTACAAAGGTATGAAGGCAGGGTGGGATGGTTGATGAGCAGTGGCAGATATTTAAGGAGATATTTCATAACTCTCAACAAAAATATATCACAATGAGAAGGAAAGACTGTCAGAGAAGGGATAACCATCCGTGGCTAACTAAGGAAATAAGGGATGGTATCAAATGGAAAACAATGGCATACAATGTGGTCAAGACTAGTGGGAGGCCAGAGGATTGGGAAATTTTTAAAAGCCAGCAAAGAACGACTAAAAAAATGATAGAGAGGGAAGATAGATTATGAAAGTAAACTAGCACAAAATATAAAAATAGAGAGTAAAAGTTTCTACAGGTACATAAAAGGAAAAAGAATGGCTAAAGTAAATGTTGGTCCCCTAGAGTATGAGACTGGAGAATTAATAATGGTGAACAGGGAAATGGCAGAGATTTTGAACTAATATTTTGTATCGGTCTTCACGGTAGAAGACACTAAAAATATCACTAAAGTGGATAATCAAGGGGCTATAGGGAGGGAGGAATTACTATCACGAAAGAAGCAGTACTCAGTAAAATAATGGGACTAAAGGTGGATAAGTCCCCTGGACCTGATGGCTTGCATCCTAGGGTCTTAAAAGAAGTGGCTGCAGAGAGTCGCTGGATTCATAGGAACCTAGAAAATAGGTGCAGGAGCAGGCCATTCGGCCCTTTGAGCCTGCACCACCATTCAATATGATCATGGCTGATCATGCAACTTCAGCATCCGACTTCTGCCTTCTCTCCATACCCCCTGATCTCTTTAGCCATAAAGGCCACATCTAGCTCCCTTTTGAATATATCCAACGAACTGGACTCAACAACTTTCTGTGGTAGAGAATTCCATAGCTTCACAATTCTCTGGGTGAAAAAGTTTCTCCTCATCTCAGTCCTAGGTGGCTTACCCCTTATTCTTAGACTGTGACCCCTGGTTCTAGACTTCCCCAACATCGGAAACATTCTTCCTGCATCTAACCTGTCCAATTCAGTCAGAATTTTATATGCTTCTATGAGATCCCCTCTCATTCTTCTAAATTCCAGTGAGTATAAGCCTAGTCGATCCAGTGTTTCTTCATATGTCAGTCCTGCCATTCCGGGAATCAGTCTGGTGAACCTTCGCTGCACTCCCTCAATAGCAAGCATGTCCTTCCTCAGATTAGGAGACCAAAACTGCACACAATACTCAAGGTGTGGTCTCACCAAGGCCCTGTACAACTGCAGCAAGACCTCCCTGCTCCTATACTCAAATCCTCTCACTATGAAGGCCAACATGCCATTTGCTTTCTTCACTGCCTCCTATACCTGCATGCCTACTTTCAATGACTAATGTACCATAGCACCTCCCCTTTTACGAATCTGTCACCATTCAGATAATATTCTGCCTCCGTGTTTTTGCCACCAAAGTGGATAATCTCACATTTATCTACATTATACTGCATCTGCCATGCATTTGCCCACTCACCGAACCTGTCCAAGTCACCCTACAGCCTCTTAGCATCCTCCTCACAGCTCACACCGCCACCCAGCTTAGTGTCATCTGCAAACTTGGAGATACTACACTCAATTCCTTCATCTAAATCATTGATGTATATTGTAAATAGCTGGGGTCCCAGCACTGAGCCCTGCGGCACCCCACTAGTCACTGCCTGCCATTCTGAAAAGGACTCGTTTATCCCACTCTCTGCTTCCTGCCTGCCAACCAGTTCTCTATCCACATCAGTACATTACCCCCAATACCATGTGCTTTGATTTTGCACACCAATTTGTTGTGGGGGACCTTGTCAAAAGCCTTTTGAAAGTCCAAATACACCACATCCACTGGTTCTCCCTTGTCCACTCTACTAGTTACATCCTCAAAAAATTCTAGAAGATTTGTCAAGCATGATTTCCCTTTCATAAATCATAGAAACATAGGAAAATAGGTGCAGGAGTAGGCCATTCGGCCCTTCGAGCCTGCACCACCATTCCATAAGATCATGGCTGATCATTCACCTCAGTACCCCTTTCCTGCTTTCTCTCCATACCCCTTGATCCTTTTAGCCGTAAGGGCCATATCCAACTCCCTCTTGCATTTATCTAACAAACTGGCATCAACAACTCTCTGCGGAAAATAATTCCACAGGTTAACAACTCTCTGAGTGAAGAAGTTTCTCCTCATCTTGGTCCTAAATGGCTTACCCGTTATCCTTGGACTGTGACCCCTGGTTCTGGACTCCCCCAACATTGGGAACATTCTTCCTGCATCTTACCTGTCCAGTCCCATCAGAATTTTATATGTTTCTATGCGATCCCCTCTCATTCTTCTAAACTCCAGTGAATACAGGCCCAGTCTATCCAGTCTCCTCATATGTCAGTCCTGCCATCCCGGGAATCAGTCTGGTGAACCTTCGCTGCACTCCCTCATTAGCAAGCATGCTGACTTGGACCGATCCTGTCACTGCTTTCCAAATGCGCTGCTATTTCATCTTTAATAATTGATTCCAACATTTTCCCCACTACTGATGTCAGGCCAACCGGTCTATAATTATCCACTTTCTCTCTCCCTCCTTTTTTACATTAGCTACCCTCCAGTCGATAGGAACTGATCCAGAGTCAATAGACTGTTGGAAAGTGATCACCAATGCATCCACTATTTCTAGGGCCACTTCCTTAAGTACTCTGGGATGCAGACTATCAGGCTCTGGGGATTTATCGGCCTTCATCCCATCAATTTCCCAAACACAATTTCCTGACTAATAAGGATTTCTTTCAGTTCCTCCTTCTCACTAGACCCTCAGTCCCCTAATATTTCCGGTAGGTTATTTGTGTCTTCCTTTGTGCACTCACTCAATAGCAAGAATGTCCTTCCTCAGATTAGGAGACTAAAACTGTACACAATATTCAAAGTGTGGCCTCACCAAGGCCTTGTACAACTGCAGTAAGATCTCCCTGCTCCTATACTCAATTCCTCTCGCTGTGAAGGCCAACATGCCATTTGCCACCTTCACCGTCTGCTGTACCTGCATGCCAACTTTCAATGACTGATGTACCATGACATACCATCAAAGTTACCTTTCTTTAAGTTCAAGACCCTAGTCTCTGAATTAACTGTGTCACTCTCCATCTTAATGAAGAATTCTACCATACTATGGTCACTCCTCCCCTAAATTCAGTTTGTGGGACCTCATCCTGTTTTTTACCTATATCGTTGGTACCTATATGCATCACGGCAGCTGGCTGTTCACCCTCCCCCTCCAGAATGCCCTGCAGCCACTCCTGCCGATTCTTTGGCGGTCCCAGTGGATTGGAAAACCGCAAATGTAACGCCCCTATTTAAAAAAGGAGGCAGACAGAAAGCAGGAAACTATAGACCAGTTAGCCTAACATCTGTTGATGGGATAATGATGGAGTCCATTATTAAGGAAGTTGTAGCAGGACATTTGGAAAAGCATAATTCAATCAAGCAGAGGCAGCATGGTTTTATGAAAGGAAAATCATGTTTGACAAATTTGCTGTCGTTCTTTGAGGATGTAATGAGCAGGGTGGATAAGGGGGGACCAGTGGATTTCCAGAAGGCATTCGATAAGGTGCCACATAAAGGGTTACTGCACAAGACAAAAGTTCACGGGGTTGGGGATAATATATTAGCATGGATAGAGGATTGGTTAACCAACAGAAAACAGAGAGTCGGGATAAATGGGTCATTTTCCGGTTGGCAACAGTAACTAGTAGGGTGCCGTAGGGATCAGTGCTAGGGCCTCAACTATTTGCAGTCTATATTAATGACATGGATGAAGGGACCGAGTATAATGTAGTCAAGTTTGCTGATGATACAAAGATGGGTGGGAAAGCAAATTGTGAGGACACAAAAAATCTGCAAAGGGATAAAGACAGGCTAAGTGAGTGGGCAAAAATTTGGCCGATGGAGTATTATGTGGGAAAATGTGAGTTTATCCACTTTGGCAGAAAAAATAGAAAAGCAAATTATAATTTAAATGGAGATAAATTGCAAAGTGCTGCAGTTCAGAGGGACCTGGGGGTCCTTGTGCATGAAACACAAAAAGTTAGCATGCAGGTACAGCAAGTAATCAGAAAGGCAAATGGAATGTTGGCCTTTATTGCAAAGAGGATAGAGTATAAAAGTAGAGAAATCCTGCTACAACTGTACAGGGTATTGGTGAGGCCACACCTGGAGTACTCCGTATTTAAGGAAGGATATACTTGCATTGGAGGCTGTTTAGAGAAGTTTCACTCGGTTGATTCTGACGATGAGGGGGTTGACGTATGAAGATAGGTTGAGTTGGTTGGGCCTATACTCATTGGAATTCAGAAGAATGAGAGGTGATCTTATCGAAACATATAAGATAATGAGGGAGCTGGACAAGGTGGATGCAGAGAGGATATTTCCACTCATAGGGGAAACTAAATCTAGGGGGCATAGTCTCAGAATAAGGGGCCACCCATTTAAAACTGAGATGAGGAGGAATTTCTTCTCTGAGTGTTGTAAATCTGTGGAATTCTCTGCCCCAGAGAGCTGTGGAGGCTGGGTCATTGAATATATTTAAGGCAGAGATAGACAGATTTTTGAGTGATAAGGGAATAAAGGGTTATGGAGAGCGGGCGGGGAAGTGGAGCTGAGTCCATGATCGGATCAGCCATGATCTTAAATGGCAGAGCAGGCTCGGGGGGCCAAATGGCCTACTCCTGCTCCTATTTCATATGTTCTTATGGTCTCCTTATTTACGCTATGAAAACCCTCAAGATATTAAACACCTCTATCAAATCTCCCCTCAGCCTTCTCTTCTCCAAGGAAAACAACCACAGTTTCTCTAGTCTCTCCACGTAAGTGTAGTCTTTCATCCCTGGTACCATTTAGTAAATCTCCTCTGCCCTTTCTGAGGCCTTTGTAATTCGCAGTTCCAGTATAATTAGTTCCCGATACACAGATGGAAGTGATCCAGAGTAATGGGACATTGCTAACTTTTGTTTTCCTTCTAAATGTGCCCTTGTTTGGACAGCGTTAATGTTCAGGGACTGTGGCTGAATCCAGTGTAATTGCGATGCTGTTGAAGAGACCATAATAATCCCTGGTGTAGTTAGAATTTGTGTTGAAATACATTGGGCAGAGTACAGAAATCTTTATTCTGCCTCTCACCTTAGTGTTAACATTAGAGCATTTGATATGGATTTTGGATGCTAAAAAATGCCCTTATCACTTCAGTGCGCACAAAAAGTCACCAAAAATATGAATGCTATCATCCACACTGGGGAAAATCTGATGAGGTAGCTGGTCCCATAAGTTATGGTAAAGTTGTGATGGTAGTTTGTGGCTTCTAACCCGAAATAGATTATGTAGAGATATTAGCACATACTAACTCACATTGTTTTGGCATTGTATATAGCCTAACATCTGTGGTTGGGAAAATGTTGGAGTCCATTATTAAACAAGCAGCAGCAGAACATTGGAAAAACATATTCAGTCAGGCAGAGTCAGCATGGATTTATGAAAGGGAAGTCATGTTTGACAAATTTGCTGGAATTCTTTGAGGACATAACGAACAGGATGGATAAAGGGGAACCAGTGGATGTAGTGTATTTGGACTTCCAGAAGGCATTTGACAAGGTGCCACATAAAAGGTTACTGCACAAAATAAAAGTTCACGGGGCTGGGCGTAATATATTAGCATGGATAGAGGATTGGCTAACTAACAGAAAACAGAGAGTAGGGATAAATGGTTCATTCTCAGTTTGGCAATCAGTATCTAGTGGGGTGCCACAGGGATCAGGGCTGGGATCCCAATTATTTACAATCTATATTAATGACTTGGAAGAAGGGACTGAGTGTAACGTAGCCAAGTTTGCTGACGATACAAAGATGGGAGGAAAACCAATGTGTGAGGAGGACACAAAAAATCTGCAAAAGGATATAGACAGGTTAAGTGAGTGGACAAAAATTTGGCAGATGGAGTATAATTTTGGAAAGTGTGAGGTTATGCACTTTGGCAGAAGAAATCAAAGAGCAAGTTATTATTTAAATGGAGAAAGATTGCAAAGTGCTGCAGTACAGCAGGACCTGGGGGTACTTGTGCATGAAACACAAAAGGTTAGTATGCAGGTATAGCAAGTGATCAGGAAGGCCAATGGAATCTTGGCCTTTATCGCAAAGGGGATAGAGTATAAAAGCAAGGAAATCTTGCTACAGTTATACAGGGTATTGGTGAGGCCACACCTGGAATATTGCATACAGTTTCGGTTTCCATATTTAAGAAAGGATATACTTGCTTTGGATGCAGCTCAGAGAAGGGTCACTAGGTTGATTCCGAAGATGAGGGGGTTGACTTATGAGGAAAGGTTGAGTAGGTTGGGCCTCTACTCATTGGAATTCAGAAGAATGAGAGGTGATCTTATCGAAACATATAAGATTATGAGGGGGCTTGACAAGATGGATGCAGAGAGGATGTTTCCACTGATAGGGGAGACTAGAACTAGAGGGCATGATCTTAGAATAAGGGGCCGCCCATTTAAAACTGAGACGAGGAGGAATTTCTTCTCTCAGAGGGTTGTAAATCTGTGGAATTTACTGCTTGAGAGAGCTGTGGAAGCTGGGTCATTGAATAAATTTAAGACAGATTTAGACTGTTTCTTAACCGATAAGGGAATAAGGGGTTATGGGGAGCGGGCAGGGAAGTGGACATGAGTCTATGATCGGATCAGTCATGATCTTATTAAATGGCGGAGTAGGCTCGAGGGGCTGTATGGCCTACTCCTGCTCCTATTTCTTATGTTCTTATATCATATTTATGCAATCGGTGCTTTTTTTAACTCTTGTAAATTGAAACAATTATCCATGCTTTCATCAAGTGTAGAGTCCATTTATCCAGTGTTTGACTTCGATCCTCTATAAACACCATTGTCTGGATCCTAAATTTCACTGTCTCACTCACCAATCACCCCTCTTGTCGACCCTACATTGGCTTCCTGTCTCCAGCACATGAATTTTAAAATCTAAGTCCCCATCTAAACATTCTTGCAAGCCTCGCCTCGCCATGCCCCTGGAACTTTTTCCAGTCCACTTCAGAATTAATGACAAAACCTTTACCTTGGCCCTTTCTAAATCTTTCCCTTTCTAAATCTTTCTGTCTGTTGACTTCTCTCCTCCCTAAATCCTAAAAGTTTGACCAAGCCTTTGGTTTAAAGTTTGAAATGACTTGGCGGTTTTTTATCAGTTTAAAGCAATATATGTACAAGTTGTAAGATAAAGGGCTTCATAACATGAAATCGTGAAAATAAAAATCACACGATGCAATACAATTGTATCTGGAATTAGTTATTTTGGAATTACTTTTTATATCCAATTACTGCTGAAAGTCTCCTGTATTGAGAAATATTATGGTGGAATAATACACTTGTGCAATTGAGTTTGTTGGTATTCTATTAACAAGGAGTTGTATTTGTACATGGTCCTTCATTTCATTATACCTTTATCTTGCAGCCTATGAAACCTCTTAAAGCAGCTGCCACCACATCTCAGCCCGTCCTTACCAACCAACAAATAGAGACCATCTTCTTCAAAGTGCCTGAGCTTTTTGAGATACACAAGGAATTCTATGATGGCCTTTCCCCCAGAGTTCAGCAATGGAGTCACCATCAGTGTGTTGGAGACCTCTTTCAAAAACTGGTAACGTCATATTTGTTAGCCTCAAATATTGAACTATATCAAATCATTCTAAAGATCCAAGTAGGTTATATCAATTGGATTTCTCTTAGTAGCTTATTAGTTAGCTCCTGAAAAATTTCCATCAGATTTATAAGGCTTGACCTGCAACATCTAAACACATGCTAAGCATTCCTAATGCCTCTGTATCGAACATCGATAGCATCAAGTAAAATACTGTTGAGCACTTTCCACTATCTATGTTGGGTTAAATGATACATAGTTTCATATCTTATTCATGGTTCATAACTTAATTCTTTTTTGAATATTGGGTAACATTTGCTTCCCTGTAATCCCTAGGTATTCACTTGCTGGCTTGACACTGTGTTCTTAGAGTTTACTGAATTAAATAAACCACACTCTTAACATCTCTTATGTTTGTTTATAATATGCAGAAGGGAGGAAACCATCACTACCTATTAACAATAGCTGAAGTGTTTACTCTGAATTTCAGTTGAAAGTGAAGAAGAGAGGTTGAGGCAATTTTAAATATCTCTAGACACTGACTATTGCTTTGTTTATCACTGGAGTTTATTATATGCATATTCTGCATTTTAGTTTGTTGCACTTTAGTACACATGTTGATGGATCACAGTGGCAGAAAACATTCCTGGAATGCAAGACTTGGAATTTACCCAGAGTTTTGATCTTTGAGACTAAATGCCCAGTCAAGTACAGACATGTATTGGTGCCTCACTCACTATGTTTCCAATGGTGTAAAGCTGTGCAAAACAAACCAACTTCACTTTGCAGGACATAGCAGCAAAATGCCTTTCTCACAGTATTAACCTACATTGTTGTCACTTGGTACATTTTGGCAAATTTCTAAATATGCATCATCATTATCATAGGCAGCCCCTCGGAGTCGAGGAAGACTTGCTTCCACTCTTAGCGTGAGTTCTTAGGTGGCTGAACAGTCCAATATGAGAACCACAGTCTCTGTCACAGGTGGGACAAACAGTCGTCGAGGGAAGGGGTGGGTGGCACTGGTTTGTCGCACGCTCTTTCCACTGCCTGCGCTTGATTTCTGCATGCTCTCGGCGATGAGATTCGAGGTGCTCAGCGCCCTCCCGGATGCGCTTCCTCCACTTGAGGGCGATTTTGGGTCAGGGACTCCCAGGTGTCAGTGGAGATGTTGCACTTTATCAGGAAGGCTTTGAGGGTGTCCTTGTAACGTTTCCGCTGCCCTCGTTTGCCGTGAAGGAGTTCCGAGTAGAGCGCTTGCTTTAGGAGTCTCGTGTCTGGCATGAGAACTATGTGGCCTGCCCAGCGGAGCTGATCAAGTGTGGTCAGTACTTCAATGCTGGGGGCGTTGGCCTGGACGAGGACGCGAATGTTGGTGCGTCTGTCCTCCCAGGGGATTTGTAGTATCTTGCGGAGACATTGTTGGTGATATTTCTCCAGCAACTTGAGGTGTCTACTGTAGATGTTCCATGTTTCTGAGCCATACAGGAGGGTGGGTATTACTACAGCCCTGTAGACCATGAGCTTGGTGGCAGTTTTGAGGGCCTGGTCTTCAAACACTCTTTTTCTCAGGCGGCCGAAGGCTGCATTGGCACACTGGAGGCGGTGTTGGATCTCATCGTCAATGCCTGCTCTTGTTGATAGGAGGCTCCTGAGATAAGGGAAGTGGTCCACATTGTCTCGGTTCACGCTGTGGATCTTGATGACTGGGGGGCAGTGCTGTGCGACGAGAACAGGCTGGTGGAGGACCTTTGTCTTACTGATGTTTAGCGTAAGGCCCATGCTCTTGTACGCCTCAGTAAATACGTCGACTATGTCCTGGAGTTCAGCCTCAGTATGTGCACAGACACAGTCGTCGTTCACATACTGTAGCTCGACGATAGAGGTTTGCATGCTCTTGGACCTGGCCTGGAGACGGCGAAGGTTGAAGAGGTTCCCACTGGTTCTGTAGTTTAGTTCCACTCCAGCGGGGAGCTTATCGATTGTGAGGTGGAGCATGGCAGCGAGGAAGATTGAGAAGAGGGTTGGGGCGATGACGCAGCCCTGCTTGACCCCGGTCCGGATGTGGATTGGGTCTGTGATGGATCCGTTAGTAAGGATCACGGCCTGCATGTCGTCGTGGAGCAGGCGGAGGATGGTGACGATCTTTTGGGGGGATTTCGAAACAGAGGAGGACGCTGCATAGACCCTCGCGGTTAATAGTCAAAGGCCTTTGTCAGGTCGAAGAAGGCCATGTATATGGGCTGGTGCTGTTCCCTACATTTTCCCTGCAGCTGTCGCGCTGCAAAAATCATGTCCGTTGTGCTCCGTAGGGGACAAAATCCGCACTGTGATCTGGGAGGAGCTCCTCGGCCACAGGGAGAAAACGGTTGAGGAGGACTCTAGCGACGACTTTCCCAGTGGCTGATATCAGGGAGATTCCTCTGTAGTTGCCGCAGTCGGACTTGTCCCCTTTTTTAAAGATGGTCACGATCACTGCATCTCTGAGATCTCCCGGCATGCTCTCCTCCCTCCAGATGAGAGAGGTGAGGTCATGTATCCGCACCAACAGTGCCTCTCGCCATATTTTAGTGCCTCAGCAAGGATTCCATCTGCACCCATAGCTTTGTTGTTTTTAAGCTGTCTTACGGCTTTTTCTACCTCGTGCAGTGTTGCTCCAAACACTGGGACCTGCTCGACTATGTCATCGTCCGAGCCAGGGATCGCAAGGATGTGCCCGTCACCCGCGCCATGACAGGAGCTGTCGACTGCTGGACGGACCACCGCCTAATCCGATCCATCATTGACATCAACATAACCCCAAAGCGGAGGGGGCAGCAGAAGCAATGCCGCAAAAAAGTCAATGCCGGGGCACTTAAAGACCCAGCTAAGATCATCATCATTATCCTAGGCAGTCCCTCGAAGCAAGGTTGACTTGCTTCCACGCCAAAAAGGGATGAGTTCACAGGTGTTTCAATGAAGGACCTAATATTCCAGGTCCCGAACTACATCGTGAAGGGTGGAAGTTGCCTGTGCGTGTATTTTATTAACGTGGGGTGGCCGTTGCACACCAGCCACCACACGGGCTTGACAGAGCTAGATCTTGGTCCAGTGGCAAGGATTACCCAACACTAACTGGAGACCAGCTCTGCTGCACAGACCTAGTGCGCACACATATCACAGTGTGGGCTGGCCCATGCTGCCCCTAGGCCCTCGCCTCTTCTGGGCCCCAGATTCACGCCTCTCCTGGTACTGAGCCCTGAGGAACCCCACTGGCAACAGCCTCCAGTCACAAAAGCTCCCCTTAACCATTACCCTTTGCTGCCTGCCACTGAGCCAATTTTGGATCCAATTTGCTGCTCTGCCATGATCGCACTTTTAGAGCAGTTACTTGTTTTGAATGAACTATGCGTTTACAGTGCGGACACCTCCTTGCTGTTTAGGCAACGTTTTTTAGAGTTTGTGTTTCACATTAATTCACTATCAACCCTTTAATACTCAGTCAGAGGAACCAAGGGCTTCCTGTAAGGAATTGGCTATGGAGTCTAATATTAGGCAGATTAGTCCCAATCTCCCCCCCGAAAGAAGTTGTTTGCTCCTTGGTTTTGACGTGGTCCCAGCTAAGAGAGCTCTATACAGTCAGCGCCTCACAGCTGACCTGGCGTGCCTTGATGACCCCGAGATGCAGAATGCCCACAGCGCTTGGTCTGCCCTCCAGGCCTCCATAACCAGTGCCTGCAAAGAAACACTCGGTCACTCAACCAGGAAACACCAGGACTGGTTTGATGAGAATGATCAGGAGATCCAAGAGCTAATAGATCGCAAACGCAGGGCATTTTTGAGCCTTAAACAACAACCCAACTCGGGAGCAGCAAAGCAGCATTACAGGTGGCTCAAGGATGAGGTCCAACAAAAAACCCGGGACCTAAAGGACAGATGGTGGATGGAGAAAGCACAGGAGATACAACAGCTGGCTGAAAGCCATGATGTGCGAGGATTCTTCATCGCAGTCAAGGCCACCTATGGTCCAAACACCCAAGGCCCCACCCCACTGCTGGCCAAGAATGGGGAAACATTCATCAAGGACACCGAGGCTGTCAGGGCCCGTTGGAAGGAGCACTTCGAAGATCTCCTCAATCAAGACTTTACCTTTGACCCGAGTGTTCTCGGCTCCATCCCGCAACGTGCTACCTGCTACCACCTCAGTAAATATGCACTAGACATCATCATCATCATATGATCATCAAACTGGGCTTCAGCCAACATGTTTTATCATTGTGCTAAAAGTTTAATTCGTTGGCCCAGAAATCCCAGTCAGCTGTTTCCCAAGGGCAATCGGGTAAAAAACTTTAAAAAGATGCGCACTTACCTGAAGCTGTTGCATCCACACGAGTTCCCGGTCCTGAAGCCTCCACTGACTGTGCATCGCAGCGGGTGCACGTCGGGACATGCGCAGGGCTGGAGCTGCAGTCACATGGCTCTGGGCAGCCAATCAAAGTAAAGTATGTTCTCATTCATAATAATGGGAACTCTGTAAGTTGGAATTCTCATTATTATGAATGAGAATCCCCCAAAACACCCAAAACAACAATAAAAAATTGAAAAAATACATATATTTTTATTAATTTAAATTAGTTATTTATGTATTATAAAAAATATATATTTTTCTGATTTTTTAAAAAAGCTTTTAAAATTATGGTTTAAAATAAACTTACTGTAGTGGGGAGAGTTTTTAACAGTAATATGTGCTTTTATAATTTTATTTTAAAATATTTTTGTGTATTTTAAAACGCTTACGCCTGTAAAAATAGGCTATGCGCCGGCTTTTATCAGGCGCAAGAGTTTTGAGGACAATTGCTGGGCAAGATATGGGTAAATCCCGCAATCTTGCCCTTGCAAATGTCCTCGCTCCCAAGATGTGTTGGATTTTGACAGATTGGAAAAGCTGCTTTTCAGCACATGCGCATTGAGCACTGAAAACCGGCTTTTGCGATGCCTTCCCAGGTCCGTACCCACACCGTACAGACCTGGGAGGCCGGAATTCTGGGCCATTATCTCAAATTTCTGTCAATGCTATCACTGCAGTGGCAGACCTGTAACCATTAGTATTTCACCCTCCTGTTATATAGCTCAAAATACTCTCTCCAGATGCAAAAATTCGAATGACCATAGGAACAGGAGCCTGGCCGTCATTCAATCAGATCATGGTTGATTTCTACCTCAACTCCATTTACCTGCCTGAGCTCCATATCCCTTGATACCGTTACCTAACAAAAATCGATTATTCACAGTCTTGAAATCTCCAATTGTCCCAGCAGCTACAGTCTTCGGGGGGGGGGGGGGGGGGAATTTCAGATTCGCACTACCTTTTGTGTGAAAAAGTGCTTCCTGATTTCCCTCCGAAATGGTCTAGCTCTAATTTAAAGATTTATGTTCCCTCATTCTTCATTCCCCCACCAGAGGAAATCGTTTCTTTGTGTCTGCCCTACTGAATCTGCTAAATATTTTAAACACCTCGATCAGTTCACCACTCAATTTTGTATAATCAAGGGAATAAAAGCCAGGTTTATACAACCTATTCTCAAACTTTAACCCTATAACATAAGAACATAAGAAATAGGAGCAGGAGTAGGCCACTCGGCCCTTGAGCCTGCTCCGTCACTCAATAAGATCATGGCTGATCTGACCTTGGCCTCAATTCCATTTCCCTGCCGTCTCCCCATAAGCCTTGACTCCCTTATCATTCAAAAATCAGTCCATCTCCACCTTAAATATATTGAATGACCAAGCCTCCACAGCTCTCTGGGGTAGAGAATTCCAAAGACTCACGACCCACTGAGAGAAGAAATTCCTCCTCATTTCTGTTTTAAATGGGCGACCCCTTATTCTGAAACTATACCTCCTAGTTCTAGATTTCCCCCACGAGGGGAAACATCCTCTCTGCATCTACCCTGTCAAGCCCCCTCAGAATCTTATATGTTTCAATAAGATCACCTCCATTGAGTATAGACCCAACCTGCTCAATCTTTCTTCATCTCAGGAACCTCGTGAACCGTGTTTGAACTGCCTCCAATGCAAGTATATCCTTCCTTAAATAAGGAGACCAAACTATACACAGTACTCCAGGTGTGGTCTCACCAATGCCCTCTACAGTTGTAGCAAGACTTCGCTACTTTTGTAAGCCCTGGTATCATTCTGATGAATCTGCCCAAAACTGAACGCAGTACTCCTGATGTGGTCTGACCAAGGCTCTATACAACTGAGAAGCATCACTTCTTCCCCATTGAATTCCAGCCCTCTTGAGGTGAAGATAAAGTGTATATCGATAATTGTACTGTTGAGTGTTTTCAGTTCAAGTAGACATGGTATAAAATTTCACACACTGCTAAAATCCCAGTGACACCACTGAACCTAGATACTATTTTGCTTATTCAACCTTAACCCCAGTCTTTGGAATGGATATATTACATGAGGACCTGACAACAACAACAATTTATATTTATATAGCACCTTTAATGTAGTAAAACATCCCAAGGCACTTCGCAGGAATGTTAGAAGACAAAGCAAATTAATTTGACACAAGCCACAACAAGAAATTACGCAGATGACCAAAAGCTTGGTCAAAGAGGTAGATTTTAAGGAGCGTCTTAAAGGAAAAAAGAGAGTTAAAGAGGCGGAGATATTTAGGGAGAGAGTTCCAGAGCTTGGGCTTAGGCAGTTGAAGGCACCAGTATTAATCAGGGATTCTCAAAGGGCAAAATTTGAGGAGCGCAGACATCTCAGGCGGGGGTGGGTGGGGGTGGTGGTTGTGAGACGGAAGGAGATTATAGAGATAGGGAGGGGCAAGGGCCATGTAAACAAGGATAATTTTGAAATTGTGGCATTGCTTAACCAGGAGCCAATGTAGGTCAGCGAGCACAAGTGTAAAGGGTGAGCGGGACTTGTTGTGAGTTAGGACACGAACTGCCGAGTTTTGGATGACCTCAAGTTTATGTAGGATAGAATGTGGGAGGCCAGCCAGGAGTGTGTTGGAGTAGTCAAGTCTAGAGGTAACAAAGGCATGAATGAGGGTTTCAGCAGCAGATGAGCTGAGGCAGAGGTGGAGACGGGCAATGTTACGGAGGTGGAAATATGCAGTTTTAGTTATGCCGTGGA
Organism: Pristiophorus japonicus; assembly: GCF_044704955.1. Lineage (NCBI taxonomy): Eukaryota > Metazoa > Chordata > Chondrichthyes > Pristiophoridae > Pristiophorus > Pristiophorus japonicus. The sequence continues at coordinate 164,451,635 of NC_091984.1, forward strand.
TATGTGGTCGGAAACTCCTTCCAGTGTCAAATATGGACACCTAGGTTGCGAACAGTCTGGTTCAGCATAAGATGGATGCAAGGAGGAAGGATGGAGTTGGTGGGAAGGGAATGTAGTTTCTGGCGGGGACCAAAGGCAATGGCTTCAATTTTCCTAATATTTAATTAGAGAAAATTTCTACTCATCCAGAACTGGATGTCACACAAGCAGTCTGACAATTTAGAGGTGGTGAGGTAGAGCTGGGTGTCGTCAGCGTACATGTGAAAACTGACGCCGTGATTTCTGAAAATGTCGGTACGGGGAGCATATAGTTGAGAAAATGGATCGGGCAAAGGATAGATCCTTGGGGGATACCAGAGATATCGAAGTGGTCGTGAGAAGAGAAGCCGTTGCAGGTGATTCTCTGGCTACGATTAGATAGCTAAGAATGGAACCAGGCGAGTGCAGTCCCACCCAGCTGGACATTGGTAGAGAGTCATTGGAGGAGGATGAAGTGGTCAACCGTGTCAAAGGCTGCAGACAGGTCGAGAAGGACGAGGGGGGATTGTTTACCTTTATCACAGTCACAAAGGATGTCATTTGGGACTTTGATGAGAGCCGATTCGGTACTGTGGCAGCGGTGGAAACCAGATTGAAGGGATTCAAACATGGAGTTCCGGGAAATATGGGCATGGATTTGAGAGGCGACAACACGTTCAAGGACTTTGGAGAGGAAAGGGAGGTTGGAGACATAAGAATTAGGAACAGGAGTAGGCCATCTAGCCCCTCGAGCCTGCTCCGCCATTCAACAAGATCATGGCTGATCTGGCCGTGGACTCAGCTCCACTTACCCGCCCTCTCCCCGTAACCCTTAATTCCCTGATTGGTTAAAAATCTATCTATCTGTGACTTGAATACATTCAATGAGCTAGCCTCAACTGTTTCCTTGGGCAGAGAATTCACAACCCTCTGGGAGAAGAAATTCTTTCTCAACTGGGTTTTAAATTGGCTCCTCCGTATTTTGAGGCTGTGCCCCCTAGTTCTTGTCTCCCCCACCAATGGAAACAACCTCTCTGCCTCTATCTTGTCTATCCCTTTCATGATTTTAAATGTTTCTATAAGATCACCCCTCATCCTTCTGAACTCCAAGGAGTAAAGACCCAGTCTACTCAATCTATCATCATAAGGTAACCCCCTCATTTCTCGAATCAGCCTAGTGAATCGTCTCTGTACCCCCTCCAAGGCTAGTATATCCTTCTTAAGTAAGGTGACCAAAACTGCACGCAGTACTTCAGGTACGGCCGCACCAATACCAGTACAGTTGCAGCAGGACCTCCCTGCTTTTGTATTCCATCCCTCTCGCAATGAAGGCCAACATTCCATTCGCCTTCCTGATTACCTGCTGTACCTGCAAACTAACTTTTTGGGATTCATGCACAAGGACCCCCAGGTCCCTCTGCACCGCAGCATGTTGTAATTTCTCCCCATTCAAATAATATTCCCTTTTAATGTTTTTTTTCCCCAAGGTGGATGACCTCACACTTTCCGACATTGTATTCCATCTGCCAAACCTTAGCCCATTCGCTAAACCTATCTAAATCTCTTTGCAGCCTCTCTGTGTCCTCTACACAACCCGCTTTCCCACTAATCTTTGTGTCATCTGCAAATTTTGTTACACTACACTCTGTCCCCTCTTCCAGGTCATCTATGTATATTGTAAACAGTTGTGGTCCGAGCACCAATCCCTGTGGCACACCATGAACCACCGATTTCCAACCTGAAAAGGACTCATTTATCCCGACTCTCTGTTTTCTGTTCATCAGCCAATTCTCTATCCATGCTAATGCATTTCCTCTGACTCCGCATACCTTTATCTTCTGTAGTAACCTTTTGTGTGGCACCTTATCGAATGCCTTTTGGAAATCTAAATACACCACATCCATCGGTACACCTCTAGCCACCATGCTCATTATATCCTCAAAGAATTTCAGTAAATTAGTTACACATAATTTCCCCTTCATGAATCCATGTTGCGTCTGCTTGATTGCTCTATTCCTATCTAGATGTCCCGCTATTTCTTCCTTAATGATAGCTTCAAGCATTTTCCCCACTACAGATGTTAAACTAACCGGCCTATAGTTACCTGCCTTTTGTCTGCCCCCTTTTTTAAACAGAGGCATTACATTAGCTGCTTTCCAATCCGATGGTACCTCCCCAGAATCCAGAGAATTTTGGTAGATAATGAATGCATCTGCTTTTATTTCTGCCATCTCTTTTAATACTTTGGGTTGCATTTCATCAGGACCAGGGGACTTGTCTATCTTGAGTCCCATTAGCCTGTCCATCACTACCCCCCTAGTGATAGTGATTGTCTCAAGGTCCTCCCTTCCCACATTCACGTGACCAGCAATTTTTGGCATGGTTTTTGTGTCTTCCACTGTGAAGACCGAAGCAAAATAATTATTTAAGGTCTCAGCCATTTCCACATTTCCCATTATTAAATCCCCCTTCTCATCTTCTAAGGGACCAACATTTACTTTAGTCACTCTTTTCCGTTTTAAATATCTGTAAAAGCTTTTACTATCTGTTTTTATGTTTTGCGCAAGTTTACCTTCGTAATCTATCTTCCCTTTCTTTATTGCTTTTTTAGTCATTCTTTGCTGTTGCTTAAAATTTTCCCAATCCTCTAGTTTCCCACTAACCTTGGCCACCTTATACGCATTGGTCTTTGATTTGATACTTTCCTTTATTTCCTTGGTTATCCACGGCTGGTTATCTCTTCTCTTGCCGCCCTTCTTTTTCACTGGAATATATTTTTGTTGCGCATTATGAAAGAGCTCCTTAAAAGTCCTCCACTGTTCCTCAATTGTGCCACCGTTTAGTCCTTGTTTCCAGTCTACTTTAGCCAACTCTGCCCTCATCCCACTGTAGTCCCCTTTGTTTAAGCATAGTACGCTCGTTTCTGACACAACTTCCTCATCCTCAATCTGTATTACAAATTCAACCATATTGTGATCACTCATTCCGAGAGGATCTTTTACGAGGAGATCGTTTATTTTTCCTGTCTCGTTACACAGGACCAGATCCAAAATGGCTTGCTCCCTTGTAGGCTCTGTTACATACTGTTCTAAGAAACAATCCCGTATGCATTCTATGAATTCCTCCTCCAGGCTACTCCCTGCGATTTGATTTGACCAATCGATATGTCGGTTAAAATCCCCCATAACTACTGCCGTTCCTTTTTCACATGCCTCCATTATTCCTTTGATTATTGCCCGCCCCACCATGAAGTTATTATTTGGGGGCCTATAAACTACGCCGACCAGTGACTTTTTCCCCTTACTATCTCTAATCTTCACCCACAATGATTCAACATTTTGTTCATTGGAGCCAATATCATCCCTCACAACTGCCCTGATATCATCCTTTATTAACAGAGCTACCCCACCTCCTTTCCCTTCTTGCCTATCTTTCTGAATCGTCAGATACCACTGTATGTTTAATTCCCAGTCTTGGTCACCTTGCAACCATGTTTCTGTAATGGCCACCAAATCATACCCATTTGTAATGATTTGTGCCGTCAACTCATTTACTTTATTTCTAATGCTGTGTGCATTGAGGTAGAGTGTTTTCATCCTAGTTTTTAAACCATGATTTTTAGTTTTTACCCCTCCTGCAGCCCTTTTATATTCAGTGGCCCTTTTTGTTTCTTGCCTTTGGTTTCTCTGCCCTCCACTTTTACTCATCTCTTTTCTGTCTTTTGTTTTTGTCTCCTTTTTGTTTCCCTCTGTCTCCCTGTATTGGTTCCTATCCCCCTGCCATATTAGTTTAACTCCTCACCAACAGCACTAGCAAACACTCCCCCTAGGACATTGGTTCCGTTCCTGCCCAAGTGCAGACCGTCCGGTTTGTACTGGTCCCACCTCCCCCAGGACCTGTTCCAATGCCCCACGAATTTGAATCCCTCCCTGCTGCACCACTGCTCAAGCCACGTATTCATCTGTGCTATCCTGCGATTCCTACTCTGATTAGCACATGGCACTGGTAGCAATCCCGAGATTACTACTTTTGAGATCCTACTTTTTAATTTAACTCCTAGCTCCTTAAATTCGTCTCGTAGGACCTTATCCCTTTTTTTACCTATGTCGTTGGTACCAATGTGCACCACGACAACTGGCTGTTCTCCCTCCCTTTTCAGAATGTCCTGCACTCGCTCGGAAACATCCTTGAGTCAGTCGAGGAGGCGGGAGCTCGGAGCAGCGCGAGTCCGGGGTCGGCGAGAGGCCTATAAAGGCCAGCGGGAGTCGAGCAGTTCGAGCAGTCAGTCGAGGAGGCGGGAGGCGGGAGCTCGGAGCAGCGCGAGACCGGGGTCGGCGAGAGGCCTATAAAGGCCAGCGGGAGTCGAGCAGTTCGAGCAGTCAGTCGAGGAGGCGGGAGCTCGGAGCAGCGCGAGTCCGGGGTCGGCGAGAGGCCTATAAAGGCCAGCGGGAGCTCGGAGCAGTCAGTCGAGGAGGCGGGAGCTCGGAGCAGCGCGAGTCCGGGGTCGGCGAGAGGCCTATAAAGGCCAGCGGGAGTCGAGCAGTCAGTCGAGGAGGCGGGAGCTCGGAACAGCGCGAGACCGGGGTCGGCGAGAGGCCTATAAAGGCCAGCGGGAGTCGAGCAGTCAGTCGAGGAGGCGGGAGCTCGGAGCAGCGCGAGATCGGGGTCGGCGAGAGGCCTATAAAGGCCAGCGGGAGTCGAGCAGTCAGTCGAGGAGGCGGGAGCTCGGAGCAGCGCGAGACCGGGGTCGGCGAGAGGCCTATAAAGGCCAGCGGGAGTCGAGCAGTTCGAGCAGTCAGTCGAGGAGGCGGGAGCTCGGAGCAGCGCGAGTCCGGGGTCGGCGAGAGGCCTATAAAGGCCAGCGGGAGTCGAGCAGTTCGAGCAGTCAGTCGAGGAGGCGGGAGCTCGGAGCAGCGCGAGTCCGGGGTCGGCGAGAGGCGTACCGGTGCAGCTACAGGGAGAAGGCAAAGATACAAAGGTGACGTCACAGCCTAGGGGGTAAGTGATTGGCTGGTGATTGGTGAGTAGTTTTTCTTTTTCTTCTTATATTGGTCAGTAACTTTTAACATTGTTATTACCAGTTTAAGTGTATCTAAGGGTTAAGACATGGCAGGAGAGCTCGGTCGGGTGTTATGCTCCTCCTGTACCATGTGGGAACTCAGGGACACTTCCGGTGTCCCTGACGACTACGTGTGCGGGAACTGTGTCCACCTCCGGCTCCTGACGGTCCGCGTTACGGAATTGGAGCTGAGGGTGGATTTACTCTGGAGCATCCACGATGCTGAGAATGACGTGAGTATCACGTGTAGTGAGTTGGTCTTACCGCAGGGAAAGGGTCCACAGCCAGATAGGGAATGGAAGACCAGCAGGAAGAGTAGTGCAAGGAAGGTAGTGCAGGGGTCCCCTGTGGTCATCCCCCTGCAAAACAGATACACCGCTTTGAGTACTGTTGAGGGGAATGACTCATCAGTGGAGGGCAGCAGCAGCCAAGTTCATGGCACCGTGGCTGGCTCTGCTGCACAGGAGGGCAAGAAAAAGAGTGGGAGAGCGATAGTGATAGGGGATTCAATTGTGAGGGGAATAGATAGGCGTTTCTGCGGCCGCAACCGAGACTCCAGGATGGTATGTTGCCTCCCTGGTGCAAGGGTCAAGGATGTCTCGGAGCGGGTGCAGGACATTCTGAAATGGGAGGGAGAACAGCCAGTTGTCGTGGTGCACATTGGTACCAACGACATAGGTAAAAAAAGGGATGAGGTCCTACGAAACGAATTTAAGGAGCTAGGAGCTAAATTAAAAAGTAGGACCTCAAAAGTAGTAATCTCGGGATTGCTACCAGTGCCACGTGATAGTCAGAGTAGGAATCGCAGGATAGCGCAGATGAATACGTGGCTTGAGCAGTGGTGCAGCAGGGAGGGATTCAAATTCCTGGGGCATTGGGACCGGTTCTGGGGGAGGTGGGACCAGTACAAACCGGACGGTCTGCACCTGGGCAGGACCGGAACCAATGTCCTAGGGGGAGTGTTTGCTAGTGCTGTTGGGGAGGATTTAAACTAATATGGCAGGGGGATGGGAACCAATGCAGGGAGACAGAGGGAAACAAAAAGGAGACAAAAGCAAAAGACAGAAAGGAGATGAGGAAAAGTGGAGGGCAGAGAAACCCAAGGCAAAGAACAAAAAGGGCCACTGTACAGCAAGATTCTAAAAGGACAAAGGGTGTTAATAAAACAAGCCTGAAGGCTTTGTGTCTTAATGCAAGGAGTATCCGCAATAAGGTGGATGAATTAATTGTGCAAATAGATGTTAACAAATATGATGTGATTGGGATTACGGAGACGTGGCTCCAGGATGATCAGGGCTGGGAACTCAACATTCAGGGGTATTCAACATTCAGGAAGGATAGAATAAAAGGAAAAGGAGGTGGGGTAGCATTGCTGGTTAAAGAGGAGATTAATGCAATAGTTAGGAAAGACATTAGCTTGGATGATGTGGAATCTATATGGGTAGAGCTGCAGAACACCAAAGGGCAAAAAACGTTAGTAGGAGTTGTGTACAGACCTCCAAACAGTAATAGGGATGTTGGGGAGGGCATCAAACAGGAAATTAGGGGTGCATGCAATAAAGGTGTAGCAGTTATAATGGGTGACTTTAATATGCACATAGATTGGGCTAGCCAAACTGGAAGCAATACGGTGGAGGAGGATTTTCTGGAGTGCATAAGGGATGGTTTTCTAGACCAATATGTTGAGGAACCAACTAGGGGGGAGGCCATCTTAGACTGGGTGTTGTGTAATGAGAGAGGATTAATTAGCAATCTCATTGTGCGAGGCCCCTTGGGGAAGAGTGACCATAATATGGTGGAATTCTGCATTAGGATGGAGAATGAAACAGTAATTTCAGAGACCATGGTCCAGAACTTAAAGAAGGGTAACTTTGAAGGTATGAGGCGTGAATTGGCTAGGATAGATTGGCGAATGATACTTAGGGGGTTGACTGTGGATGGGCAATGGCAGACATTTAGAGACCGCATGGATGAATTACAACAATTGTACATTCCTGTCTGGCGTAAAAATAAAAAAGGGAAGGTGGCTCAACCGTGGCTATCTAGGGAAATCAGGGATAGTATTAAAGCCAAGGAAGTGGCATACAAATTGGCCAGAAATAGCAGCGAACCTGGGGACTGGGAGAAATTTAGAACTCAGCAGAGGAGGACAAAGGGTTTGATTAGGGCAGGGAAAATGGAGTACGAGAAGAAGCTTGCAGGGAACATTAAGGCGGATTGCAAAAGTTTCTATAGGTATGTAAAGAGAAAAAGGTTGGTGAAGACAAACGTAGGTCCCCTGCAGTCAGAATCAGGGGAAGTCATAACGGGGAACAAAGAAATGGCAGACCAATTGAACAAGTACTTTGGTTCGGTATTCACTAAGGAGGATACAAACAACCTTCCGGATATAAAAGGGGTCAGAGGGTCTAGTAAGGAGGGGGAACTGAGGGAAATCTTTATTAGTCGGGAAATTGTGTTGGGGAAATTGATGGGATTGAAGGCTGATAAATCCCCAGGGCCTGATGGACTGCATCCCAGAGTACTTAAGGAGGTGGCCTTGGAAATAGCGGATGCATTGACAGTCATTCTCCAACATTCCATTGACTCTGGATCAGTTCCTATTGAGTGGAGGGTAGCCAATGTAACCCCACTTTTTAAAAAAGGAGGGAGAGAGAAAACAGGGAATTATAGACCGGTCAGCCTGACCTCAGTAGTGGGTAAAATGATGGAATCAATTATTAAGGATGTCATAGCAGTGCATCTGGAAAATGGTGACATGATAGGTCCAAGTCAGCATGGATTTGTGAAAGGGAAATCATGCTTGACAAATCTTCTGGAATTTTTTGAGGATGTTTCCAGTAAAGTGGACAAAGGAGAACCAGTTGATGTGGTATATTTGGACTTTCAGAAGGCTTTCGACAAGGTCCCACACAAGAGATTAATGTGCAAAGTTAAAGCACATGGGATTGGGGGTAGTGTGCTGACGTGGATTGAGAACTGGTTGTCAGACAGGAAGCAAAGAGTAGGAGTAAACGGGTACTTTTCAGAATGGCAGGCAGTGACTAGTGGAGTGCCGCAAGGTTCTGTGCTGGGGCCCCAGCTGTTTACATTGTACATTAATGATTTAGACGAGGGGATTAAATGCAGTATCTCCAAATTTGCGGATGATACTAAGTTGGGTGGCAGTGTGAGCTGCGAGGAGGATGCTATTAGGCTGCAGAGTGACTTGGATAGGTTAGGTGAGTGGGCAAATGCATGGCAGATGAAGTATAATGTGGATAAATGTGAGGTTATCCACTTTGGTGGTAAAAACAGAGAGACAGACTATTATCTGAATGGTGACAGATTAGGAAAAGGGAAGGTGCAACGAGACCTGGGTGTCATGGTACATCAGTCATTGAAGGTTGGCATGCAGGTACAGCAGGCGGTTAAGAAAGCAAATGGCATGTTGGCCTTCATTGCGAGGGGATTTGAATACAGGGGCAGGGAGGTGTTGCTACAGTTGTACAGGGCCTTGGTGAGGCCACACCTGGAGTATTGTGTACAGTTTTGGTCTCCTAACTTGAGGAAGGACATTCTTGCTATTGAGGGAGTGCAGCGAAGGTTCACCAGACTGATTCCCGGGATGGCGGGACTGACCTATCAAGAAAGATTGGATCAACTGGGCTTGTATTCACTGGAGTTCAGAAGAATGAGAGGGGACCTCATAGAAACGTTTAAAATTCTGACGGGTTTAGACAGGTTAGATGCAGAAAGAATGTTCCCAATGTTGGGGAAGTCCAGAACCAGGGGTCACAGTCTGAGGATAAGGGGTAAGCCATTTAGGACCGAGATGAGGAGAAACTTCTTCACCCAGAGAGTGGTGAACCTGTGGAATTCTCTACCACAGAAAGTAGTTGAGGCCAATTCACTAAATATATTCAAAAGGGAGTTAGATGAAGTCCTTACTACTCGGGGGATCAAGGGTTATGGCGAGAAAGCAGGAAGGGGGTACTGAAGTTTCATGTTCAGCCATGAACTCATTGAATGGCGGTGCAGGCTAGAAGGGCTGAATGGCCTGCTCCTGCACCTATTTTCTATGTTTCTATGTTTTGACCCTTGCACCAGGGAGGCAACATACCATCCTGGAGTCTCGATTGCGGCCGCAGAAACGCCTATGTATTCCCCTTATGATTGAATCCCCTATCACTATCGCTCTCCCACTCTTTTTTATGCCCTCCTGTACAACAGAGCCAGCCACGGTGCCATGAACTTGGCTGCTGTTGTTCTCCCCTAATGAGTCATCTCCCTCAACAGCACTCAAAACAGTGTATCTGTTTTGCAGGGGGATGACCAGATGGGACCCCCTGCACTACCTTCTTTGTACTACTCTTCCTGCTGGTCTTCCATTCCCTAGCTGGCTGTGGATCCTTCTCGTGCGGTAAGACCAACTCACTACACGTGCCACTTATGTCATTCTCAGCATCGTGGATGCTCCAGAGTGAATCCACCCTCAGCTCCAATTCCGCAACGCGGTCCATCAGGAGATGGAGGCGGATACACTTCTTACACACGTAGTCGTCAGGGACACCGGAAGCGTCCCTGAGTTCCCACATGGCACAGGAGGAGCATATCACGTGACCGAGCTCTCCTGCCATGCCTTACCGCTTAGATACCCTTAAATTGGTAATAACAATGTTACAGTTTACTTACTGATATAAAAATAAAAAGAAAAGCTACTCACCAATCACCAGCCAATCACTTACCCCATTGGCTGTGGTGTCATCTTTTGATTCCTTTCTACTTTTTTGCTTTCTCTCCCGCTGTAGCTGCACCGGTATGCCTTTTATAGGCCACTCCGACACTGCTCCCACCTCTCGCCAACTTCCGCTGACTCTCGAGCTTCCGCTGGGCCTTTTATAGGCCGCTCCGATGCTGCTCCCACCTCTCGCCAACTGCTGCTGACTCTCGAGCTCCCGCTGGGCCTTTTATAGGCCGCTCCGACACTGCTCCCACCTCTCGCCAACTGCCGCTGACTCTCGAGCTCCCGCTGGGCCTTTTATAGGCCGCTCCGACGCTGCTCCCACCTAATATAACGTCCACCCAGTATCTCTATGCATATTGCGTCTCTGGAGCCTTTTGTGTTATATTAACCCTTTCGATGATCATTCCTTATTAACAATCTTTTTTTCCAGTTTTCTTGTTATTCCTTCCTTCCCTCTATCCATGTCTCTGAGAGATGAAATAAATCTTTTCCACCTGGTTATCCATGTAGCCACTCAGCGAGGACTTATCAGAACTCACCGAGTAATGCAAGCTTAAAACTTAAGGTTGTCCTCACACTCTTGAAAAATTTGAGCTGCAGGTGATATATCTTCTGCACTGTGAATTTTCCCACTGTCACTGTGGTAAGTCCAAAACAGTATTTACAGTGAAGGCTCTTCCTGAAACTAAGGCTGCTTGAACAGGTGATTAATGATCCCTTTATAAACCTGAAAATACCAGAATTTCAACTGTGCACTTAAAACTAGGAATTATGCTAGTGTTTTGGCCAGATTACAATGAATGTGGGCAATTGTAATCTGAAACAACCAGGCTTGAAGTACATGAATTCTGTATTGAGAATTGTGGAAATAGAACCTAAATACATTGTACATCTGTTAACTGCAGCTGTCTACAGTTCCAATGGAACTAGTGTGCTAATCACATGTATCAGAGCCCTTCATCCAAGATTACCATAGAATGCTCAAACACAGCTGACCAAAGATCACTGTAGTTCAGGACAGCTGTGTGCCATAACTAAGCTCACATCACACAGCTGCTCTTCTGCAGTTCCAAAGATAATATGTTGTGGCCTTTATAGAGATAGATATCCAAGGTTGAATCTTTTCAGTACAACCACATGGAATACAGAGGTGTTTTGTTGATCAGAGGAATTATTGCCCATCACTTGCTAATCATTACTTCTAATCATTGGCTCTTTGGAATTTTCTTCATCCTGGCATCCTTCACAAAAACCTCCTAAACTTAGCCAAATCTGGTTCTGGGTAAATTGCTTGCTAAGCATACCCTCAATTTTGTTTCTCATAATACCATGGTGGTTGGAGTCACAGATGACCTCCTGCAAGGCCCAAATCCTCCTGTTAATTTTTTCCTCAGCTCTTAGTCCGTTCTATGCTCCTCATGTCATATTTTCCCTATTTCTAAAGGCAAATCCTAATAATTCTAGCATATCTTAGAAAGGACATTTTCTCCTAATCCTTTTTATTGTGTTTAGCTTAGCATCTGCAGTCCTCATGTGGAAATTCAGCATTAGTTGATTTGAATTAGCAATAAATTAGAGACCCAACAACCTTTTGTAAGGGAGAAGTTGCCCTTTCAGAGCACAGAACAAACAAGTTTTATACAAACTGTGACGTGCTCAGTTCTCTAGTGGACGAATAGTGAACTCAAGATTTCAGAGATATCTGAAATGGTCAGACAGTCATGGAGGTTTTCAAAAAAAGCTTTGCTCAGAAAAAGCAGCCTTGTGCTTCCATTGATATAGTTGGGTATCCCACAAAATAAAACAGAAATTGCCAGTTGGATCATGCAGTGAACTTGCAGTGTTGAAATCTAACATCGAAAGCCACTGGATTTTAAATAAGTCCATAAAAGCTGACTATTGCCGCTGTTCAACCTCTTAATCCTTAAATTAATGCCATCTGATTGATTAATAGCTATCCCATCTGCCTTTTCACATAGCCAGATGTGAAGAGACAGAAAGTTAAATTGATGGGTTGTTGTTTAACAGACCATGAAGAACTCAGGTTGTGTTCAGAAAAACATCTTAAAAGCTGTCACGAAGCTGGAAATAAAAAATGAAACACAGGTTTATAAAGCTGTGAAGTAACTGGAAAGTTGCTCGGTGATTGAATGTGCCAATGAGAAGAGTATACTGTTGGATATAATACCACTGCTCTGTTCGCAGACACTTTAAACAGCTGAGCGACACATCTCTATCTGAAGACTATATTTAGTTGGTCAGGGCACCCAGATGTGACTGCACCCGGCAAACAGTTCAACAGATGTGTAATACCTTCCAGGAATTGGTCTTCATGTGATCAATTGTATCCTGCGCGGAACCTGATAAATTGGGGATGAAATTTGGCACTATCCAAAGAAGGCTGTTCCTGCATCTCCAGACAACCATGAGCTTCCTTGTTGATTAAGGATAGTGCATCTGGTTGGAAGTTGGACAGTTTTTTCTTTTCTTAGATATGGAAGTTACTGTGCATGTTTCTCTGAACTCCAGGGTGAAACTGGCCATTTCAGTGCGATTTTTAGGCATACTTGCTACAAAGAAACATTCCATGTGGTATCTGCTCTTGCAGCTAGGGGTGGAGGGAAGAATCTGACTCTGCACCCGGAACCGGAACACTTCTGATTGACAGCGGGCTTGTTGAATTCTTTGACAAATGTTATGGCAAATCTTTCTCCAGTAGGAATGGATGCTTTGATTAGTTCCTGTAAAGAAGACTTTAGAAATTACTAGATGAAGAAAGACCAAGGTCCATCTATTTTGTCTTGTATCATCCTGGTAGTCGCATATACAACTATAACGGAGTTGTTGACTAATCATACTACAACAGACCCAGATGTGACACAAGGAAAACTCCAGTGGTGGAGCGCTCTCAGGACTCAAATTACTTGTATACTAAATCCAAAAATGTTATTTTCTGAAAACTTGCAATCCAAAATGGAAAAGGTTTGTTAAATTGCGTGCTACCAAGTTAGTGCTCCAGGGTGTGAAATGATCTGTATTTAGAGTACGCTATTTATTTGAACTGAAATTAATGCGAGTTCTGTTCTTGAAGATGTTGCCATTATCACAGCTTTTCATAAAGCAGTAGCTGGGGGACATCTTTTGGAGTCTTAATTCATAGAAGCTATTTGCAATCACAATATAGTTCTTCATAAAAGAATGTGCCTGTTTGTCTCTATTTGAACATGATATTTAAAATTCTTCACATGGGAAACAGCAGTGTTAGCATTAATTTTGGCTCTGAGTTCGTGAACTACAGGCCTTAATTATAGATCAGTTTTCATTGATTAAATGAAGATAAAGCAGTTTTCCCCAAGGTTGTATCCTTGTTTTATTTTCAATCAAGGTGTTCTTTTATTGTATCCTCTGCCATGTCAATCAAAAATAGAGCACGTGATTCACTGTTTTGCTGTTTTGCAGAACTCTTAAGTTTTTATGTTCATCAACTGAGGAATGCGCAGCTGTGATTTGACAGATGTGGTTTGTCAGCAGGGATTGTAGCTCATCAACAGGGACCTCCCTCCTCCCAGATTCTAGATTGCTGTGGTGTGGCTTCCTAGTTTGTTATGAAGAAGAAAGATTGTTTACCTACTTTGTCAGTTCATCTTCATTTGAATAATAGGCATTCATGCCATACTAAACCTTCTGAACCATTCTTTCAGACTGTGCTTTTTAGACAAGTGATTTTATTTTGGAGTTGGTTTAGATTGGCTTCAGGTCACAATGAACTGATACAATCACACAGGTTCTCAGGCATTCTTTGACTATGTGACTCCATCCCGCTTGATGTCATGATAAAACAACATTTTGAACGTGCTTGGCACATGGTTTCTCTAGAACCCAATCAAGTTTTACTAAGTTCCTACAGTGCATGAAGGATGTATATCTTTTGAAGAATGAAAACCCTACAAGGTCAGTAAACTTTTAGAACAACAACTTGCAATTATAAATGCTTTTAAAGTAGAAAAACGTTTCAAAGCGCTTAGCAGAAGTGTCTTCTCTTCTTTTCTTAGGCAATTCCTCAGAGTCGAGGCTGACTTGCTTCCACACTAATATGAGTTCTAAGGTGACTGATGAGACCAATGCGGATCTACAGTCTCTGTCACAGATGGGGCAGGTGGTGGTTGGAGGGATGGGTGGGTGGGATGCTTGGTTTGTCGTACGCTCCTTCCACTGTTTGTGCTTGGCTTCCGTGTACTCCCGACGAAGAGACTCGAAGTGTTCAGCATCTTCTCGGATGATTCTCCTCCACTTTGGGCCAGGGATTGCCAAGAGTCGCTGGAGATGTTACATTTTTTCAAGGAGGCTTTGAGGGTGTCCTTGAAGCGTTTCCTCTGCCCTCCTAGGACTCGCTTGCCGTGACAGAGCTCAGAGTAGAGCACTTGTTTCAGGAGTCTTGCATCGGACATGCGGACAATGTGGCCCGTCTTTCAGAGCTGATTGAGTGTGGTCAATGCTTCGATGCTGGGGATGTTAGCCTGAGCGAGAACACTGACGTTGGTGTGCCTATCCTGCCAGTGGATTTGCAGGATTTTGTGGAGGCAGTGTTGGTGGTACTTCTCCAGTGCTTTGAGGTGCTTACTGTACATAGTCCATGTCTCTGGAGCACATAAGAGGGCGGGTATCACTACTGCTCTGTAGACCATGAGCTTGGTGCCAGGTTTGAGATCCTGGTCTTCGAACACTCTTTTCCTTAGGTGACCGAAGACTGCACTGAAGGCGGTGTTGGACTTTGTCATCGATGCACAAGTGTAATCAAAAAATGGATGCCAAGCCAAATGAAGAGATCATTTGTTTTTACTGGAAATTACCCAGAGAATTGCACTCATTTTAATTATTACAAAGACTTGACAGCTTGACAATCCAATACATCAGTATATCTTGCAGTACAGGATGGGAAACCCAGATTGAAATCCCAACATAAATTGACATATGTACATGGACTCTTTTCCCCCTTCCCCAAGCATTGATAAGTTAGTGATTTCAGCCTGGTTGTTAAGAAGGAGATAAAATTGATAAGGATTCAACCTAGGATCACACTTCCAAAACCATGAATGTTCCAGCTCAAGGATTACAGAGGATTACCTAGAATATACAGCACAGAAACAGGCCTTTCGGCCCAACCAGTCCATGCTGGCATTTATGCTCCACTCGAGCTTCCTCCCGTCTTTCCTCATCTAACTCTATCAGCATAACCCTCTTCCCTTCTACCTCATGTACTTATCTAGCCACCCTTAAATGCATCGATACTATTCGCTTCAACCACTCCCTGTGGTAGCGGGTTCCACGTTCTCACCACTTTCTGGGTAAAGAGATTCCTTCTGAATTCCTTTCTTCTGAATTTAATTTCTTGGTGACTATTTTATATTGATGGCCTCCAGTTTTGCTTTCTCCACAAGTGGAAACACTCTGGGGCCGATTTTCAGCAAGGCCTCCGCCCGCCCAAGTGCCGCTCAAAGTGCCGCCGAGGTACCGGGCGGTATTTTGGGCGGGATATTCAGGAAGAATATCCCTCGAAGGTTGGCAAATGGAAGACGTACGCTGCCTATCTGGGCAGCAGCGGGCGGGAGGTCGCATTCTCAGTAGCAGAGGCGCTTGCTGCCCAAGTGCCGCCGAGGATGGAGTCGGGCCCACGGAGGGTCGAAGACCTGAAAAAAACAACAGCAAAAAATTTTAAAAGTATCCGAAGACCTTCAGGGGACCCCATACAGGTAAGTGGCTGTTGAAAAAAAGTATTAAAATGTCCACTTAACTTTTTTTCAGAATCTTCATATTCACCGTCGGAGACAGACCAGCCTCCATGCAGCGGTCCACCCCCGTTCTGCCGTCTAGTCCCTCCCACAGGAATCTGGGAGCTCGGCGGGCGGGAGGTCAGTTGCACCACTCGGCCGTCCACTGACGTCAGCGGGCGGTTCCTGGTGGCTCTCCCCTCCCACCTGCTCCAGGCCACCCCGAAAGTGGCTCCGGGCGGATCTTCAGGAGGAATGTCGGTGGGAGTGGGCGGCAGTCGGCGGCAGCAGGCGGTGAGGTGCTGAAAATCGGCCCCTCTGTGTCTATCAAAACCTTTCATAATGTTAAAGACCTCAATTATGTCAACTCTCAGCCTTCTCTTTTACCTCTTCAAAAGATTCAATGAGGTTAGACAAGCAAGACTTTCCCTTTTGAAATCCATGCAGACTATTCATTATTTTGGTTTCTAGATGTTCTATTTTATCCTTTAGTGGGGATTCCATTATTTTTCCTACCAGCTGTTAAGCTGACTGATCTATATTTCCCTGGACTTGTTCTCTCTCTCTTAAATATAGGTATTACGTTAGCTAGCCACCAGTTCTCTGGCATGGCACCTTTTTCTAACAAATCATTAAGAACATAAGAACATAACATAAGAAATAGGAGCAGAAGTAGACCACCTGGCCTCTTGACCCTGCTCCGCCATTTAATAAGATCATGGCTGATCTGATCATGGACTCAGCTCCACTTCCCTGCCCGCTCCCCATAACCCTTTATTCTCTTATCGCTCAAAAATCTGTCTATCTCCAGCTTAAATATATTCAATATATGTAATAATGCCTCTGCTATCTATTTGCTAGATTCTTTTAAAATGCATGGATGTAATCTGTCCAGACCAAAGGTTTTATCCTCTTTGAGTTTGATTAGTTTATTTAATATTTCTGCTCTTTATTTTAAATGCACTTACCTCATTTCTAATCTCCTCATTCGATGTCATGCCTATCTGTTCTGTTTCCCTGGTAAATACTGAAGCAAAGTAATTATTTAATATTTCTGCCATCTCTCTATCACTGCCCGTGATATTATCAACTCCATCCCTTAGTAGCCCTAGTCCCATCCTGACCTTCCTTTTTTTATTTATGTGCCTGTAAAATATTTTACCATTTTGTTTTATGTTCCTTGATAATTTAATTTCATAGTTTTTTTTTGCCTTTCTAATTGTTTTTTTACTTCTCTTCTAATCTCTTCATATTCTCTCTTGTCATGCTCTCCCCTGCTGATAATGTACTTAGTGTACGCCTCTTTCCTTACCCTCAATGTTTCCCTTATGGTGCCTCATTAGTGTTTAGCTTGTTCTTGTTTTTTAGCAGAATATATTTTTCCTGGACCCTGTTGAACACCATTTTTAATATTTCCCACAGCTGTTCTATATCATTGTTTGCCAATATTGTTGTTCATTTTATTTTCCCAAGTTATATTCTCAGCCGGAAAATCATCTTTTCTCCAATCTATTACCCTGGTCTTCGTCATGCTTATGTCCTTCTCAATTATTATCTTATAGTGTATTATATTATGGTCACTATTGCCTAGATGTTCTCCTACTTTTGAAGTAGTGGTGATCTTATCGAAACGTATAAGATTATGAGGGGGCTTGACAGAGAGGATGTTTCTACTGATGGGGGAGACTAGAATTAGAGGGCATGATCTTAGAATAAGGGGCCGCCCATTTAAAACTGAGATGAGGAAAAATTTATTCTCTGAGGGTTGTAAATCTGTGGAATTCGCTGCCTCAGAGAGCTGTGGAAGCTGGAACATTGAATAAATTTAAGACAGAAATAGACAGTTTCTTAAATGATAAGGGGATAAAGGGTTATGGGGAGCGGGCAGGGAAGTGGAACTGAGTCCGTGATCAGATCAGCCATGATCTTATTAAATGGCGGAGCAGGCTCGAGGGGCTGTATGGCCTACTCCTGTTCCTATTATGTTCTTATAGCGAATCCTCCCTTGTTGGGAATCTTGCATATTGGGTTGGAAATGTATCCTGTACACATTGCAGGAATTCCATTCCCTTATCCCCTTTACCTACCACTTCTGGCCAATTAATATCAGGGTAGTTGAAATACTCTATGATTATTGTGGTATCGTGAATCACAACATTACAGAGAACTGCACAACATGGCTTCCAGGTAAGAACTGCCCTGCACATGGCTTTATTATTATATATATCAGTAGTCCACCAGGTGGCTCTATAACACTTCTCCCTCCTTATTAAAAAAGTTAATCATAGCAATTAATATATATAATTTGCATGGTATACACAACTCTTGGTATACATTTCTCAAATGGAACCCATTTTATGTTCCCAAATTGTACTATAGAATTCTGTAACACAAGAGATAGACCTTATTTTCCATATTTATAGATTAAACTTAACCACTGGTTTTCTGTTTCGAAGAGGATACCTTCTTTCTTGAACAGAACTTTCTGATCTTGTTATAGGATTTTGACTCATTCTAGGCTGAGCCTGAGGAGAGTTTTTTTTCCAAGGGCTGACCTTGATCTACATTTGGACTCTCTACACTTTCAAACTTTTTGTTTGCCTGACCCGGACTCAGACTTAAATTCTGGCTTTCTCTTGGACTTATTTCTGGTACATCTGCTGTAGGATTTGCTACTGGTACACTACTTGTAACAAAACTCATCAGAATAAATTGAATCATCCCAACTTTCAACTTATTGCACACCTAACCGTTCCATGATCAAACACCTTGGTCAAATATGTGCGAGGGCCACATATCTTCACTACTCTTCCTAATATTCCATTTATGGTGATGGTTCTTCACTCTAACCTTCTGGTTCAATGTCACACTTCTCTCTCTAAGTCTCCGTTTATAATGACTGTTTCTGCCTTGATTGCTTCTCTTTTACCAACTGTGCCAATTTTGGCTTTAACAACAAGAACCTGATTCGTGGCTATCGTTTGAGAAACAACTCTGCTGGTTTTCTACCAGTCATCCTTCATCATCATAGGCGGTCTCTCGAAATGAGGATGACTTGCTTCCACTCCAAAGAAAGGACGAGTTCACAGGTGTTTCAATGAAGGACCCGAACTACATCCTGAAGGGTACTTTCTACCAGTAATGGTATGAGGAATATTCCGATAGATAATCAGAAAATTTACCAATTTGTGGTCCAACAACAACTGCCGTTTCTTTGGATTTGGATGCAACATTTGCTTGATGAGGGCACGTTTGACAATTTGTACTGTGCACTCTGCTGCACCATTTGAAGAAGGGTGGTATGGGTGGAACTTTGCTATGTTTCACACCATTTCTGCTCATGAACTGTGTGAACTCGTCTGAACAAAATTGTGGCCCATTATCAGACACATTTTTTTCTAGGAGTCTGTATGAAGAAAACAATTTTAGCAAATTGTCTAGTGTTTGCTTATTGTTATTTTCCACATTGGAAACACCTCTATCCACTTCGAATGACTATCTATCACTATGAACAATTGCTGTCCTTCTAGCTTAGCAAAATCTACATGTGATCTTTGCTACACCCTGGGAGGCCATTTCCACGGCTGTAATGGTACTGATGGTGGTTTCTTGCTCACCGATTGACATGTTGTACATGTACTGACTGACGATGTACTCTATCTCTTTATCTAAACCTGACCACCATAAGTAACTTATGCAAAACGCTTGGTCAAGCACATTCCCAGGTGCTGGTCATGAAGATCTCCTAACAATTTAGACTTGAACCTATTTGGGATAACCATTCTTGCCCTCAATATGATACAGTCGTTATCCACTGACAATTAATTTCTATGAATGAAGTATGGATTAATACCTTCCTCTGATACCTGGTTTGGCCATCCATTTGCTATGTAATTACATACCTTTGACATAACTGCATCACATTTGGTTGCCCTATAAATAGAACATTTCTTCCCTATTGGGTACAACTTGTGATGGTATGGCAACCTGGACATAATATCAGCATTACTGGGATCAGTCTGTACTCAATGTCATACGTATATGCTGACAAAATCAAAGCCCATCTCTGCATTCGAGCTGCAGCTAAGGTTGCAACTGGGGACTTTGGATGTAGGATTGCTGTCAGGGGCTTATCATAGAGAGCAGTTATTACTTAAATGGAGAAAGATTGCAAAGTGCTGCAGTACATCGGGACCTAGGGGTTCTTGTGCATGAAACACAAAAGGATAGTATGCAGGTACAGCAAGTGATCAGGAAGGCCAATGGAATCTAGGCCTTTATTGCAAAGGGGATGGAGTATAAAAGTAGAGAAGTCTTGCTACAGTTGTACAGGGTATTGGTGAGGCCACACCTGGAATACTGCGTGCAGTTTTGGTGTCCATATTTATGAAAGGATATACTTGCTTTGGAGGCAGTTCAGAGAAGGCTCACTCGGTTGATTCCAGAGATGAGGGGGTTGACTTATGAGGAAAGGTTGAGTAGGTTGGGCTTCTACTCGTTGGAATTCAGAAGAGTGAGAGGTGATCTTATCGAAACATATAAGATTATGAGGGGGCTTGACAAGGTGGATATAGAGAGGATGTTTCCACTGATAGGAGAGACTAGAACTAGAGGGCATAATCTTAGGATAAGAGGCCGCCCATTTAAAACTGAGATGAGAAATTTCTTCTCCCAGAGGGTTGTGGATATGTGGAATTCGCTGCCTCAGAGAGCTGTGGAAGCTGGGACATTGAATAAATTTAAGAGAGAAATAAATAGTTTCTTAAATGATAAGGGAATGAGGGGTTATGAAGAGTGGGCAGGGAAATGGACCTGAGTCCATGATCGGATCAGCCATGATAGTGTTGAATGGTGGAGCAAGCACGAGAGGCCGAATGGCCTACTCCTGCTCCTATTTCTTATGTTCTTAATAGAAATTTACAGCATGTAAGGAAGTCATTCCGGCCTAACGTGTCCGCGCATGCCGTCATGATCAGCAACTCTGGTAAACTTACGACCCCAGCTATTTACAATATACATTAATGATTTAGACAAAGGAATTGAATGTAATATCTCCAAGTTTGCAGATGACACTAAGCTGGGTGGCAGTGTGAGCTGTGAGGAGAATGCTAAGAGGCTGCAGGGTGACTTGGACAGGTTAGGTGAATGGGCAACTGCATTGCAGATGCAGTATAATGTGGATAAATGTGAGGTTATCCACTTTGGTGGCAAAACCAGGAAGGCAGATTATTATCTGAATGGTGACAGATTAGTAAAAGTGGAGGTGGAACGAGACCTGGGTGTCATGGTACATCAATCACTGAAAGTAGGCATGCGGGTACAGCAGGCAGTGAAGAAAGCAAATGGCATGCTGGCCTACATAGCGAGAGGATTTGAGTATAGGAGCAGGAAGGTCTTACTGCAGTTGTACAGGGCCTTGGTGAGACCACACCTTGAGTATTGTGTGCAGTTTTGGTCTTCTAATCTGAGGAAGGACGTGCTTGCTATTGAGGGAGTGCAGCGAAGGTTCACTAGACTAATTCCCGGGATGGGAGGACTGACATATGAAGAAAGACTGGATCGGCTAGGCTTATACTCACTGGAATTTAGAAGAATGAGAGGGGATCTCATAAAATTCTGACGAGACTGGACAGGTTAGATGCAGGAAGAATGTTCCCGATGTTGGGGAAGTCCAGAACCAGGGGTCACAGCCTAAGGATAAAGGGTAAGCCATATAGGACCGAGATGAGGAGAAACTTTTTCACCCAGAGAATGGTGAACCTGTGGAATTCTCTACCACAGAAAATTGTTGACCCAATTCGTTGGATATATTCAAGAGGGAGTTAGATGTGGCCCTTGCGGCTAAGAGGATCAAGGGGTATGGAGGGAAGGTGGGAGTGGGGTACTGAAGTTGCACAACCAGCCATGATCATATTGAATGG
This sequence comes from Pristiophorus japonicus, assembly GCF_044704955.1. Lineage (NCBI taxonomy): Eukaryota > Metazoa > Chordata > Chondrichthyes > Pristiophoridae > Pristiophorus > Pristiophorus japonicus. Next base: position 164,473,127 of record NC_091984.1, read on the forward strand.
TGGTGCAGGCTCGAAGGGCCGAATGGCTTACTTCTGCACCTATTTTCTATGTTTCTATGTAAACAAGTATTTGTGAAACTTCTTGACCCCAACAATCAATGTCAAAGCTTCCCCTTCGATCTGCGCATAATTTTGCTCACTGGCACTGAGAGTACGTGAAGCAATAGCAATTGGCCTCTCCTCCCCACTATCTAGTACTATGAGAGATCACTGCCCCAAATCCATATGGAGAGACATCACACGCTAGCTTGATCTCCTTAGATACGTCATAGTAAACTAGCGTGATACTCTCTACAAACTGGCTTTTACACTCTTTGAATGATGTGTCGCATTCTTTTGACCAGTTCCAAGGGACCTGTTTTCTCAACAGCTCATTCAGTGGATGTAACACCGTAGCCAAGCTTGGGAGGAATTTCCGGAATAATTCAAAAAACCCAAAAATGATCAAAGTTCAGAGACATTCTTGGGAGTGGGTGCATTTCTGATTGCATCCAGCTTTCCCTAGGTTGGATGTAAACCATCTTTGCCTACTCTGTGCCCCAAGTACTCCGCTGACACTTATGAGCAGTCATTCGTACTCCGTGCTTCTCTTGCCATTTGAGCACTTCATTCAACACCTTATCATGGATTTGCCTGTGTGGTGCTGAAATGAGTATGTCATCCAAATAACACACTACCCCTTCAATCTCTTGCAAAATTTGGTTCATCATCCCCTGGTAGGAAGAATAGAAAAACAGAGTATTTTTTAAATGGTGACAAACTTTTAAATGTTTGTGTTCAGAGAGATTTGGATGCCCCTTGTGCAAGAAACACAGAACGTACTGGTACAGCAAGCAATAAGGAAGGCAAATAGTATGTTGGCCTTTATTGCAAAGGGGTTGGAGTATAAGAGTATGGAAGTCTTGCTACGATTGTACAGGGCTTTGGTGAGACCACACTTGGAGTACTCTGCACAGTTTTGGTCTCCTTATCTAAGGAAGGATATACTTGCCTTAGAGGTGGTGCAACAAAGGTTCACTGGACTGATTCCTGGGATGAGAGGGCTGTCATATGATGAGAAATTGTGTAGAATGGGCCTATACTCTCTGGAGTTTAGAAGAATGAGAGGTTTCTCATTGAAACATACAAGATTCTGAAGGAGATGACAGGGTAGATGCTGAAAGGTTGTTTTCCCTGGCTGGAGAATCTAGAACCTAGGGGGCATAGTCTCAGGATAAAGGGTAGGCCAAATGGGCCCAAGTTTCGACTGGATTTGCTTTTTTTTGGAGCAACAAGTTTTTTTTGGAGTAACCTAGAAATTGCAATTCTTCACATTTAGTTTGCTCCAGTTTCAGTGAGTTAGTTTAGTTTCGTTTTAATTCAGTTTTTTTTTCAAAAGGGGGAGTGTCCAGCCACTTACGTCTGTTTTGCAAGTTTAGACTGCGAAAAGTTACTCGAAACTAACTTAGAACGGAGTAAGTGTCCATTTTTGTACGCTCAGAAAAACCTTGTGTAGAGTTCAGAAATCAGCGCAGCTAGCCAGAGATGGGGCAGGGGGTGGGGGGTGGGAGAGGAGGGAAGAGCGAGCACTAAACACCTTAACTTTTAAAAATAAAGAACCATCATCAATAATAAATGATAAATAAATCAATAAATAAAAAATAAAAAATCAATCAATAAATCAATGAATAAAAAATTAAAAATTCCTCCCTCACCTACTGCAGCACCTATCCGTTCGGGTGCACCGGGAGCCCTCCAGTAACACACAGCAGCACACGCAGCCCTGCCTGCCTGTCTGATTACATTTTCAAGTAGTCAGATGTGCGGGAAGGCAGCGGCCGTCCTGTGTGGCAGGCCACTCGGCCTGGGCTAGAGACGGCGAACATCACGTCGTCGCTTCGGCCAGGGATATGGTTGCCCGGAGACATGACGCGTTGGCAGGGCCAGGAGCTACTGCGCATGCAAGCAGACTCCATTGCGCACGCGCGCAGCTGCCGGCAGTCTTTTCGGCACAGGGCTGTAGCTTCGCCACCCCCCGCTGGATCTGCTGCACCACACCGAGTGGAATGGAAGCCTGCAGACCGTCCAGAATACTGAGGTACTTTTTAGGCGCACTTTTAATTCTATAAACTCGCCGCATCTCTCGGAGGTGCACCGTTCTAACCAACAGTTGAAACTTGGGCCCTTTAAGACCGAGCTGAGGAGGAATTTCTTCACTCAGAGGGTTATGAATTCTCTGCCCAAGAGGGCTGTGGATGCTGAGTCTCTGAGTATATTCAAGGCGGAGATAGATTTTTGGACACTATCAAGGGATATGGGGATAGTGCAGTTGAGGTTGATGATCATCCATCATCTTATTGAATGGAGGCTCAAGGAATCATATGGCCTACTCCTGCTTCTTTTTCTTATGTTCTTAATATGCCAGGGGCAAAAGACACACCAAATGGTCGCCTATTGAACTGATATATGCCTAGGCGAGTATTTATACTCGAGCATGACTTGGCTTCTTCATCTAACTCAAGTTGTAGGTAAGCATTTATGAGATCTAACTTTGAAAAGATCTGGCCACCTGTCAGCATTGTGAACACATCTTCCACATTTGGCAATGTATTGGGTAGGTTGCGCTCTAGAACCTGGTTTACGTTTACCTTATAATCACCACACAACCTTACCTTACCTTCTGATGCAACAGCAATGAGTATAGCCCAATTATTCAGATCTACCTTAGAGATAATGTTCTCAATTTCTAATCTTTTGAGTTCTTGCTTAAAGTTCTCCTTGAGTGCGTATGGTACGGGGCATGGCTTGCAGTAAACTGGTCTTGCGTCCTTCTGTACTCTGACACTCACCTTGAAGTCTTGGATCGGACTGCCTGTTTCGCAGAACACCTTTGGATATTGCTTGATGACATCATCTTTCAAAGCAAATTTTGCTTCCATACGAAAGATCTCATTCCAATCCAGCTTCAGTGATCCCAACCAATTTCTACCTATCAAACCAGGCTTGTCTCCTGCCACTTCTATGAGAGGCAAGCTCTGATACTGATCCTTGTATTTCACTGGTATGGTGACACTTCCGACAACAGGGATTAGTTAACCTGAGTAGCTTCGCAGCTCTACCTTCGATTTCTCTAGTCGATAATCACACAACTTGTTGCGATAGAACGATTCCGGTACTACGCTTACGAATGCATCAGTGTCAATTTCCATGGGTATCCTCATTCCTGCGATGTCTACTTGGATAACGATACTCCCCGAATCACTGTTAGATCACGGCGCAGCCTTGGACAACGTGGACCACTTTCCATACCTCGGGAGCCTATTATCAGCAAGGGCAGACATCGATGATGAGGTCCAACACCGCCTCCAGTGTGTCAGCGCAGCCTTCGGTCGCCTGAGGAAGAGAGTGTTTGAGGATCAGGCCCTCAAATCTGGCACCAAACTTATGGTCTACAGGGCTGTAGTGATACCCGCCCTCCTGTATGGCTCAGAGACGTGGACCATATACAGCAGACACCTCAAATCGCTGGAGAAATACCACCAACGATGTCTCTGCAAGATCCTGCAAATCCCCTGGGAGGATAAACGCACCAATATCCGTGTTCTCGATCAGGCCAACATCCCCAACAGCGAAGCACGGACCACACTCAACCAGCTCCATTGGGCAGGCCACATTGTCCACATGCCTGACACAAGACTCCCAAAGCAAGCGCTGTACTCGGAACTGCTACATGGCAAACGCGCCCAAGGTGGGCAGAGGAAACGTTTCAAGGTCACCCTCAAAGCCTCCTTGATAAAATGCAACATCCCCACCGACAACTGGGAGTCCCTGACTAAAGACCGCCCTAAGTAGAGGAAGAGTATCCGGGAGGGCGCTGAGCACCTCGAGTCTCGTCGCCGAGAGCATGCAGAAACCAAGCGCAGATAGCGGAAGGAGCATGCGGCAAACCAGACTCCTCACCTACCCTTTCCTTCAACGACTGTCTATCCCATCTCTGACAGGGACTGTAATTCCCGTATTGGACTGGAATCTGTCACTTGAGAACTCACTTTTAGAGTGGAAGCAAGTCTTCCTCAATTTCGAGGGACTGCCTATGATGATGATGATAGTTAGATGCCTTCATGCTCCTGATAAAGTGAATCTCCAGAAACTCTTAATCCTGCTGCTTCTCTAGAACACTATGTAGTGTCTGCCGATTTCTACTTCTAGCATTGCCAGTTGTTCTATTCGTCTGTTGTGCACCTTCGCAAGATGCCCAGTTTTCTTGCAGTAGAAACACTCTGCCTTCACATATGGACTGCTTTGAGCGATGTGTTGTCCCAGGCACCGATAGCACAACTTCAATGCACAGTTCCTTAACCAGTTGCTGAGACCTTGGGGCACAACTGCCTTTCACTTTTAGCCTGCAACTGATCCACCTCAGTTGTCTAACGACTGGAAATAGCGTGAAATTTTCGGGAGTATTGGCTGGCCATAACCATTGACATAGCTGTCTGACAAGCAAAATCAAAAGTCAAGCTAGGGGTTTTCAACAACGTTCTCCTGATTCGTTCATTTTTCATCCCACAAACAAAGCAGTCACGCAAAGCTCGGTCCTGAAAGTTTTCGAAATGACTGAATGAATAGCCTTTAAATCTACAGTGTACTCACTGATACCCATGTCATTTAATTGATGGCATGTTCCTGTATTGCAGTTTCCCCAGGTTGGCACCTCAGTTTTAGGTATGCCTAGTGCTGCTCCTGGCAGCATATAAGTGCAAGCTGTTGTTGGTAGTTTAATATTGACACATGATGTGGAAAATGGAAAATCGCTCCTCACCTTGTTGAGTATAATATTTGCTAAAAATATTGAAAACACCTTTTTAAAATATTGAAACATCTCCTTAAACAATTGTTTTTAAATTTCCAAAATCCTGTACATTTTCTTTCAAACTGATGGGCATAGATTCCTTACTCCTATCAATATCTGTCACTGTGCACATAACCCAGATAAACTGTCCTTGACGCTACGTGAGAGATGCTGGGGCTCAGAATGATACGAGGGCAGGTTGCATAAACTGAGTTTGTACTTTTGAGGGGTGATCTAATTTAGATGTTTACAATAATAAAGGAGATTTGATAGGGTAGATACAGAGAAACTATTTCCTCTGGTGGGGAATCCAGAACAAGGGGCATAACATTAAAGTTAGAGCCAGGCCGTTCAGGATTCAAATCAGGAAGCAGTTTTTTCACACAAAGGGTAGTGGAGACCTGGAACTCTCTTTCCCCAAAAGATTGTGGGTGCTGAGGGTCAATTGAAATTTTCAATACTAAGATTGATAGATTTTTATTAGGTAAGGGTATTAAGTTATATGGAGGAAAGACGATTAAATGGAGTTGAGGTACATATCAACCATGCACCTATTTTCTATGTTTCTATGATCTAATAAAGTGGCGGAACAGGCTCCAGGGGCTGAATTGCGAACTCCTGTGTAAAACAAATGTTAATTTTAACAAAAGTTAATTTTGCCTATAATTTTTTTTATAACTTCTATGTGTTTCTCACAGTGAATAGCTTTTGAAGTAATGACCATTATATAGACAAACACAGCTGTCATTCTGCACTGAGAATGCTCCATAACAGCTGTGTTTTTGTTCTGTTGAGTGAGAGAGGAATATTGTGAGCTCATTTTACGGCTTCGTCTGAAAGGCGACACCTCCATCAATATTGAACTGTAGTGTCAGCCTAAATTATGTGCTCAAGCCCTGGACTATTACCTTCTGAGTGCTACCAGTGAGCCATGCTAGCACATAAGAAGAGCCACATAAAATATGTGTATGGTGCTGTCTAAACCAAATCTCTGCCATTATTATAAAGTAAGCACCAATCATATATGTCCTTGTTTTTCTCAGTTCTTGAATTGCTGAGGGAATGATTAAGTGAACTCAGGTAGAAAGATTTGGATATATAGGGCTAGAATTTCGACAGGTTTGCGACCATTTTTCCGCCTGGGCGAAGCAGAATTTTTTTTTGGCGCTAAATGAGTTGCACAGTATTTTGCACCTGGGCGGAAATTTCAACATTGGTTTTGCACCGACACTAAAACTTATCTCACGCCTGATTTTTTAAACGTTTTGATAACATCACTCGGCGTGCAATGCTGCGCTATCGCCCCGGGCAGAAAATTCGGCGATATCACCCGTTTTATCGTCCGCCCAGAAAAAACAGTCAGACCCAGGTCGGACCCATGGGTGCACCCGGCGCTAACGGTGCCATCTTGAAAACAGAGCAGAAGTTCAGTGCATAAAAGGAATTGGAGAAGAAAGGCTGCATTTTACATAGTGAAGTTTTATGTGTGTTTATAGTTCGTTTTATAGGACATTTAAGGACATTGGGGGCTATACTATGTCAACCATTATTCCTGGCTGCTTTTTCTATGCAGCGTTGAGCTGGAACAAGGCTTATTGATGAGCATTTTGAGCATAATCGAAGAGCTCGCAGACACATTGGTAGGAGACCTTAACCTCCATGAATTTACAGCAACAGCACTCATACCTGCAGCTCTCTGAGGTACAGTGCATTAGAAGGCTGCGCTTCCGAAAAGAGGTGGTCACAGAGAGGTGGTCACAGAGATACCAGCGGCAACAGAACTGCACTGCCCGTCAAGGTGAAGGTGACTGCAGCACTTGCCTTCTATGCCTCCGGCTCCTTTCAAGCATCAGTGGGGGACATATGCTCCATCTCGCAGTACGCTACACATTGCTGCATTCACCAGGTGACTACTGCACTGTACGTATGCAGGATGGACTTCATAAAGTTCCCAATGACCAAGGAGGCACAGAATGAGAGGGCTGTAGGTTTTGGATGAATTGCTGGCTTCCCCAAAGTTCAGGATACCATTGACTGTACGCACATTGCCCTGCGAGCACCTTTACTCAATCCAGAGGTTTACCGAAACTAAAAGGATTCCACTCCATGAACGTACAGATCATTTTTAACCATTCCCAGCACATCATGGCAGTAAATGCTAATATTCATGATGCTTTCATCTTGCTTGAGAGCAGTGTCTCAGGCCTGTTCGAGTGTCAGCCACAAGGCCAGAATGCTCGGGGACAAAGGTTACGGCCTCGCCACCTGGTTCATGATCCCCCTCCGGAACCCTCAGTCAGAAGCCCGAGCATCGCTATAATGACAGCCATAGAGCCACACGCAACATCGTCGAACAGCCAATTGGAATGCTGAAGCAGCGCTTCCGATGCCTTGACCACTCTGGAGGCTGCCTACAATACCCGCCTCAGCAGGTCTCTGAGTTCATTGTGGTGTGCTGCATGCTACACAACTTAGCCATCATGAAGGAACAGGAATTGCCAATGGGGATTGCAGGACCACCTCAGGAGAGAGGGGAGGACAAGGACGAGGAGCCTGGTGAGGAACCCATGCCACCATCCCCACCACCATAGGGGAGGCCTCATGGAGCTTTCGCCACTGCAAAAGCCTTATGTCAGCAGCTCATAATTCAACACTTTGCTTGAAGAGTGAATGGCACGTTTGACGGTTGCCTGGCCAGTCTATCCCACCATGTTGACTATTCCCCCTCTTATTCTGCAAATGAGACACTACACAAGAATGGTTAAGGTGAACAAAAGAATGTATTAAATATACAGTAACTTGAATAAGACTTATTAAACATTGTAACTTGAATAACATTAAACATTTCAAAACGGGAATAAAATTTATTAAAAATTATTGTGAATTGGGAAACTTTAAAAACTTTTATAAAATAGCAACAACAAAACAACAACCAAACATCTTTTATCTCCAGCAACCCCTCCTCCCCCCATATTACTCTCCTCCCTCACATCATGTCCCTACCCAAGGTGGCACCAATACGTCATGCAGCAAGGTGGCCAGAGTCCTGCTGTATTAGGGAGAGATACAATGGAGATGCCATGTGTGGATCCCCTGGAGAAGCTCGGGATATGGAAGACCCGGCTTCTGATGGCGAGCCTCTTCCTCGGCCTCGCCCCTCACAGGTGATGTGAGTCTGGGTGTGACACTGCGGTCTGTAGTGTCAAAGATTGAAGCCATCAATTGCGCGTAGGCATTAAAAGCCTCGGCGGTTTCGCGGCTCACACCGACAATCTGTGACCCGACCTATGTCATGTTCACGGATCGCACCGACAATCTGTGACCCGACCTCCGCCATGTTCACGGCTCACACCGACAATCTGTGACCCGACCTATGTCATGTTCACGGCTCACACCGACAATCTGTGATCCGACCTGCGTCATGTTCGGGGCTCACACCGACAATCCGTGACTCGACCTGCATCATGTTCACGGCTCACACCGACAATCTGTGACCCGACTTGCGTCATGTTCACGGCTCACACCGACAATCTGTGACCCGACCTCAGTCATGTTCACGGCTCACACCGACAATCTGTGACCCGACCTCAGTCATGTTCACGGCTCGCACCGACAATCTGTGACCCGACCTCAGTCATGTTCGCGGCTCACACCGACAATCTGTGACCCGACCTCAGTCATGTTCACGGCTCACACCGACAATCTGTGACCCGACCTCCGCTATGTTCACGGCTCGCACCGACAATCTGTGACCCGACCTCCGCCATGTTCACGGCTCGCACCGACAATCCGTGACCCGACCTGTGTCATGTTCGGGGCTCGCACCGACAATCTGTGACCCGACCTCAGTCATGTTCACGGCTCACACCGACAATCTGTGACCCGACCTCAGTCATGTTCGGGGCTCACACCGACAATCTGTGACCCGACCTGCGTCATGTTCACGGATCGCACCGACAATCTGTGACCCGACCTGCGTCATGTTCACGGCTCACACCGACAATCTGTGACCCGACCTGCGTCATGTTCACGGCTCACACCGACAATCTGTGACCCGACCTGCGTCATGTTCACGGCTCACACCGACAATCTGTGACCCGACCTCCGTCATGTTCACAGCTCGCACCGACAATCTGTGACCCGACCTGCGTCATGTTCACGGCTCGCACCGACAATCTGTGACCCGACCTGCGTCATGTTCACGGCTCGCACCGACAATCTGTGACCCGACCTGCGTCATGTTCACGGCTCACACCGACAATCTGTGACCCGACCTGCGTCATGTTCACGGCTCGCACCGACAATCTGTGACCCGACTTGCGTCATGTTCGGGGCTCGCACCGACAATCTGTGACCCGACCTCCGTCATGTTCACAGCTCGCACCGACAATCTGTGACCCGACCTCCGTCATGTTCACAGCTCACACCGACAATCTGTGACCCGACCTCAGTCATGTTCACAGCTCACACCGACAATCTGTGACCCGACCTCAGTCATGTTCACGGCTCACACCGACAATCTGTGACCCGACTTGCGTCATGTTCGGGGCTCGCACCGACAATCTGTGACCCGACCTCCGTCATGTTCACAGCTCACACCGACAATCTGTGACCCGACCTCAGTCATGTTCACGGCTCACACCGACAATCTGTGACCCGACCTGCGTCATGTTCACGGCTCGCACCGACAATCTGTGACCCGACCTGCGTCATGTTCACGGCTCGCACCGACAATCTGTGACCCGACCTGCGTCATGTTCACGGCTCGCACCGACAATCTGTGACCCGACCTCCGTCATGTTCACAGCTCACACCGACAATCTGTGACCCGACCTCAGTCATGTTCACGGCTCACACCGACAATCTGTGACCCGACCTGCGTCATGTTCACGGCTCGCACCGACAATCTGTGACCCGACCTGCGTCATGTTCACGGCTCGCACCGACAATCTGTGACCCGACCTGCGTCATGTTCACGGATCGCACCGACAATCTGCGACCCGACCTGCGTCATGTTCACGGCTCACACCGACAATCTGTGACCCGACCTCCGTCATGTTCACAGCTCGCACCGACAATCTGTGACCCGACCTCCGCTATGTTCACGGCTCGCACCGACAATCTGTGACCCGACCTCCGCCATGTTCACGGCTCACACCGACAATCTGTGACCCGACCTGCGTCATGTTCACGGCTCGCACCGACAATCTGTGACCCGACCTGCGTCATGTTCACGGCTCACACCGACAATCTGTGACCCGACCTGCGTCATGTTCGGGGCTCACACCGACAATCTGTGACCCGACCTGCGTCATGTTCGGGGCTCGCACCGACAATCTGTGACCCGACCTCCGACATGTTCACAGCTCACACCGACAATCTGTGACCCGACTTGCGTCATGTTCGGGGCTCGCACCGACAATCTGTAACCCGACCTGCGTCATGTTCACGGCTCACACCGACAATCTGTGACCCGACCTGCGTCATGTTCACGGCTCGCACCGACAATCTGTGACCCGACCTGCGTCATGTTCGGGGCTCGCACCGACAATCTGCGACCCGACCTGCGTCATGTTCGCGGCTCGCACTGCCCTGGACAGTCCCACCATGTCCAGGGGTGCGTCTGCCTGATTGTCAGCAGACCGGCTTTACCGACTCTCCCTCCGGAGAGCCAGCATATGGGATAAAACCACAGTAGTGCGTTGCTGCACGCCACTTATACTCGGGTCCTCGGATGGCTCAAAGCACTTATATCATACTGTCTGCATTTAATACAGTCCTCTGTTTAATGGCCCTGGAAGTTGCACGTGGTTCATGAGGAAGACATCGAAGTGCAGAACTTAATAATATGTAACGATCATTGTTGGCAAATAAGGAGCATCACTAAGCCTACCTATACCGGCATGTGTCAGATTTATAATTTAAGCAATGAAGGAGTGCATCAATAAAAATATTACTTACTCTGACGATCCTGCTAATGGTCATTGAGCCTCTTGCGGCACTGGGTGAGGGTCCTTCGGATGTCATCAATACAAGACACCTCAGCGATGCTGGTCCAAATACGCCGCAATACTGCTAGGAGGGATTTGCTTGCACACCTCCTATTTAAATCCCTCCATCTCCTCTCCACAGCAGTGACAATGGCCTAGTTGGCCTCATTACTAAACTTCCTCATTCTCTGCTGCTCCCATCTCCTTCCATCGTGACTGCAATCTAAAATTGGCTGATTCAGCCCTGGGTGTACTGCACATGTGCGGTTGCTCCCTGACAGCTGACCAGAAGCGCGGGAAGAAAAAAAAAATGGAGGAAAAAAAGTGGGGGGGGAATTTGCGCATGCGCAGAAGGTCCAGGTTTTTTTTCAATCGCAAATTTCGGCTCCGGCGAACAAATTCTGTTGTGCAACGTCGGATTTATCACTATCGTTCTTCACCGTTTGCCGAATTTTGCGAGGTCCAGCAATAACGGTTTCCCAGCGGTTAAAAAAAAAATTCCACCATGATTATCGTCCAAAACCGGGCAAAATCGCTAAAACACAAAATTCTAGCCCATAATTTTTCCCATTCTGGGCATTATAAAAATGCTCAAGTATGAGCTGTGCACCATGGAGAATCACTGGTTCGGACTGGTTTTCACAGTGAATTTCTGATCTGTGCTGGGCCATTATAGGAGGCTCTGAGCACTTCCCCAGAGAGAAAACATCTTGAGAGTAAGTACTCTTGGCAATCTTCAGCCATGGTTGGCTATAGAATAAAATTGATATAAGCTTGGAATTAAGTCATGGGTGCACAGCCTTGGTTTACAAGTAGAAGAAAAACATCTTGATCTTTTTTGAAAGTTGTTTATATTATTGACACATATATATGGTTTTCAATGCTGCAAAACCTGGAGTCTGGTCGATCTGCAGCTGAATCAGCAGTATGAAGGTATTGCTGTGTTTGCAGCAATACAACTTAGTACAAATACAAAATACAGTATCTTGTCATCTGTAGATAAGAGCAAAACCAAACATACAAAGTATTGTAGATGGTTGTTAATGGCTTGTTGTCAGCCCAGTCAATGTGAATGGGTTTGACAAGAGGTTAGGGAGGAAGTTCCAGAGCTCAGGGCCCAGGCAGGTGAAGGCACGGCCACCAATGGTTGAGCAGTTATAATTAGGGATGCTTAAGAGGGCAGAATTTGAGGAGCGCAGACATCTCGGGGGGGGGGGGGGGGGGGGTGTGAAACTGAAGGAGATTACAGAAATAGGGAGGGGTGAGGCCATGGAAGGATTTGTAAACAAGGATGAGAATTTTTAAATCAAGGGGTTGCTTAACCGGGAGCCAATGCAGGTCAGCGAGTACAGGGGCGATGGGTGAGGTAGGACCCAAGCTGCCGAGTTTTGGATGACCTCAAGTTTACGTAGAATAGAATGTGGGAGGCCAGTCAGGATTGCGTTGAGTAGTCAAGTCTAGAGGTAACAAAGGCATGAATGAGGGTTTCAGCAGCAGATGAGCTGAGGCAGGGACGGAGACAGGCAATGTTATGGAGGTGAAAATAGGCAGTTTTAGTTATGCCGTGGATATGTGGCCGGAAGCTCATTTCAGGGACAAAAATGACATTAAGGTTGCGAACACTCTGCTTCAGCCTCAGACAGATGCTAAGGAAAGGGATGGAGTTGATGGCTTGGGAACGCAGTTTGTGGCGGGGACCCGAAGACAGTACATAAGAACATAAGAATTAGGAACAGAAGCAGGCCATCTAGCCCCTCGAGCCTGCTCCGCCATTCAAAAAGATCATGGCTGATCTGGCCGTGGACTCAGCTCCACTTACCCGCCCGCTCCCCATAACCCTTAATTCCCTTATTGGTTAAAAATCTATCTATCTGTGACTTGAATACATTCAATGAGCTAGCCTCAACTGCTTCTTGGGCAGAGAATTCCACAGATTCACAACCCTCTGGGAGAAGAAATTCCTTCTCAACTCGGTTTTAAATTGTCTCCCCCGTATTTTGAGACTGTGCCCCCTAGTTTTAGTCTCCCCAACCAGTGGAAACAACCTCTCTGCCTCTATCTTGTCTATCCCTTTCATTATTTTAAATGTTTCTATAAGATCACCCCTCATCCTTCTCAACTCCAACGAGTAAAGACCCAGTCTACTCAATCTATCATCATAAGGTAACCCCCCCTCATCTCCGGAATCAGCCTAGTGAATCGTCTCTGTACCCCCTCCAAGGCTAGTATATTCTTCCTTAAGTAAGGTGACCAAAACTGCACGCAATACTCACCAATACCCTGTACAGTTGCAGCAGGACCTCCCTGCTTTTGTACTCCATCCCTCTCGCAATGAAGGCCAACATTCCATTCACCTTCCTGATTATCTGCTGCACCTGCAAACTAACTTTTTGGGATTCATGCAAGGAACCCCAGGTCCCTCTGCACCGCAGCATGTTGTAATTTCTCCCCATTCAAATAATATTCCCTTTTACTGTTTTTTTTCCAAGGTGTATGATCTCACACTTTCCGACATTGTATTCCATCTGCCAAACCTTAGCCCATTCGCTTAACCTATCTAAATCCCTTTGCAGCCTCTCTGTGTCCTCTACACAACCCGCTTTCCCACTAATCTTTGTGTCATCTGCAAATTTTGTTACACTACACTCTGTCCCCTCTTCCAGGTCATCTATGTATATGTTGTGGTCTCAGCACCGATCCCTGTGGCACACCACTAACCACCGATTTCCAACCCAAAAAGGACCCATTTATCCCAACTCTCTGCTTTCTGTTAGCCAGCCAATTCTCGATCCATGCTAATACATTTCCTCTGACTCCGCGTACCTTTATCTTCTGCAGTAACCTTTTGTGTGGCACCTTATCAAATGCCTTTTGGAAATCTAAATCTACCACATCCATCGATACACCTCTATCCACCATGCTTGTTATATCCTCAAAGAATTCCAGTAAATTAGTTAAACATGATTTCCCCTTCATAAATCCATGCTGCGTCTGCTTGATTGCACTATTCCTATCTAGATGCCCCGCTATTTCTTCCTTAATGATAGCTTTAAGCATTTTCCCCACTACAGATTTTAAACTAACCGGCCTATAGTTACCTGCCTTTTGTCTGCCCTCTTTTTTAAACAGAGGCGTTACATTAGTTGCTTTCCAATCCGCTGGTACCTCCCCAGAGTCCAGAGAATTTTGGTAGATTATAACGAATGCATCTGCTATAACTTCCGCCATCTCTTTTAATACCCTGGGATGCATTTCATCAGGACCAGGGGACTTGTCTACCTTGAGTCCCATTAGCCTGTCCACCATACCCCCCTAGTGATAGTGATTATCTCAAGGTCCTCCCTTCCCACATTCCCATGACCAGCAACTTTTGGCATGGTTTTTGTGTCTTCCACTGTGAAGACCAAAGCAAAATAATTGTTTAAGGTCTCAGCCATTTCCACATTTCCCATTATTAAATCCCCCTTCTCATCTTCTAAGGGACCAACATTTACTTTAGTCACTCTCTTCCGTTTTATATATCGGTAAAAGCTTTTACTATCTGTTTTTATGTTTTGCGCAAGTTTACTTTCGTAATCTATCTTTCCTTTCTTTGTGGCTTCGGTCTTCCCTATATTTAATTGGAGAAAATTTCTGCTCATCCAGTACTGGATGTCAACAAGCAGTCTGACAATTTAGAGACCGTGGACGGGTCGAGAGAAGTGGTGAGGTAGAGCTGGGCGTACATGTGGAAATTGACATCGTGTTTTTGGATGATGTCACCAAGGGAAGGGCGCAGCTGGCTGCTCAGGGACAAAGGATACGGAGTAGCCACCTGGCTCATGACCCCACCCCCACCTCCGCGACCCCACCACAGAAGTGGAGCAGCGCTGCAATGAGAGCCATGCAGCCACCCGCAAAATCATCAAACAGACAATTGGGATGCTCAAGCAGTGTTTCCCATGCCTGGACTGCTCTGGAGGCAGCCTTCAATACTCCCCTCAACAGGTCTCAGTATTCATTGTGGTGTACTGCATGCTGCACAACTTGGCTATCATGAGGGACCGGGCCTTGCCAGTGAGAATTGCAGGCCCACCTCAGGAGGAGGAGGAGGACGACGATGAGGAGCCTGGCGAGGCCCTGATTGGCCAGCCACACCATCCATGGGGGAGGCAGCATGGAGATGCTGCCGGACCAAGAGCCGCACATTGGCAGTTCATAATGGTCGGTTCTCTTGAATGGAGGAAGCTGAGGAATGCAGCTAGTAATGGCGCATTTCCGGTGAACTTTGGAATAATACACAAGATATCAATGGCAAACGGCGAAAGTAACATTTTACTGGAACAAACAAACACTTCCCCCCCCACACCGCCAAAAAAAGAGAAACCATACAATATACAATGTCCTGTTGCAATGCACTCAACAACAATGAAGTGCAGGAATTGACGATAACTATTTATAGGCGTCATTAACAATTTTCAGTGCATCTCCCCAATGTAGTCCTACACCTTATTCCGACTTTCCTTCAACTTTTTCCCCATTACACTTTACCCCTCTTCCCATGACTACTGCTCCTCCTTAAAGAGGCCTCAATGCCTACAGCAAGGCTGCTTGAGGGCTGCTGTGTTAGTGGGCCGGACAATACAGACGGCCTGTGAGGACACCCTGGACTAGCTCTGGGCCTGCAAGGCCAGGCTGCGGACTCTTCTGCCTCAGCATCGGCGGCAGCAGTCTGTGATGGCTCTGGAGTGGACAATGTTAGGTGCATGGTCGGAGTGGCAGTGGTGGGAGCTGGAATGCTGTCATCTTGAGGAAGGACAGCACCTTCCATTTTCTGGGGATCACTGCCACTCACACGGGGCTGAGCCTCAGCATCCGGAGCACGATTTCGGACCACAACTTGCTGGCCTGCTTCAGCACCGTCATTTCCCCATTGGACAGTGGGGAACATAGAGAGGATGGCATGGCATCACCTAGCTTGTGCCTGCGATGCGATCGCTGCTGCCACGTCACCCATGGCATGCGCCATCCCCTCTAGCACTCCATTATCACTGCTGGAGCCCATCTGCCTCTGTGAGCAGGCAAGGATGGGCTTGCTAGAGTCCTCAGATGCACGGGCAATGCATGAGGCTGCCTCCGCCACATACAGCAAGTGCGTCTATACTCTGCAGGACCCTACCCAATGCATCCATGAGGTCGCGTGCATTTCTGTGTTCTCCCTGGACATAGCCACCAAGTATAGGTCCACGTCTGCCTGACTCTGAGCAGGTCTACTGTGCTGACTCACCCTCCGGGGAGCTGGCCACCGAGCTTCCCCTCCCGCTGGGCGTTGCTGTAGGCCATTGGGGCTAGGAGCCTCAGGGTCGTCAAACCCCTCAAAATCACCATCATCCCCCAATGTTGTGTCCCCACACAGTGGTACTGATGGGGTCTCATGCTCAGAGAACACACTGTTGTCCCCTCCCTTGCCATCTCCCCTGTGCCCAGATGTCGACGGCTCATGGGAAGGCCGCTGCGCTTCTGGATTGTCATCTGTAAGCACAAAGCAACAGACGTGTGATTAGCAGCAGGGGAGGGTCCAGGCAGATAAGAAGGTGGCATTGGACATGTATATGTAAAGGGGCTAGGCCACTTTATATTCGGGGTCATGGAGCTCACATAAATTACTAACGCCATTCACATATCGTCATTACCACCGCAAAATCAGGGCCAGTATATACAAAATCACTGGGAATTCAACTGTGAAAGAGTTTAGCAGACAGGAAGGTTATAACAGGCTCTTCCCTTGTGAACTTGTACTACAACTCCAAGAGCAACAAAGGATCTAGCAAAAAGCTATAGAGTTCCATGTGTTGGCAAATCAGTGTAAAATTAACAATGTGAATTGTTTCTAAAGTGTTCCAAAATCAGTATTTCATTATTGTAGTGGTACAAGATGAAATAAGGCATGCCATGGAGATCAGCGGGCATGAGGGACTTCCCATGTCATTATGTCACTGATCAAAGACAATTAGTATAGCCGATTCTGGGCCAGTTGGAGAGCTATGCCATCTGCTGCAAGGACACCCACAGAGAAGCTGCACCATTGGGACAGCACCATCAGTCAAGCTCACCACTGATCTCAACTTTGCTGTCTCCGCCTCATTTCAGCCTATTCCATGGCATAATAAGCTGCCCACACATGCATCAAACACATGGCAGATTCTTTGGTCAGTATGGCTACCTGTTTCATCTCCTATTCTACTGAAGAACAACAGGAATATGACACAGCTACCCAATTTCACTGCTCAACTGTATAGTAGAGGGTCATTCATGGCAGCCATGTGGCCATCTTGGTAGCAGCTCCCTCTCTTCCTCCAGTACCAAACCTTGCTCTTCCTCACCTGTACAATGTGACATAATGCACTATTTTAGGCTCACTAACTGCATCCACCAGTGTGTATGTACTGTTCTTGTACTTGCAAACATTGGGGTGAGGCGCACAGCTGTTTGTGAAGTGCTGTCTTATTCTGGACTGGTGACTGGGCTGTCAAGCTGCTTTTCCAGACCTACAATGACAGTTGAGCTGCAGGTGAGGGGAGAGGTTGGGTTCTGCACCATTTCATCATGAGCCCCTAAACTTAGTTCACTGCCTCCAGATTTGCTTTGCCATTCATTGGTTTTTGCTGGCCATTTCTTTTGGCCCACTCAGCCTTCAGAAAGATTTCCAAAAAAATTTCAACTGGCATCCTTTGGAAAAGCTTCCCTGTGTGATCACTTGCTTCTTAGTGGGAGCTTGCTCTGCCTATCTAATTAGGGCCAACCGTGGAAGTTTGAGTGGAGTCAGTCATTTCTATTTTGGGAGTGCACAACGCTGGCAACACACTGGTCCAATTGCTGAAGCCTGGGAACAGAAATTCTATCCCATTTTTTTCTTCCTCTGTGCACCTTCTTTCAACACATGATGCAGGCACCAAATTTCATTGTGACTGTCATTGAAAGAATATTACCCAGAGTACATTTTTCCATGCCTTCAATTTCTCTGCCTTCCTCTCCTATAGGCTCCAGTTCATTCTTGAGTGCAGTTCCATAGGCACATTGTTCAGGTTGCCATTATTCAGGTGTGAGCCGAGACAGTGATTCTTGATGGATTGATTGATTGATTGGAAAGAACATCAGTGCCATGCCTGATCTTGTTCTCAACTGATCTTTACACTAACACTTTCCAGCAGGGGTCACTAGATAGCAATCAGGAATGAGAACCCCACCCCTAGCAAACTTCCTGTATTTCAACACAAATTGGGATCTTCTGCTGTGTCTGGTTCAGTGCTGGGCAGTGTTTTTGTCCAGTTGACCATAAGGTAGCATGAGTACATTTTAACACATTGAAAAACTCTTTGAAAAGATGATTAATTTGCCAGCTTTACCTCGCATTGCTTGAAGTCTCTTCAGTGAAGCATCTTTTGTTGTTCACTGTATGTACAATCTATCAAATGTATATAAATACTCTTTGGATAACGGTAGTATTCCACGGTATTTATTCAAGTATACTGCTGTAAGCACAGCTATTTTGGGCAATGGGATTCAAGCTTCCAGTTGGGCAAGTTCACTCTCGAACCCATACATTGTTCCCAGGTCCTCGGTACATCAAATCTGAGGTTCCTATCATTCTGTTTAAAATCCCTCTATGGCCTTGCTCCTCCCTGCCTGTGTAACATCCTTTTGTGCTCATCCCACTCCCTTAACCCCACCCTCAGAGGCCATGACTTCAGCCCCCTTGGACTCACGCTCCAGTGTTACTTCCCTAAACCCATCCATCTCGCCGCTGCCCTCTCCTCCTTTAATACCCTCCTTAAATTCCACCTCTTTGACCAATCAGCAGATTATCTGGTCATTATCACTTTGTTGTATTTGGGACCTTGCTATGTGCATATTGACTGCCACGTTTCCTACATTACAACAGTGACTATACTTCAAAAAGATACTTATTGGCAGTTAAGTGATTTGAGACGTCCTGAGGTCATGAAAAGCGCTATATAAATGCAAGTCTCTCTTTGGGTTATCCCTCCTAATCTCTCCTCCTTTGATCCTTCATCTTTTTTCTTATATCCTTGTGAAGTACCTTGAGACATTTTTATATGTTAAATACAAGCTGTTGTGAGTGATGATGAAGCATGCACCTTCTCACTGTTCCACATGTACAGATGTGTTGGAAGCAAGTCAAGTTGGGGTTGGGTCTAAGGACCATCTATTACAGGCTCCAAGATAATTGTGACTTTGCAGAAGATACGTTAGTATGAAATTATTCATTTCCATATTATGTATGCAGTATTATGGTCATCTTAAAAGGTCAAATGCCAAAGTTAAAAACTAGATATAGACAATTCTGAATAAGATGATGAATGAATTTTAACGGTATATTTTCATTTTCAAAAAATGTTGACTGCTTTGTTCGTTCATATGAATTTTATAATTATGGAACAGTTGTTTTTCATAGCTTCCCATCCAGGGCAGTGTGATTAGTTTTAAGGAAATTCAAGAGCCCTAAGGAATACACATACATGTGAATAACAAAATCAGTGAATCAGAACATTTCTTTAAGCTGCAGTGTTGCATAATCATTACAAAATGAATGAATAGTTTGGAGCTGCAGCAACCTATCCTGTTAAAAACGGTCTTTTCTTTAATTCTGTTGATTTTCACCACCTCTCCTCAAGGTGTTGGTTGCCCTTGGATACCTCATCCAAGTGACCGTGCTTCAATATGTAAGCCTAGACAGTGAATGTCCTCAGCTAGATTCGTGCAATGTACACACAAATTACATATTCCTGAAATCCTTGATTATATTCACAACAAAAAGTGCTTAGAAGTAGTTTTTTTTTAGTTTCTACCAGAATGTTGGAAATTTTTAATACGTTTGCCAACTATCGGACGCAATAATCATCTTAAAAGGGAATGTAACTGCAGTGTAAAGCTTTCCTTTTTAACCTACGTGTTAGGAGAAATCCAACTTTAGATTGCTTTGTCTCTGCCTCATTGATTTTGATTCCAACCATTGATAAGCAGTTGCTCAACTGTTGTTAGAGGCTGGATTTGTCAGTCAATGTGTAGATTAATTGACAGTCAATATCATTTTCAGCTATCGATGCTGTTTCTGATCCGTTAATCATTTCTGAAATGCAGGTCAGATATGAAGTTGTACAGATTAGGGAGTGGATGTACATAATTCAGTACTGTGTCTTATACAGAAAACTCAATTTAAATATAAATCATTTATCCATTCAGCACAGTTTTCAGGTGAGGGTTAGTGATTTTGAGATATTAACAAAATGGTGGAAACACTTCATAATGAAAATACCTCCATGACATTGAGGGTTTACCTGTCATTTCCCATCAATATAGATGACATGGTTGTTGATGTTTACTCAGTTACTGCTTTGCGTGTTTTCCCATCTATGGTAATGTGAGTAATTTTATGGAAATTAGACAACTAAGGCCTCAATACAATCATTAATATCTTGTATGGTTTTAGCAGCAAGTGATCATGACGGACAGTGAGGAAAGTAACCTTTCTCCTCATTGCCACATAAAGCCTGTTTAGTTTTTATAGTTTATGTTAATAGTAGCATTGATGTAAAAAGTACACAACAATATGTTATGTTTGAGCAGTGAAAAAGACCAACAACTTACATTTATATGTACACAAATGTAACCGAGTGCTTTACAAAGAGGAAAGGTGAACACCAATCAGGAAGTGAAGGAAATCAGAAGAGAGGAATTTAAGGGTGATTGAAGATACGGTTAAAGAGAGAAGTTTTTAGCAGGCTTTTTAAGGCGGTGAGAAGTAGCAACACAAGGTGGTTTTGCAAGAGAATTCCAGAAGGCAGGGTCATAGTGGTAGAAAAAATATCTCCAATAGAGGACCAGAAAGAAGAGCACAAGAAGTAATCCAGAGTCCAAGAAACAGAGAATACAAGCTGGTATGTATGACTGCAAACAATTTCCCAGTAGGATCACATGAAGCTCTGAAGGGATTCTGAGGATGAGGGTCTTGAAAGTAATCAGCTGACCCCCCATGCTTAAGGATGATGTCACTGATGCATGTCAGTAATGATTAAGCGCTCATGGGGTTGGGGGTAATAGATTAGCATGAATAGAAAATTGCTTAAAGGACAGAAAACAGAGAGTAGGAATAAACAGGTCATTTTCAGATTGGCAGGCTGTTACTCATGGGATGCTGCAAGGATCAATGCTGGGGCCTCAACTATTTACATAAAAACATAAGAAATAGGAGCAGGAGTAGGCCTACGGCCCCTCGAGCCTGCTCTGCCATTCAATAAGATCATGGCTGATCTGATCATGGACTCAGCTCCACTTCCCTGCCCGCTCCCCATAACCCCCTATCCCCTTATCGTTTAAGAAACTGTCTACTTCTGTCTTAAATTTAATCAATGTCCCAGCTTCCACAGCTCTCTGAGGCAGTGAATTCCACAGATTTACAACCCTCTGAGAGAAGAAATTTCTCCTCATCCTAAGATCATGCCCTCTAGTTCTAGTCTCCCCCTATCTATATTAGTGACTTGGATGAAGGGACCGACTATAATGTATCCAAGTTTGCTGACGATGCAAAGCTTGGTCGAAAGGTAAGCTGTGAGGAGGACACAGAGTCTACAAAGGAATATAGATAGGCTAAGTGAGTGGGCAAGAACAACAACAACAACTTGTATTTATTAGGCACCTTTAACACAGTAAAATGGCCCAATGCGCTTTACAGGAGTGTTATCACACAAAAATTTGACACTGAGCCAAATAAGGAGAAATTACGGCAGGTAGAAACATAGAAAATAGGTGCAGGAGTAGGCCATTCGGCCTTTTGCGCCTGCACCGCCATTCAATAAGATCATGGCTGATCATTCCCTCAGTACCCCTTTCCTGCTTTCTCTCCATACCCCTTCATCTCTTTAGCCGTAAGAGCCATATCTAACTCCCTCTTGAATATATCCAATGAACTGACATCAACAACTCTCTGCGGCAGGGAATTCCACAGGTTAACAACTCTCTGAGTGAAGAAGTTTCTCCTCATCTCAGTCCTAAATGGCCTACCCCTTATCCTAAGACTATGTCCCCTGGTTCTGGACTTCCCCAACATTGGGAACATTCTTCTCACATCTAACCTGTCCAGTCCCGTCAGAATCTTATACGTTTCTATGAGATCCCCTCTCATCCTTCTAAACTCCAGTGAATAAAGGCCCAGTTGATCCAGTCTCTCCTCATATGACAGTCCAGCATCCCTGGAATTAGTCAGGTGAACCTTCGCTGCATTTCCTCAATAGCAAGAACATCCTTCCTCAGATTAGGAGACCAAAACTGAACACAATGTTCCAGGTGAGGCCTCACTAAGGCCCTGTACAACTGCAGTAAGACCTCCCTGCTCCTATACGCAAATCCCCTAGCTATGAAGGCCAACATACCATTTGCCTTCTTCACCGCCTACTGTACCTACATGCCAACCTTCAATGACTGATGAACCATAACACGCAGGTCTCGTTGAACCTCCCCTTTTCCTAATCTGCTGCCATTCAGATAATATTCTGCCTTTGTGTTTTTGCCCCCAAAATGGATAACCTCACATTTATCCACATTTATCTGCCATGCATTTTCCCACTCTCCTAACCTGTCCAAGTCACTCTGCAGCCTCTTAGCATCCCCTTCACACCGCCACCCAGTTTAGTATTATCTGCAAACTTGGAGATATTACACTCAATTCCTTCATCTAAATCGTTAATGCATATTGTAAATAGCTGGGATCCCAGCACTGAGCCCTGCGGCACTCCACTAGTCACTGCCTGCCATTCTGAAAAGGACCCGTTTATCCAGACTCTCTGCTTCCTGTCTGCCAACTAGTTCTCTATCCACATCAGTACATTATCCCCAATACCATGCGCTTTGACTTTGCACACCAATCTCTTGTGCAGTACCTTGTCAAAAGCCTTTTTGAAAGTCCAAATACACCACATCCACTGGTTCTCCCTTGTCCACTCTGCTAGTTACATCCTCAAAAGATTCCAGAAGATTTGTCAAGCATGATTTCCCTTTCATAAATCCATGCTGACTTGGACCGATCCTGTCACTGCTTTCCAAATGCACTGCTATTTCATCCTTAATGATTGATTCCAACATTTTCCCCACTACTGATGTCAGGCCAACCGGTCTATAATTACCAGTTTTCTCTCTCCCTCCTTTTTTAAAAAGTGGTGTTACATTAGCTACCCTCCAGTCCATAGGAACTGATCCAGAGTCGATAGACTGTTGGAAAATGATCACCAATGCATCCACTATTTCTAGGGCCACTTCCTTAAGTACTCTGGGATGCAGACTATCAGGCCCCAGGATTCTATCAGCCTTCAATCCCATCAATTTCCCTAAAACAATTTTCCGCCTAATAAGGATATCCTTCAGTTCCTCCTTCTCACTAGACCCACTGTCCCCTAGTACATTTGGAAGGTTCTTCGTGTCTTTCTTCGTGAAGGCAGAAGCGAAGTATTTGTTCAATTGGTCTGTCATTTCTTTGTTCCCCATTATAAATTCATCTGAATCTGACTGCAAGGTGACCAAAAACTTGGTCAAAGAGGTAGGACTTAAGGAGGATAGAGAGGCGGAGAGGTTTAGGGAAGGAATTCTAGAGCTTAGGCCCTTGGCAACTGAAGGCATGGCTACCAATGGTTGAGCAATTATAATCAGGGATGCTCTAGTGGGCAGAATTAGAGGAGCACAGATATCTCGGGCCCAAGTTTCCACACGATAAAAAACGGGCGCCCTTCCGAGCTGGGCGCCTGTTTTTCACGCCTAAAACGGCGCCGGAAAAAAAACTCGCAATTCTGGAGAGCCCTGCAGCTCCTTGTCTGTTTGGCACAGCGCCCAGGGGGGAGGAGCCTACACTCGCGCCAATTTTGTAAGTGGGAGGGGGCGGGTACTATTTAAATTAGTTTTTTTCCTGCCAGCAACCCTGCGCGTGTGTGTTGGAGCGTTCACGCACGCGCAGTGTGAAGGAAACATTGGCACTCGGCCATTTTTGTTCTTTGTAGCTGTTTAATTTTTGAAATTTTTTTAATAAAAGCACATTGCCATCAGCACTGAGGCTTCCTGCAGCCTTCTCACTGTCTCCTTCCCGCCCGCCGCCGGGAACGTCTTCCTCCCCCCCCCCCCCCCCCCCCCCGCTGCGTTCGGGCGGTTGGTCGGGCCAGCCCGCCGCCGGGAACGGCTTCCTCCTCCCCCCCGCCGCCGGGAACGGCTTCCTCCTCCCCCCCTGCCGCCGGGAACGAACGAACGAATTTGTGAGGCTTGCTGAAGCACTTTCACACAGGTAGGAAGATGGTTTATTTAATATTTTCTTTGTTTATGAATGTTTATTCAGGTTGGATTTATTTGTATAATATTTGTATAAGTATAAATAAGGATTTATTGTAGAATTTAATGACTTCCCTTTCCCCCCCCCTCCCCCCCCACCTCGTTCTGGACGCCTAATTTGTAACCTGCGCCTGATTTTTTTATGTGCAGAACAGGTTTTTTCAGTTCTACAAAAATCTTCACTTGCTCCA
Source organism: Pristiophorus japonicus (assembly GCF_044704955.1). NCBI lineage: Eukaryota > Metazoa > Chordata > Chondrichthyes > Pristiophoridae > Pristiophorus > Pristiophorus japonicus. Next base: position 164,497,501 of record NC_091984.1, read on the forward strand.
TTCTAAGTTTGGAGTACGTTTTCACTGTGGAAACTTTGAAATCAGGCGTCAGTGGCCGGACACGCCTTCTTTTGAAGAAAAAATTCTGTTCCAAAGTAGAACTGTTCTACCTGACTAGAACTGTAGAAAAAAAATGTGGAGAATTGCGATTTCTAAGATAGTCCGTTCTCCACCAGTTGCTCCTAAAAATCAGCCGCAAATCATGTGGAAACTTGGGCCCCTCGAGGGGGGTGGGGGGGGGGGTGGTGTTTTAGGGCTGGAGGAGATTACAAAGATAGGGAAGGGCGAGGCCATGGAGGGATTTGAAAATTAGAATGCGAATTGTGTAATTGAGACGCTGTTTAACCGAGAGCCAATATAGGTCAGTGAGCACAGAGATGATGGATGAACGGAACTTGGTGTGAGCTAGGACATGGTCAGTTTTGGATGACCTCAAGTTTACGTAGGGTAGAATGTGGGAGGCCAGCCAGAAATGCGTTGGAATAGTCAGGTTTAGAGGTAACAAAGCCATGGATGAGGGCTTCAGCAACAAATGAGCTGAGGCGGGGTGAAGAGGGGCGATGTTTCGGAGGTGAAATAGGCGGTCTTAGTTATGCCGCAGATGTCTGGTTGGAAGCTCATTTCAGGGTCAAATATGATACCACGGTTGCGAACAATGTGGTTCAGCCTCAGACAGGAGTTGGGGAGAGGGATGGAGTCAGTGACTAGGGAATGGATTTTTGGTGGCGGAGCCTGAAAAGAATGGCTTTGGTCTTTCCATTATTTAATTGGAGAAAATTTCTGCTCATCCAGAACTGGATGCCGGACAAGCAGTCTGACAATTTAGAGACCATGGAGGGGTCGAGAGAAGTGGTGGTGAGGTAGAGCAGGGTATCATCAGCGTACATGTGGAAACTGACGGCGTGTTTTCGGATGATGTCGCGAAGGGGCAGCATGTAAAAGAGAAGTAGGAGGGGGTCAAGGATAGATCTTTGGGGGACACCAGAGGTAACGATGCAGGGGCGGGAAGAGAAGCCGTTGCAGGCGATTCTCTGATTACAATTAGATAGATAACAATGGAACCAGGCAAGTGCACCCAACTGGATAACGGTGGAGAGGCGTTGGAGGAGGATGGAGTGGCCAACCGTGTTAAAGGCTGCAGACAAGTCGAGAAGAACGAGGAGGGATAGTTTATCTTTGTCGCAGTCAAACAGGACGTAATTTGTGACTTTGATGAAGAAGGTGGCAGATGGAGTATAATGTGGAGAAATGTATTGTTATTCTCTTTTGTAGGAAGAATAGAATAACAATCTTTTTTAAATGATGAGAAACTATTAAATGTTCATGTTCAGAGAGATTTGGGTGTCCTTGTACATGAAACACAGAAAGTTAACATGCAGGTACAGCAAGCGCTTGGAAAGGCAAGTGGTATGTTGGTCTTTATTGCAAGGGGGTTGGAGTACAAGAGTAAGGAAGTCATGCTGCAATTGTTCAGGGCTTTGGTGAGACCACAACTGGAGTACTGTGTACAATTTTGATTTCCGTACCAAAGAAAAGATGTACTTGCCTTAGAGACGGTGCAATGAAGGTTCACTAGGTTGATTCCTGGGATATGAGGGTTGTCTTATGAGGAGAGATTGAATAGAATGGGCCTATACGCTCTGGTGTTTAAAAGAATGAGAGGTGATCTCATTAAAACATATGATTCTGAGAGTGATTGACAGGGTAGACACTGAGAGATTGTTTCTGCTGGCTGTAGAGTCTAGAACTAGATGGCACAGTCTCAGGATAAGGAGTCACCATTTAGGACTGAGATGAGGAGAAATTTCTTCACTCAGACGGTTGTGAATCGTTTGAATTCTCTACCCCAGAGGGCTGTGGGTGCTCAGTCGTTGAGTTAATTCAAGGCCGATATCGATAGATTTTTGGATGATATTGAATGGCGAAGCAGGCTCGAGGGGCCATATGGCCTACTCCTGCTCCTATTTCTTAAGTTGTTCTGCAATTCTAAGCAAGGATGAAGGATGGAGCACTGGTGCACCAGAGGTGTCCTTGCCTGTATAGGAGGGCAAATTGTTGAATGGGGTGCAGGGACTGCATTGACTTATTATGACTTAAGTCTGTATAGTGATAGATTAGAAAATAAACTACTAAATTGTACAAAGCATTCAGAGATGGTTTTCATAACTAGTTAACTAGTTGCTGGATCAAAATAAAGCATTGTAGATATAGATGCTGAATAATCCTATCTGTTTGCCAGTTTCACTGTCGGCAGAAAAAGATTAGTGCATTTACTAAAGCATTTTATCGCATGAATTTGATGAGCTTATGGCTTAATTTGAGTTCTAATCTGAATTTATTCAGCATTTTATATTAGTCACACTTAATAAGTATTTATCTATAAGGCCTTCTCACGCTAACGTGCTGCATTACCAGGAGCATAATTTTGGCACTGAGCCTAGTTACAAAGTAGAATTTGTATTTTCAATTGGGCGTATTGAAACCAAGAAGATAGTACAGAATAGTGGCAGTCAGTGGGAATTATTGTATAAGGCAATCTGCAATCTGTTCAAAAGTTCACTTGGGGTCATTGTGCAAGTGCATGTGCATGCCCAAAGGAGATTCCATGGCGAGAGCTGTGATTTCTCACTTGTACAATCAGTTTTTATGCATAATATATGTAACTCATGCATAACAACCAAAAAAAACCAAGCAAAATCTGACCAAAAGATTCAGAAAGCTGACACATTCCCCAAAAGCCAGCCTGCTCAAAAACAGCACCGAATGAGCCTTGTTGTATGCAAAGACAAGAGGTGGGCAATGGAGACTGGTATAGTGGGTGCACAAGAGGTGAGCAATGGGGACTGGTATAATGAGTCACAAGTGGTGGGTAATGGGGACTGGTATAGTGGGTGCACAAGTGGTGGGTAATGGGGACCGGTGTAGTGGGTGCACAAAAGGTGAGCAATGGGGACTGGTACAGTGGGTGCACAAGAGGTGGGTGATGGGGACTGGTGTAGTGGGTGCACAATATGTGGGTAATGAGGATTGGTGTAGTGAGTGCACAACATGTGGGTAATGGGGACTGGTGTAGTGGGTGCACAAGAGGTGGGTGATGGGGACTGGTGTAGTGGGTGCACAATATGTGGGTAATGAGGATTGGTGTAGTGAGTGCACAACATGTGGGTAATGGGGACTGGTGTAGTGGGTGCACAATATGTGGGTAATGGGGACTGGTGCAGTGGGTGCACAAGAGGTGGATAATGAGGACCTGTGTCGACCACTGTTCCTGAGGTACTGTGTGCATCTATGCTCAAATGAACAATGCACAATTAATGCAAGCCCAGTTCATTTAAATATTTTTGTACTGCTTCCACAATCACTACACAGATTCAATGTGCCAACTACAAATTGAGCGTGTATTGTGGAGTACGAAATGCATTGAGTACTCAACTGGCCTCAGACCTCATGGCATGATAATACAGGCTCCAGTGCTTAAAATGCTATGGCTCTGAGGAGTTAGATTGAAAGTGAAACATGCCTGGCTTTGCCATTACTTAAATTGCAGATATAATCATTATTTCATGCAATCATAGAATGATACAGCATGGAAGGAGGCCATTGGGCCCACCGTGCCTGTGCCAACTTGTTGGTACAGCCATACATTTAATTTATTTTTGCTCCAGACAGGGATGTACAATTGTTGAAGTTTGTCCATTTAATCTTTAAAGGTTTGCCGTTTGCCTATTCACCGTCAACCCTTTAAGTATCATTTGCCAGTCTAATCCAGCCAATTCGCACCTCATACTGTCAAAGTTACCTTTCCTTAAGTTCAGGACCCTAGTTTCTGAATTAACTTTGTCACTCTTCATCTTTATAAAGAATTCTACCATATTATGATCACTCTTCCCCAAGGGGCCTCGCACAACAAGATTGTTAATTAGTCCCTTCTCAGCCAGTCTAGGATGGCCAGCTCTCTGGTTGGTTCCTCGACATATTGGTCTGGAAAACCACCCCGAATACACTCCAGGAAATCCTCCTCCGCCGAATTGCTACCAGTTTGGTTAGCCCAATCAATATGTAGATTAAAGTCACCCATGATTACTGCTGTACCTTTATTGCACACATCCCTTATTTCTTGTTTGATGCTGTCCCCAACCTCACTACTACTATTTGGTGGCCTGTACACAACTCCCACCAGCGTTTTCTGCCCTTTGGTATTCCGTAGCTCCACCCATACCAATTCCACATCATCCAAGCTAATGTCCTTCCTTACAATTGCATTAATTTCCTCTTTAACTAGCAACGCCACCCCGCCTGCTTTTCCTTTCTGTCTATCCTTCCTAAATGCTGAATAACCTTGGATGTTGAGTTCCCAGCCTTGATCACCCTGGAGCTATGTCTCTGTAATGCCAATCACATCGTATCCGTTAACTGCTATCTGCGCAGTTAATTCGTCCACCTTATTCCGAATACTCCTCGCATTGAGGCACAGAGCCTTCACGCTTGTCTTTTTAACACACTTTGCCCCTTTAGAATTTTGCTGTAATGTGGCCCGTTTTGCTTTTTGCCTTAGGTTTCTCTGCCCTCCACTTTTACTTTTCTTCTTTCTATCTTTTGCTTCTGCCCCCATTCTACTTCCCTCTGTCTCCCTGCATAGGTTCCCATCCCCCTGCCATATTAGTTTAACTCCTCGCAAACAGCACTAGCAAACACTTCCCCTAGGACATTGGTTCTAGTCCTGCCCAGGTGTAGGCCGTCCGGTTTGTATTGGTCCCACCTCCCCCAGAACCAGTTCCAATGCCCCAGGAATTTGAATTGCTCCCTGCTGCACCACTGCTCAAGCCACGTATTCATCTGAGCTATCCTGTGATTCCTACTCTGACTAGCATGTGGCTATCCTGAGATTACTACTTTTGGGGTCCTACTTTTTAATTTAACTCCTAGCTCCCTAAATTCGTCTCGTAGGACCTCATCCCGTTTTTTACCTATATCGTTGGTACTACGACAACTGGCTGTTCACCCTCCCTTTTTAGAATGTCCTGCACCTGCTCCGAGACATCCTTGACCCTTGTACCAGGGAGGCAACATACTATCCTGGAGTCTCGGTTGCAGCCACAGAAACGTCTATCTATTCCTCTTACAATTGAATCCCCTATCACTATCGCTCTCCCACTCTTTTTCCTGCCCTCCTGTGCAGCAGAGCCACCCATGGTGCTATGGACTTGGCTGCTGCTGCTCTCCCCTGATGAGTCATCCCCCTCAACAGTACCCAAAGCGGTGTATCTGTTTTGCAGGGGGATGACCACAGGGGACCCCTGCACTACCTTCCTTGCACTGCTCTTCCTGTTGGTCTTCCATTCCCTATCTGGCTGTGTACCCTTTCCCTGCGGTAAGACCAACTCGCTACACGTGCTATTCACGTCATTCTCAGCATCGTGGATGCTCCAGAGTGAATCCACCCGCAGCTCCAGTGCCGCAGTGCGGTCTGTTAGGATCTGCAGGCGGATACACTTCCCGCACACACAGTCGTCAGGGACACCAAAAGTGTCCCTGACTTCCCACATAGTACAGGAGGAGCATAACACGTGTCCGAGCTGTCCTGCCATTGACTTAACCCTTAGATAAACTTAATTTGGCAACAACAGTGCTAAAGGTTACTTACTGATAAAGAAAAGAAAAAGAAAAACTACTTACCAATCACTTACCCCCTTGGCTGTAACATCACCTTTCGATTTCTTTCTACTTCTTTTTTGCCTCCCTGCTGCAGCTGCACAAGCACGCCTCTCCGACTCCCCAAACTCCTGGGCTCACTGGCCTTTATAGGCCTCTCGACTCTCTGCCGCTGGAACTCTCGCCTCTCCGACTCCCCGAGCTCCTGGTCTCACTGGCCTTTATAGGCCTCTCGACTCTCTGCCGCCGGAACTCCCACCTCTCCGACTCCGTGGCTAACAAGGGAAATTAAGGATAGTGTTAAATCCAAGGAAGAGGTATACAAATTAGCCAGAAAAAGCAGCAAACCGGAGGACTGGGAGAAATTTAGAATTCAGCAGAGGAGGACAAAGGGTTTAATTAAGAAGGGGAAAATAGAGTATGAGAGGAAGCTTGCCGGAAACATAAAAACTGACTGCAAAAGCTTTGATAGATATGTGAAGAGAAAAAGATTGGTGAAGACAAGCGTAGGTCCCTTGCAGTCGGATTCGGGTGAATTTATAATGGGGAACAAAGAAATGGCAGACCAATTGAACAAGTACTTTGGTTCTGTCTTCACGAAGGAAGACACAAATAAGCTTCTGGATGTACTAGGGGACGGGGTCTAGTGAGAAGGAGGAACTGAAAGATATCCTTATTAGGCGGGAAATTGTGTTAGGAAAATTGATGGGATTGAAGGCCGATAAATCCCCAGGGCCTGATAGTCTACATCCCAGAGTACTGAAGGAAGTGGCCCTAGAAATAGTGGATGCAATGGTGATCATTTTCCAGCAGTCTTATCGACTCTGGATCAGTTCCTATAGACTGGAGGGTTGCTAATGTAACACCACTTTTTAAAAAAGGAGGGAGAGAGAAAACGGGTAATTATAGACCGGTTAGCCTGACATCAGTAGTGGGAAAAATGTTGGAATCAATCATTAAGGATGAAATAGCAGTGCATTTGGAAAGCAGTGATAGGATCGGTCCAAGTCAGTATGGATTTATGAAAGGGAAATCATGCTTGACAAATCTTCTGGAATCTTTTGAGGATGTAACTAGTAGAGTGGACAAGGGAGAACCAGTGGATGTGGTGTATTTGGACTATCAAAAGGCTTTTGACAAGGTCCCACACAAGAGATTGGTGTGCAAAATTAAAGCACATGGTATTGGGGGTAATGTACTGATGTGGATAGAGAACTGGTTGGCAGACAGGAAGCAGAGAATTGGGATAAATGGGTCCTTTTCAGAATGGCGAGCAGTGACTAGTGGGGTGCTGCAGGGCTCGGTGCTGGGACCCCAGCTCTTTACAATATATATTAATGATTTAGATGATGGAATTGAGTGTAATATCTCCAAGTTTGCAGATGACACTAAACTGGGTGGCGGTGTGAGCTGTGAGGACGCTAAGAGGCTGCAGGGTGACTTGGACAGGTTAGGCGAATGGGCAAATGCATGGCAGATGCAGTATAATGTGGATAAATGTGAGGTTATCCACTTTGGGGGCAAAAACACGAAGCAGAATATTATCTGAAAGGCGGCAGATTTGGAAAAGGGGAGATGCAGCGAGACCTGGGTGTCATGGTTCATAAATCCTTGAACGTTGGCATGCAGGTACAGCAGGCGGTGAAGAAGGCAAATGGTATGTTGGCCTTCATAGCAAGGGGATTTGAGTATAGGAGCAGGAAAGTCTTATTGAAGTTGTACAGGGCCTTGGTGAGGCCCCACCTGGAATATTGTGTTCAGTTTTGGTCTCCTAATCTGAGGAAGGACGTTCTTGCTATTGAGAGTGTGCAGCAAAGGTTCACCAGACTGATTCCAGGGATGGCTGGACTGACATATGAGGAGAGACTGGATCAACTGAACCTTTATACACTGGAGTTTAGAAGGATGAGAGGGGATCTCATAGAAACATAAAAATCTGACCGGACTGGACAGGTTAGATGCAGGAAGAATCTTCCCGATGTTGGGGAAGTCCAGAACCAGGGGACACAGTCTTAGGATAAGGGGCAGACCATTTAGGACTGAGATGAGGTGAAACTTCTTCACTCAGAGAGTTGTTAACCTGTGGAATTCCCTGCCGCAGAGAGTTGTTGATGCCAGTTCATTGGATATATTCAAGAGGGAGTTAGATATGGCCCTTACGGCTAAAGGGATCAAGAGGTATGGAGAGAAAGCAGGAAAGGGGTACTGAAGGAATGATCAGCCATGATCTTATTGAATGGTGATGCAGGCTCGAAGGGCCAAATGGCCTACTCCTGCACCTAGTTTCTATGGCCCCAAGTTTCCACATGATTTGCTCCTGATTTTTAGGAGCAACTGGTGGAGAAAGGAGTATCTTAGAAATCGCAATTCTCCACATTTAAGTTTTCTGCAATTCTAGTCAGGTAGAACAGTTTCACTTTTGAACAGAATTTTTTTTTCAAAAGAGGGCGTGTCCAGCCACTGACGCCTGATTTGAAAGTTTCCACATTGAAAACGTACTCCAAACTAACTTAGAATGGAGCAAGTGAAGATTTTTGTAGGCTTGAAAAAACCTTGTCTACACATTAAAAAATCAGGCGCAGGTTACAAATTAGGCGTCAGGAACGAGGTGGGGGAGGGGGGGAAGTCATTAAATTCTACAATAAATCCTTAGTTATACTTATACAAATATTATACAAATAAATCCAACCTGAATAAAAATTTATAAGCAAAGAAAAGATTAAATAAACCATGTTCCTACCTGTGTGAAAGTGCTTCAGGCAGGCCTTTCAGGCAGCGGTTTGCCATCGGGCCCGACCGACGGCAGGGGGAGGGAGGGAGAAAGCTGCAAGAAGCCTCAGTGCTTGAGGCAGCCGTTTGCCGTCGGGCCCGACGGACGGCAGGGGGAGAAAGCCTCAGTGCTGATCATGGAAGGGCAATGTGGTTTTATTAAAAAAATTTAAAAATTGAACAGCTACAAAAAATTTGAATAGTCTCAAACAAGTGCATGTGTCCCGTTTATCACAGTCTATCTTTAATTACAGAATGCACTCCCTCACACACAGAAATATCAAGAAAATTAAAATGTAAGCCTTTGCAAGGGTTCAATAAACAAATTTTCACTTTTTCTGCAGCACTTTTTAAAATGGCCGAGTGCCAATGTTTACTTCAGACTGCGCGTGCGCGAACGCTCCAACGCGCATGCGCGGGGTTGCCGGCACGAAAAAAACTCATTTAAATTGTACCCGCCCCCTCCTACTTACAAAATCGGCGCGAGTGGTAGGCTCCGCCCCCTGTGCGCCGCGCCAAGCAGACATCGAGCTGTTTTCGGCGCGAAAAACGGGTGACCAGCTCAGAGAGGCGCCTGTTTTGCCGCGTGTGGAAACTTGGGGCCTATGTTTCTATGGCCCCAAGTTTCCACACGCGGCAAAACAGGCGCCCCTCCGAGCTGGGCGCCCGTTTTTCGCGCCGAAAACGGCGCCTGAAAAAAAAAACGCGCTATTCTCGAGCGCTTTGCAGCTTGATGTCTGCTTGGCGCGGTGCACAGGGGGCGGAGCCTACCACTCGCACTGATTTTGTAAGTAGGAGGGGGCGGGTACAATTTAAATGAGTTTTTTTTGTGCCGGCAACCCTGCGCGTACGCGTTGGAGCGTTCGCGCACGCGCAGTCTGAAGTAAACATTGGCACTCGGCCATTTTAAAAAGTGCTGCAGAAAAAGTGAAAATTTGTTTATTGAACCCTTGCAAAGGCTTACATTTTAATTTTCTTGATATTTCTGTGTGTGGGAGTGCATTCTGCAATTAAAGATAGACAGTGATAAACGGGACACATGCACTTGTTTGAGACTATTCAAATTCTTTGTAGCTGTTCAATTTTTAACATTTTTTAATAAAACCACTTTGCCCTTCCATGATCAGCAGCTTTCTCCCTCCCCCCGCCGTCCGTCGGCAAACAGCTGCCTCAAGTAATGAGGCTTCTTGCAGCTTTCTCCCTCCCTCCCCCTGCCGTCGGTCGGGCCCGATGGCAAACCGCTGCCTGAAAGGCCTGCCTGAAGCACTTTCACACAGGTAGGAACATGGTTTATTTAATCTTTTCTTTGCTTATAAATTTTTATTCAGGTTGGATTTATTTGTATAATATTTGTATAAGTATAACTAAGGATTTATTGTAGAATTTAATGACTTCCCTTCCCCCTCCCTCCCCCCCCACCTCGTTCCCGACGCCTAATTTGTAACCTGCGCCTGATTTTTTAATATGTAGACAAGGTTTTTACAAGCCTACAAAAATCTTCACTTGCTCCATTCTAAGTTAGTTTGGAGTACGTTTTCACTGTGGAAACTTTCAAATCAGGTGTCAGTGGCCGGACACACCCCCTTTTGAAAAAAAAATTCTGTTCAAAAGTGAAACTGTTCTACCTGACTAGAACTGCAGAAAACTTAAATGTGGAGAATTCCGATTTCTAAGATACTCCGTTCTCCACCAGTTGCTCCTAAAAATCAGGAGCAAATCATGTGGAAACTTGGGGCCTATGTTTCTATCCCACTCACTTGTTCTTTCCCCCATAGCCCTGCAAATGTTTTGTAGTATTTATCCAATTCACTTTTGAATTTCACTACCCTGTATTGAATCTGCTTATACCATCCTTTCAGTCAGTGCAATCCAGATCACAACTCACTTTGTTAAATGGTTCCTCTTGTCGCCTCTGGCTCTTTTGCCAGTCACCTTAAATCTGTGTCCTCTGGTTACGAACCTTTCTGCCCCTGGAAACAGTTTCTCCTTATTTAATCTACCAAAACCGTTCATGATTTTGAACACCTCTTATCTTAACTTCCTTTGCTCTAAGGAGAATGACACCATCTTCTCCAGTCTCTTCACATAACTGAAGGCACCTTTCCCTGGTACCATTCTAGTAAATCTGTTCTCCACCCTCTCAATGGCCTTGACAACCTTCCTAAAGTGTGATGCCCAGAATTGAACACCATACTCCAGCTGAGGCCTAAACGGTGTTTTATAAAGGTTTAACATAGCTTACTTGCTTTTGTACTCTATTCCTCTATTAATAAAGCCAAGGATCCCATATGTTTTTAACAGCCTCTTCAGCATCAAAGATTTGTGTACATACACCCCCAGGTGTCTCTGTTTCTGCACCCCCTTTAAAATTGTACCATTTAGTTCCCCTTTAAAATTGTACCATTTAGTTCATATTGCTTCTCCTCATTATTACTACTAAAATATATCACTTCATACTTCTCTGTTGTTAAATTTAATCTGCCATGTATCTGCCCATTTCACCAGGCTTTCTATGTCCTCATGAAATATGTTACTATCCTCATTTGTTTATTACATTTCCGAGTTTCATGTCATCTGCAAACTTTAAAATTATGCCTTGTATATCCAAGTCCAGGTCAATATATATTTTAAAAAAGCAGTGGTCCTAATACCGACCCATGGGAAACACCACAGTATATTTCCCTTTAGTCTGAAAAACAACCGTTCATAACCACTCTCCGCTTCCTTATCTTTAAGCCAATTTTGTATCCGTGCTGCCACTGTCACTTTAATCCCATGGGCTTTAATTTTGCTAACAAGTCTAATATGTGATACTTTGTCAAGCGCCTTTTGAAAGTCCATATTCACAACATCGACTGCACTACCCTCATCAATCCTCGTCATTACTTCATCAAATAATTCAATCAACTTAGTTGAACATGATTTGCCTTTAACAAATCCATACTGACTTTCATTTATTAGCCCACACTTTCCCGAACACCAATTAATTTTGTCCAGGATTGTTGTCTCTTAAAGTTTCCCCTTCACTGATGTTAGGCCGACTGACCTGTCGTTGCCAGGTTTATCCCTGTCCCCTTTTTTAAACAGGGGCGTAACATTTGCCATCCTGCAGTCTTCTGGCACTACCCCCATATTCAAGGAAGATTGGAAGATTCTGACCAGCGCCTCCACTATCTCCACCCTTCCTTCAGTAACTTAGGATGCATCCTATCCGGACCGGGTGACTTTTCTACTTTGAGGACTTCCAATCTTTTAGTACTTCCTCTTTATCTGTTTTTATCCGATCCAATATCACTACTGCCCCCTTTACTGCTACATTGGCAGCATCCTTTTCTCTAGTGAAGACTGATGCAAGGTACTCATTTAATACCTCAGCCATGCCCTCTGCCTCCATGCATAGTCTCCCTTTTGGTCCCTAATTGGTCGAACCCCTCCTTTGATTACCCCTTTACTATTTATGTGTTTATAAAAAACTTTTGGGTTACTTATTATGTTTGCCGCTAATCTATTCTCATATACTTTCTGTCCCTCTTATTCCCTTTTTTCGATCTCCTTTGCACTTTCTATATTCAGCTTGGTTTGCTACTATATTATGAACCTTACTTTGTCAAAAGCCTCCTTTATTAGTTGCATTTTAACCTCTATATCTTTAGGTCATCCAGGGAGCTCTAGCTTTGGATGCCCTTCCCTTTCCCCTCATGGGAAAGTGTCTACTCTGTACCCGATCCGTCTCCTCTTTGAAGACATCCCATTGTTCAATTAATGTTTTGCCGAGCAAATTTTGATTCCAATCTACCTGAGCCTTTTCAACTCACTGAAGTTAGCCCTTCTCCAGTTAAGTATTTTTAGACTTAATTGTTCCTTATCCTTTTCCATAACTATTCTAAACCTGATGATATTATGATCACTCCCTAAATGCTCTCCCATTGAAACATGCTCCACTTGACCCTCTTCATTCCCCAGAACTAGATCCAACACTACTTCCTTCCTTGTTGGGCTGGAAATACACTTATCAAGAAAGTTCTGTTGTGCACATTTTAGAAATTCCTTCCCCTCTTTGCCCTTTACACAGTTACTATCCCAATCTATAGTCCCCCTTTGTCACTACTCTGTAGTTCTTGCATCTTTCTGTAATTTGCCTGCACATTTGCTCCTCTATCTCCTTCCCACTATGTGGTGGCCTATAGTATACACCCAGTAAGATAATAGCTCCTCTCTTCGTTAATTCTAACCAAATAGATTATGGGGAGGGAAATTGCCCTTCAGAAAAAGGCCTTACCGGCCAGGGGCAGGTGGAAGATGTGACCCATGTGCAATTGCTCCCAAGCTAGAGGCGGCCGGAATAGTGGCAAAGACACATGTGGTGTCAATAGGCTAGAAATTACTATCTGCAATATTAGCAACGGAACAGAATTTGGGCAGCATAGATTTGGGCAAGTTGGAGTTTATGAAGGTGGAAGCTACCAAGGACAGTCTCACAATCGTCAAGTCTGAAGGTGGCACAGCTATGTAGAAGCGATTCAGTGGTGGAGTAGCTGAGGTAGGGGTGGAGGCAGGCAATGTTACAGAGGTGGAAGTAATTGGTTTGTATGAATTGAAATGTAACTAACCAGTGCAAGTCACATCCATGTTCCTTAAGCTCCCCTGATGGCCACTGGAGACATGCACCAGCAGCTTCAGCCTAAAGCTGTATAGGCAAATGTAATTTCATCAGCTCCCCATCACTGCTCACAGCCAGGATAGAAGTAGGGATGCTACAATTGGTCTCGGAGCCTGTGAGTTGGGAAGGGAAAATCAAACATTACTCCCTCTTTTGATCACTATCCAGTGATTCCTGCTGGAAATTACATGTGCATAGAATCAGATGAGGATAACTGTAGCCGAATAGCTTTATGATACTCACTGTCTCGGCTCACATAAAGAATGGCTATTTGCAAAGGTACTTGAGAGCTCTTTTTAAAAAAAATCTTGCTCTGTCGAGATGTGTCATCCTATGAGAATTTGTCTAACGGGTGCAAGCAGGTATGAGTTTGGGTTACATTGCCCTTTAACCATTGATTTACACAGTTGCCCTCTGGTTAAATAATGCAGTGATTTTTTTTTAATTGTGCAAACTGCCCCCTCAGCAGAAAATGCTTTTCAGTTGCTAATCTAAAAATGCAAACTTTGTCAGAAAGGCTGCTTGATATTTCTGTTTCAAGCTCACAAATAAGAATTGATAAAAAGCTGACACATTACTTAGTGCTCGAAAATAGCTCTTTAATGTGAACTGCTCTTGAATGTTTATTCTATTTCGGCTTGCTTGTAAAATGTTCACAGTCATGTGTTATTTTCACCAACTTTCTAAAGTACTAGTAGGCCTCATGTGCCATTGCTCATGGGTGGTCCACCACCTGGAGTGTTTACTGTAGTGCTGATGCTACTTAATCATGACAACAGCTGTAATACAGCCAATCTACCGAATCAAGGGCCACGATTTCGCCACCCGTAGCGGGTCGGCTGCGGACGGCATGTGGGAAACACGCTCTTCTCTGCAACCCGCCCTCTCAAAACAATCGTCCCCAGTTTGGGCTTGTTAAGCCCGCCCTGTGAGGTTCCCGGCCAATTAACAGGAAGCAGGTCTGATGATGTTATTTGATGACGTTTCATCAGTCGGTTTCCTTAAAGGGACCATGCCCATATTCATTTTGACAGTTGTTCTGTCAGTGTTCTGCAGCATTGAGGTGCTGCAAATACTGCACAGAGGTGCATAGCTGCACCCAGGCTCTCCCATCACTCCCTCCAGATGCTTATGGAGGGAGTCACAGCACACAGGGAGGTCCTCTTCTCTTCCAATGGGTGGAAGAGACCTCCCTAGGACATCAAGGCAGCCTGGTTGCACATTGCACAGAAGGGCACAAGCAAGGATGTTGTCAGGAGGACCAGGCTGCAGTGGCACAAACCTTTCAGTGATCTCAGTAGACCACGAAACATTACTGCAAAGCCACACTCAACCTCATCCTGCGGTGCCACTCATCACATCCCCATCACTCTGCCTTCCCTACTCAGCCCTGCACATCTTTACTCGCACCAACTTACCTTGCACCTCCACCCGTCCCTCTCTATTTACATTATCACATCCCCATCTCACTAGCCACCCCTCACACTCGCCCTCATCCTTGTTCAATCATACCAACTAACAACACACAAGGGTAGGCACTTGGGTCCTTTCGCCAATGTTAATGTAAAATTTATGTTGATGTGTTGTCAAACATTGAAATCTTTATTTTGAACACTTTGCGTTCTTGGACAGATTGTGTGCATCTTTGGAAGTGGCTTGATGAGTTGTAGTGAATTGTGAGACATAAGAGTACCTCCACAATGATGATGAGTGTGGAAGGAATGGCTTGGGTATTATAGGAATGCTTTATGGAGCTGTTGTGGGGTGGTGCCAACCTGGTGCATCATGTGGTAGCCAGAGTGCACAGCATCAAGTGAAGTAAATGTGGCCATGGTGAGGCCATCCTTGGCATCCTGGGCAGCAGCGTGGTCGGATGCTGATGCCCTGTGTCCTGTGCAGCATCACGTGATTGCGGAGAAGGTTGGTGTTATTGGTGACGCTGATGTGTTTACTGATGTTGATGTTGGGGCTGATCGTGGTGGGGTTCTGAGGACTGAGTTGAGATTTTGTCAAGTGCAGATGCTGATGGAATAGATGGCAGCTGAAGTTGAGATGACAGAAGCAATCTGTCAAGGGTGAGAGAGGTTGCTCCAAGGAGGTGACAGTGCATAGAGAGTTCACTGCAAACACTTCCAATCTGTATACAGCTCAAAAGTGTCTTCCAAATCCAAAAGTTTCAGCTTATAACATTGAAAAGTGAACAGCTGTACAATGGTAGCTTTTATAACAACTTCTGCAGCTATCAACTAGCTAAAGCAAGAACCTGGCACACTTACCTGCTGTGTTCCCCAAGAGGCGGCAAACTTGTCAAAAACTTGGTCAAATATAAGTGCCTGGTTAAAATCTTTTTAAATACCTTGAAAGTACCTGTTAAGCATTTTAATTGACTGGCCTGCTGCTTGTTGTCAGGTCTGTGATCCACATGCAGACTCGGCACTTGAGAAACTGACATGGACTTCCGACCTGCTGTCAATCAGGGTAATTTTGACAGCGGGCCCACCTCCAAACTCGCACTCGCAGGGCTGGCAAGATTCCGGCAAATATATCGCATAATTGATTTAAGATAAATATTATATATGTTACTAATAGATAGAGCAGCACAGTCATTTCGAATACTATTTACCATCTACAGTACAGGAGCAGGAGAGAGCTTGGGATTTTAGTGGCCAAGATGAGCACACTGTTCTCAGTCTGTTAAAAAAGCAAACAGAATGTTGGGATGCACAACAAGGGGTGTAACGTAAATCCAGAGAGGTTATTTTAAAACAGTATTTTGCTCTGGTGAGATCACATCTGAATTACTGCATGTAGTTTTGTTCTCCCCATTTCAAAAAGGATAATTAGCTATTGGAGGTGGTACGAAGGGGCTACACAGTTGATACCAGAATTTAAAGGAATGATATATGAGAAAAGATTGACCATCTTGGGTCTTTTCGCTTGAAAAGAGAAGACTGAGAGAGATATGATCGAGGTGTTTAAAGGTTTTGTCATATTGGATTGAAGTAAGTTCTTCTGCCATGTACAGTATTTAAGCACCAGAGTCATATTTACAAATTAAGAAAAACAAAATAAAATAGGATGGTTACTGGCAGATGTGGTGGAACAAGAAACCTTAATCTGTTTCAAGACAAAACTAGACAGGTCATTGTCAACAAATGGTATTCAGGGTTATTAGAAGTGCACCAAGGCATCAGTGAGCTAGATGGACCAAAGGTCTTTTCCTGCCTGAAACGTTCTAAGTTTGTGCACTTGCTGTCCTGTTTTCTTCACTCTGTTTTGTGCCTTTCCCAGGCAGGATGAGTAAATGCCATGCATCTAAACTCACATTCCCCACTTCCACTGACTTTCTTGCCCTTTCACTTTTCTTAACCTATTCTTCACATTGTCTCCTCACCAACACACATGGCCACTCCCTCAATCTTTTATTAAAATGGGGCTCAACTAGGACCTCAAGACTTGCAAGATCTATCTGACCATTCCTACCATACATAAAGCCTCGACAGCCCAAATCCCTGTAAGTGGTTTCTCTTAGGTGTTTTCGAAGCACCCCCACTTTACAATAGTTCTAACACTGGAAATTATTACTGTACGGAACAGATGAACGAGTCATAGACAAATACCTCGGTCTCAACCGGTAAT